>NW_006239020.1:1473002-1476352 GCF_000226075.1 Solanum tuberosum
ATTTTGACTATGAGGGGAGCCGGTAATATGTCATGGCCCCCGTCCTATCTATGTATGTAGAGGTGTGCGTTGGACAAGTATTTTGTAAATGAGCTTGACTCTTGTTCTATGATGTCTTTTTGAAATGGTTTGCCCTTAGTCCCTATTTCCCGATAATTAATGTTGAATGTACTTCCGTGACCGATGAAGTGTGATGAAAAGTTTGAGAGGCTTGTTTGGGGTTCCTTCGGGTTCCTCATTCGCCATGTCACGTCTAGGCCCTAGGCTTGGGTCGTGACAGTATGAAAGTCCTCTAAATGCATGAATGTGTTCTTAATGACTCTAATGAAGAATGTTGGCTTAAATGCTTAGAGGTAAAGATGCATGCTATACTCGGGTTGTACAATGAGATTACTTCCTTGTCTATGGTGACTTCAAATGAGTACTTAGTGTGAGTAGTAGTATGGGATGCTACTTGCACATTGCATAAGTATGACTTAGAGTTGTCCTAGATGTTGGTCTTAATGTAATGATTGTGTCTCTTAAATGTTTTATTGTATGATGGTGGAAGGGATGAATGGTAAGTTCACTTTCGGTGACCTTAAGGTGGTGCCTTAGTGTGGGTGGTGGTATGGGACGCTATCAATACATTGCACAAGGTATAACTTGAGGGTTACTTGAGGTGGAGGCTAAAGGTAAAGGTAGAGAGTTATATGTGATTTTGCTCTAATGTGAATTATGTTACTTTGTATGTTGGTTGTGACTTATATTATGCCTCTTGTATCAATGTTCGTGAAGTTTTTACAAAAATGGCATAAAGCATGGCTTTCAAACAAATGTCCCCTTTTTAGCATGTTTTTGCATGGTCATCATACTTAGTACATTCTTGTGTGCTAACCCATATTTCTTTACTCTTATGAAGTGTAGGGATTGGAACTTGATTTGATTCTCCATAGTGAGGCTTGGGATTAGAGTTCTCTCAAGACCTCTTTTGACATGTCCTCATATGTCGAGGACAAGGACTTATGTTTCTAGCTTTTATGTTTTAAGACTTTTGTCTATACTTCGATTGTAAAGGGCTGTGACCCTATCTTGTTAAAGTTTGTCTAAGATGGCCATGTGAGACTTAGTATTCCGCTGCTTTATAAATGAGTCAACTAAGTGTACACCCAATCAGAACAATCTATGAACATCATGAACTAGTTCTTTCTTATGATCCTCAACATGAACAATACTTCCCATTAATAGTCGACTAAGAGTATCTGCCACCACATTTAGTTTGCCAGGATGATGTAGGACACTCATCTCGTAATCCTTCAATAACTCAAGCCATCCCATTCGGTGAAGATTAAAATCCTTTTGAGTGAACACATATTTCACGCTCATGTGGTTGGTAAATACATCTACATGAACACCATATAGGTAATGTCTCCAAATCATTAAAACAAACACTAGCACTGCTGATACGCTCAAATTACACCACCCTAAAGAAGCATAAGCGATCATTATCAAGTAAAGAACCCAACTTGTAGGTTGGGGTCGATCCCACGAGGAAAATGGTTAGCCTTCACTTTAACCAACAATTATATTCATTTAGTCAAATTACTTCCAGAAACAAGTAATTAAAAGGGGGGGGGATTTGTGAAACAAATTGTAAGAATTCAGTAAGTAATCAGTAAACAAAAGTCAATTTCGGTTGTTATCAAGATGAGAGAATTAACTAGGGTATACGTGTTCCCCACAAGCTCATAACACAGTAATCTTAGTAATAACAATCATTTCCTAGTGTACTACATGCAAAGTAATAAGTTAAGTATCTCTAATTCCTTGGTCCGGCATCTAAAGAATTTAACCCCGCACCTTGGTCCGACTACGTGTGTATAATTTACTAACCCTTACCTTTACCTCATATTAGACATCACTTCGATGTTTGGCTTAGTTATTACTTCTCACCAATCGACACTAGCCTATTAGATAGTATCACACTAAATCTATGTTGATTATTCTTTTCTTGTTGATTACCTCCTTAGTCTGGCAAGCAGCAACAAGGCGAGTTCTAACGCGTGCACTCGTTAAAAAGACTTCTAAACGAAAGGAATTATCAATGCATGCAACAACACTATCCAAGAATTGCTTAGTTACTATTCATACTTTGTTAATCGCTCATGGTTCTCACAACCCTAGTTGTGGAGTTTAGTTACTCATAATCATATGAACACACTTCATTGTTGTAGATGAAAGAATTACGAACTTACGTAAGAAGAATAATAAACCCATAAATTCATCTTGAATTGCAACACCAAAATCTTCAAAACGAACTTAGGAAATTAAGAATTGCTACAGTTGCAAGTTAATTTCCCAAGTCAAGAACTAGAATAAAAGTAATAAAGTTTAACCCCTAAAATCGAGGTATACATGCCCTATTTATATAAAACAAGTCCTAAATTAAAAGGGAAACAAAATAACGAAAGTTTGTTCAGGCACACGTTTTCATTCCACGAGACTGACTCACGGACCGTCAATGGATCTACGGTCCGTGAGTCCCTTCCGTCAGCCAGGACTTAGAAAATATTTCAGCTTCCAAAAATTAGCTTCTCTGAAGCAAACGACGGAACACCAGTACGGACCGTAGATCGCGCTCCGTAACTCCACACTTAGAATCTTCAAACATCAGCTACTGGAACCCTCGCAGTATCATTCTACGGATCAATAGTACGGTCCGTAGATCAATCTACGGACTGTCAATGGCCACCGTGGTTCGACACTTGGTTAGACTTCCCTGAGTTGTCTTCCATGCCTTGCCTACTGATCTACGGTCACCTAGATCAATCTACGGTCCGTATATCACCTCCGTAGATGCCGTGTTCTACTTTTCTTTCAGCTGTCTCTTTACTTCCGCGCCTAAACATCTTTCCAGCAAAGCATGATAAAAACACATAAAAACCAATACAAAAAGGCCCTAGACACACACAACTCTTAAGTGAAATGTATTAAAAATACCGTGAACTCACGGTATATCAACACCCTCAACTTAAATTCAATGTTTGTCCTCAAGCGACGCACTAAGACTCTAAACGACACTTGTATAGAAGCAAGCAATTTAAGCACAAGCAATCACATGGCTGTAACGACCCTCAAAATTAAGTAGGATAAAGTAGAACCTCACATGAGTTTTATGCATTAATAACTTGTTAAAATAATGAAGAATAGCCTATTTAGTTAGTTTTGGACGATCAAGACATTCAGAAACTAGTCTATTGCGTGTTGGTGTGTTCTAGTATGTTGTTCATGTTTTTATGTGTTGTTTGGAGTCTAAAATCAGTGGAGGTGACCCTAGTGTCTTAATAAATGTTTTTAGGGTCAAAACGTTC
>NW_006239020.1:1478175-1478605 GCF_000226075.1 Solanum tuberosum
TATGTGAAATGTCATTCTCACATAATGTAGGTTCTATGATGAAAGGTCATTCTCATCTTAGAAACCTTTGAGCTATATGATATGACAGATTAAGTCCCCAAAGCCTATATTATGAATTAATGTTAAATAAAGGCTTAAAGATGTTTAAAAAGGGAGTTTGAGCTTAGCACCGAGTGAACATGAAAATTGAGAGTGGGGGCTTCACGTTTAGCAGGTCCGGCTTCCCACAAGAGAACCTTCACTTTTAGCAAGTCCAGGTTCCCAACACAGATGTTGTCTCATGAGATGGAAACCTCCACGCCTAGTAAGTCAAGGTTTCTAGTAGCAATCTCCTTGTTCCATTACTACGTTCCCCCGTAGGTATTAGCTTAGTGGATCCACTAGATAGCTATTATGTATCTAGGTCTTACTTTGGCAAGTAGTACCCTCT
>NW_006239020.1:1478896-1544063 GCF_000226075.1 Solanum tuberosum
GTTAAATGAAGATGTTATGATTTGTTGAATATGATGTGCCTAGTCTATGGTGGCTTCCTAGGAACAGTTGGTGTGAGTAGTATTATGGGATGCTACTTGCACATTGCACTAGTGTGACTTGGGGTTGTCTTAGGTGATGGTTCCTATGTGAAGACTATGTCTTATGGTGTGCTTATGACTGTATGAATATATGTGGTTGGATTGATGAAGGCTATATGTAAGTTCACCCTTGGTAACCTTAAGGTGATATATTGCACCAAGTATTCCCTAAGGGTTTCTTGAGGAAAGGAGTTAAATTAAAGAGGAAGGTAATGTATTGTATGCATTGAATGTGCCTAAAATGTTATAAGTGGCTCTATGTGCTATTATGAATGGTTTCCATGTGTATGATGATGTATGTGGTTTATATTGTGCTTATTGTACTAAATGTTCTTGAAGTTTCTCTAAAACGGCATGATGCATGGTTTCCAACTAAATGTCCTTTTAAAAGCATGTTTTGCATGGTTATCATACTTAGTGCATTCTTGTACTAACACCATTCTTCTTCATCTTTTTACACCAAGTGTAGGTGGTGGTGGCTAAAGGGCCTTTTCTAGAAGTGATGAGCTTGGCTTACGATTCCCAAGTTCGGGTGTGTCCTTAAAGATTCAAGGACCTTTATGTTAAAGAGTTTCCTTAAGTTCAATGTACTAGATGGTAGTTTCTTTTGTATTGTAAGGGCTACGTTCTGTTTGTGTTGTAGTCATGTTTTAAGATGGCTACCTTGTGACGTAGTACTTCCATTTTGTATTAAAGGTTTAAATGAGATGACTTTTAAGTCTTGTGTTATATTATGAAAAAGTTTTAAATTTTCCGCTATTTTTCTATGATAAATGCTATGACGAATGCTAAGGGCTTGTATAAGACGTCCGAGAGGTCGAATACGCCGGTAACGGCTAGGGGGTGCTCTCGGGTCGTTACAATGGCTCTCTATCCCAATTCTATTTTCTCGTGTAAAATTTGTTCTTTTAGACTCGACAAGCTAATTCATGCGGGTCAAAGTATGACAAAGATCGACCAACCAATACACAACATACACTGTTTCACTATAACCAAGTTACCAACTTTCCTACAACGTAACAAGTGCCCTTACTTGAAACGAAATCCCTTTGTCACACAATGACTATGAATTTGGGTACAAGGATTCATTCAACACTCACACTCATAAGTAACTTCAAGTACAGTTAATGCTCAATACCATAGGCTTGCCCTTATTTTCACTGCTTAGACTCTCCAAACTAGATTCTAGGATCATTATAGGACTTTCTTGGCTTGTAACGTAGGCTCAAGGTCAGGTGTGGTACATTTGGGTACTTCTTAGTGACTTTGTGCCCTCCTTGACATTACACTAGGCTTTCAACCTATTTTTGCCCTATTTTTGCCATCCTACCGTTTTACCTTCTTTCCCTTGATTTTCTTCAACCATGGATGTGACTTTAGACTTTGTAGCTCTTTATTTTTCACTTTCAACCTTTTCTTGCATTTTATTCTTTTCTTTAGATTTCAACAAGTCACATCCTTTCCTCTCTTTTTCTTTTTCTATTTTTCAACATCAAACTATTTTCTTACCCATTTTTCTTTCGGTTTCCTCTTTCATAGCCTCCCTCAACTTATGGATTTTCAATTGGTTGAGGTACACAATACCCTATGTCGGATCAGGGCCAAAATTGAGGTTACCCTTTACATTAGCCACCCTCAACTTAGGCTTTTGGCCTAAGTCGAGGTGCACATGTCCAAGGAGGGACTGAGGACAACATAGTAGATTATGGGAAGGTGAGTTAGGGGTTTAGAAAGAAATGGTCTAATTTAGGCTCAAAGCATTTGGATCAAATGGAGCATTTATTTCATTTGGTTGGATTCTTCTTTTAGGCAATTTGTGGACTTATTCAAAACAAGGGCCTATGATCACTTCCTAGCCTCTAGAGTAAATTGTCTTAGCGGGACTAACCCTGGCAAGTTCTAGATTGGCACAAAACTGTTTGAACAATCAACTATTCTCACACACTCTTGACACATAATTTCGTTATCAGATTACTCATTTCAAGTTTTAGCTTAAGTCATGGCATCAAGTTGGTTCATTATCATGTCATACTCAGAGTCGACACATTCGTCTTATCTTAGCCTACAACTTTTAGCACACATTATAAATTTGGACGAGTATCATTTTTCATAAGCCATCATGCTTTATTCTTTTTCATTCTTCTACACATACTATCCTAGAACATGCTGGTTCAACAGAAATTAAACAGTCTCTCGAGGGAAAAGAACATAGGCAAGAAAACCCCAAGAGAGGATTATGAGTTTACTCAGATTTCACTCTATCACTCACAATCCATTTACCCCACCCCCAACAAAAATAAATGCGATTGCCCCCAATGCATACAAAATAGTAAAAGATAATGGATTGGGTGAAGCAAACCTGTGGCGCATAGCGCCGAAGACTCATCAACAAGCGGGTGGGTCCAGTTTCTCGAAGACCGCTAAATCAACACTTGTGTCACCCTCAGTAGTGCCCGCATCAACAAGGACATCACCATTAGTAGTGCTATCTGTCACTCTAATTGCACCCTCAGTGGTGCTCACATCAATCCTCACGGGCATAGAACTCGACGCCCCAACAATTATCTCACGGGCCCTCTGCTTCCTCAGTTGCTCATCTATTATGGAGGCTTTCTGTGCCTTCTTCTCCTGCCTGCGCTACCTTTTGCTAGCCTTTTCCTCCTTCGTGAGCTCATTTTTGTGACTAGATCGGTGCCTCTTACCGTGGACACGTGCAGGCTCGGGCTGTTCCTCCGCATCATCTGCACTAAATAGTGCACCCAAGACTGTATCATTGCCTAAAGCAGAGGGTGAAGCCTGTGGCTCAATAACTGGTGTGGCCAGGATGGCGTCAACATCGGCCTAGAGACTAGCTAGCTCGGTCTGAAAAGAGGACATATTAGTAGTAGGAGCTGGCCTCTCTAGAACTCTCAACTCGAAGGCATCGAGCCGCTTATGAACTGCTTGGACCTTATGGTCCGTTTTCGCCTCCATCCTTTTTTGTACTCTCTCTTCGGACTCAGCAATCAACTTCCGCATCCAGGGCTTAATATGGTGCAACAAGGTGGCCGTCTGACCTTCTAACTTCTGGACTCGGACCAGTGGTAAAACATTGTCTCCCGAAGGTGGGGTGGCTCTAGATGAGCTGGGGGCCTGACCAACGGCCTGAGAAGAGGAGGCTGGGGCATCATCAATGTGGGCTGGAGGGGCAGGCTCATCACCCTGCATCTGCTCCATAACATCTACTAAATCAGTACCCAATGGCACATCGATCCGCGGCCCTCAGTGAGGTGTTGCCACATTCGCCTCGTCCCGAATCAGGTCAATATCTAAGGTCCCCATAGGGTAGATTAGCATATCATAGTGCTAGATCGGCACTCCAGAGTCCCTGCACAATTGGAAAAATAAACATGGAAAGGGGTAAGTAGTGGAGGTCTTGAACTCCCTCTCGTGAATTTCTGCCAGTGGCATGCGGGAAAAGTGAATCTCTAATCCTGGTACTAATGCTGCAACCATGATGGCTCTGTCCCATGTGAGTTGGTTGTCAGCTTTTGTAGGAGACACCCTATTACGCACCAACAACCAAAAGAACTTGGCCACAAAATTTAATGTGGCCTTTCGGATACCCAATCGTGGTGCGGTGACCCACTTCGCACGCTTGCCATTTGCAACAATGTATATAGCCAACCAAAGTATAACAACCTCCCTCTGCTCTGCATTACGCGTGAAGGCTCAACTCCTCACAACACCCCATCTGTATTCAAATTTGGCCGTGTTGAGAGCCCAAGTGTGATCAGGACTAGGGCCATAGAGGAATCGGCTGATGGTGGCATGTGATATGTCCACTAGAAAACCTCGGACCATGGTAGAAGTGATAGGGTCCTGGGCTGTGGGCTTTGACCTCTTGTCAATCGAACCTCGGAGAGTGGCAGCATAGGAGGCATAGAACTCCCACACAATCTCTTCGCTCTAAGTCCCAGGGTAGCGAGCCATCCAGTCGCACTTGTGAAGCTGAGAAAGCCGGTGGATGTCGGGAATAGTGTGTAAAGTCCCCATGAGGAATCTGTGCTCTTCAATAATAACCCAGACCATCTTCTCTTTCTCATTCAGCATTCTAGCATCCCGGTAGATTTGCCATTGCCCATCAACACACCATCTGTTTGGCTCCCCAGCCACCGGATCAGGGTCATTGCTTCGTGGCACCTAGACTTCTCCCGAACTGGTGGCCTCATCAGACGAGGCAGCTTTGTCATGTGATCCTGAGTTTGTGGAGGATCCAGATCCGGAGCCGGAAGCATGGGCGGGCTTAGAGCCGGAAGCAGAGGCAAACTTTGAGTCCAAAGTAGAACCAGCCTCAGAACCGGAGGCAGAACCAGCCGGTGACCCGATCAGTATGTTCTCCTCATCAGACTGGGAGACAGTGACTACGTCGGTGACCACCTGCCGGGACGTATTCCGGGTAGCCCGAGGTGCAGTAGGGGATGTCCTCGTGGCCGGTGGAACATATGCTGGATCGTTTTTTGCGTTCGTGTCTTCATCGATTAACCTGAAGCTAGGGGCAACAAATTTTGACTTGCCCTGTTTTTTATAGGTGACTAGCTTCTTGGGTGCCATAGTACTTGTGAAAGCGTTATTAGTGCCAAAACTAACTATAAACACACTCGAAAAAATTATAGAATTAAAAATGAAGTACAACAAAGACCCAAAAAAAATTCAGACAGTGGCTACAATGGTCATCTACGGAGGGGACCTACGGTTCGTAGACTGATCTACGGTCCGTGGAACACTTTTGTGGATCAGAGGACCAACAACATTGGTTGCAGATGGAAACCACAGATGTATAGAACGGTCCGTAGATTGATCTACGGACCGTAGTCCACATCAGTGGTTTCACACTTGGTGAAATTTTCAATTGCATTCAACCATGAACCTAATCTACGGTCCGTAGATTGATCTACAGTCCATAGACGGGGTCTCGTGGACGTGATCTGTGCCAGGTTTCAGACATTCTTTATTTTCAAGCCCACATATTTGACCATTTTTAATAGTATCCTGGTCGAATCATGCGTTTCAACATTTAATCATGCTAGGTCATCATTCTAAGGGTTCCGATTACTCAATTTGATAATTAGTTCATACAAGATTGGGAACCCTAAGTCGAAACTTACATATACACTAGCATTTAGACAAGTTTAACACACTATCAAGGCAACACAATCACAATCTATCATCCCAAGGGTTTTAGTACTTAAATTTTAGCATGCAATTACATACACGTAATTACCCAAGGTCAAGACCCGACTCCCGACTTTATATATTCAATCTATGAACCGAAATTCAAAGTGAGGGGAAAGTCTGTTACCTTACAAGCAACAAGGAGTGGGGTGATTGCGTGATGACACTAAGCTTTGCAAGACTACACTAATCACCTAGTTGCGCCGAACCCGAACACCGAAGTGTTGGAACAAATTTTGAGAGAGATTGGGAGATTTCTGGGATGAGTGGATGTTGGAGAGGAAAGGAAAAATTAGGTTTTAAAGGGAGAGAAAAGGGAAGATTTAATGGGGAGTTATGGAGTAATTTAAGAAATTTGGAAGTTTAGAAACAGTTTGGTGGTAAATGGAGGGAAGTGGGAATGATTTAAAATTAGGGAATTTTAAATAGGATTGGTCTGGGTCGGGTCAGGCAGCATTTAGGATTTTGGACCCACGAGACCCCGTCTACGGTCTGTGGGTCGATATGCGGTCCGTAGATGGGGACCGTAGATCAAACTTGCACTTAAAAATTCAGAAACCTTACTTAGGATCTACAGACACTATTGACGGTCCGTGGAATGAACCACAGACCGTCGATGGGGTCCGTAGATCGCTGCACCAGACCTTTTTTTGCAGATTCTGCCTTTCCCCTCTGCACATGTAGCAACCAATAGCACTTTCTTTTTACATTTTCTGGACATGTTTTAGACACGGACCCTATGCTATGTCTAGCCAACACTAAAACAAAAATAAAACAACTATCTAAATGAGTACAACGAAGCAACTAAACAAAGAAAACTACTAAACGGCAAACAAAAACCTATTGTTGGCTAGATTTTACATCTTGGGTTGCCTCCCAAGCAGCGCTTGATTTAATGTCGCGGCACGACGTATGACTCTTGATTACTCAGACTTCATCAAGATGATAGGCCTCAACAACTTCTTGCACACTTTTTGCGTTTCCCAGATAGATCTTGATCCTTTGCCCGTTAACCATGAACCTTGTTCCTTCACTGTTCGCAAGCTCAACCGCTCCATGGGGAAGCACTTTTGTGAGCAAAAATGACCCTGTCTATTTGGATTTGAGTTTACCTGGAAACAAGCGCAACCTAGAGTTGAATAGAAGCACAAGATCACCCACAACAAATTCTTGCTTTTCAATTCTTTGATCATGATACCTCTTCATCTTCTCTTTGTACAAGGCTGAACTTTCATAAGCTTTTAGGCGGAACTCATACAGCATATTCAAGTCATTCATTCTTTGATTAGATGCGGCGCCCCAATCCTTAAGAACATAATTTTCCCCTTCCCATGACATGATAGGTTCGTTTGAACCTTGAATGTAACCAATTGGGTCATACAATCTATGGAAGCATAACATGCATGAAGCCAATCCATCCCAATAATAATATCAAAATCTAACATATCAAGCTCTACAAGATCAACATGAGTGGCTCTATGAAGAATGGAAACAAAACAATTTCTATGAACTCTCTTAGCAACAATAGAATCACCAATGGGAGTAGAGACATGAAAGGGATTAGAAAAGATTTCAGGACTAATATCAAATCTCATGTTCGCATAAAGAGTAACAAAGGATAAAATAGCACATGGATCAAGTAAAGAATAAACATAAAGGTGAAGGACTTTAAACATACGAGTTATAACATCTAAAGACTCCTCATGATTAAGTCGAGTCTGAAGATCATATAATTTGTTTTGCTTCAGAACACCGAAACCAGAACCACTAGGCTGACCTATCCTACTATCCCTTCCCATAGTAGCAAGAAACAGACAATCTCTCATCTTATGACCATTGTTTCCACAATCAAAGCAAACATCTGTATCGACCAAACATTTGCTATTATATTTCTCACCGCACTTTGTGCAATTTGGAATCAAAGATCCACTATTATTTCCTCTTTGAGGCTTAGGGTTAGAAACCCTATCCTTGTTGAACTCAGAGGTTAGAGAATTACAAGAACCTTGACTTGAAAACCTTTGCCAGAATGTAGAACGACCTTGTATATCAAACCTCGAATAAAAAAGGTCACCATCACCGGTCCTTGCCCGTTTGGACTATTTTCCCCTTTCCTTGAGGTTTTCCTCTTCAATATTTTGGGCATTTATCATAAAGTAGGAGATATACATCTCCTTAATCAATATGACGGTATGACATTCTTTGACAATCATTTCAGACACACCTGATACAAACTTACTCATCCTTGCCCTAGAGTTGGTAACCATAGTCAAAGCATACTTAGACAATTGAGTGAACTTTAAAGCATACTCCTTGACACTCAGATTCCCTTGTCGGAGGTTAATAAACTCAAGAAAATTTTCTTCTCTCATCTCAAGAAGAAATAAACGATCAAGAAAACCTCCTCTAATTTTTTCCCAATCAAGAGGACCCGTATTAATAGCGCTCTATCCTTTCCACTATTCAAACAAAACTTGAGAAACAGCCTTGAGTTGATAAGCAATAAATTTTTCCTTCTCTACCGTAGACACCCCCATAATTCCACTATCTTGTAAATATCATCAATGAACTCTTAAGGATCCTCATCAACCTTCGACTCATGAAATTCCAAAGGATTCATCCTAGTGAAGTATGTTATCCTTGTCGCCACGATACCCTTATTTGTGTTCACAGTAGCAACGAGTTCTCTATTAGCTTGGTCCATCATAGCTGGAGGCAACACTTGGAAAGTGGATAGAAATTCGGCATGTGTCACTTGCTTGGGCAAAGGGTCAATTGAAACTAAAGGAACCTTGGGCTTCCTATAAAGCCACTTGACATGCATACAACATAATATAATACAAAAAGTAGAATTTGCATAGAATGTTTCATATCATAAAGAGAAGTTTCAATCATAAGTGTGAAAATATGCTAAGTCTTGACAAGACTTTCTAAACATCAATAGAGTAGTTGGGACGTAACCTATACATGACATACAATGTCTCATAAGTAAATTATATTAACAAGTAAAGTATTCATGGTCTTGTACTCAAAGTAGGAGGACTTACCAATCCAAAGTAATAGGTAGCGATCCGTATCTAGCGATGAGCAGGAGGAGAAAAAGAGTCTAACCATACATTATGAAACAATGTAGGAACAAATATGCATTAGTACATGAAATGTACTAAGTATGAGAGATATGCATAAAAATGTGAAACATGACAGAAATGGACATAAAGGAAAACATGATATGCATGACCAAGCTAAAATAAAGTTAAACCTTTGAAGAAGAATCATAAATCGTGAACATGGTCAATGCATCTTAAATTCACAATGAAAACTTAATAAAACCTTTGATAGTAGCTTAGTTCATTTCATGTTATATTTACCGCTAACAGACATAGACCATGTGAGATATAACATGGAATCTAGTGTCTTGCTCCCACACTTAAAAAGAGATGTCCTACTTGCCAAGGTAAGGACCATGAAATTCTAGCTTAGGTGGATCCACTAGCTATGTCTTTCTAGCCAATCCTATGGTGGCACATAGTTAGGGACAAGAACATTGCTTCTAGAGACTCAACCTCCACTAACGGGGGAGCCTTCATCTCAATATCCTCTCTGTGCTAAGTAAGAATCCCAAAGGAATAGTCATAGTCATAAGCATATCATCATACATGGAAAATAATACTTAAATTACTAATCCAAGCTTAAGTCATAATAGAGTAGCTCCTAAAATCATGATTCATACATGTGTGAGAAAACCTTTCACTAGTCATGATTTCTTAATATGTGAGAGAGCCTTCACAATTTATGCATATGTGAGAAAACCTTTCACAATTTCATTGATTCTTATCTTAAAAGAAACCATAGCTCATAGAACATTCTTCTCATGAATCATGCATACTTTCCAAATTCATCATTTATAAGTTCATAGCTTTCTTCACAAATTCATAGTAAAAATCATAGATAATGTACTAGTATTATAGAAATTGATTGGAAATCATGTAGTTTAATCAAAACATGCATTGGAAGATTGAAATTGAACAATTACATCCATATCAATTAGGACCCATGAAGATCAGATGAAACCTTATGCAAATTAGGTAAAATTGAATTGAAAATTTACAAATATTTTGGGACCGAGATGGATGAATGGAATCATTGGTGAATCCCCTCATACTTGATGATCAAAGCTCAAAAGCAATGGAGGAAAAAGGAGACTTGAAGCTTGAACCCTATGTTTCTTCCTTGATCTTGAGAGAGAGCTAGAGAGCATGAACTTGGATAGGAATTTAGAATTTGAGAGAATGAAGGGGTTTGGGTAGAATTAGAAGTTGAAAGGTAGTTATAGGTCATAGAATTTAGGTTAAAACAACGTATTATATGTATGAAATGCATAGGAAAAGTCCCAAATACCCTTAATAATAACTGTCATATGGCTTACTGTTTGGACCTACGCTCCGTATGACTTACTATGGCTCGTACTGGTTAATCATTGAACCAACTTCAGAAACCCAAGTTTCCTTCACTTCTTATGAGTTGAACCTATGACCTGTCATTCAGTCTATGGTACATAGACCCCTTTCGTAGAACCAAAGTTCAAGTCCAAATATTCCACCAAGTCTGAATTACTTCTCCAGGTGCCATTTACGGCCCATCCAAATTCCTATGGCTCGTCTTGGCTACTCGTAGGTCAAACTTAAGAATCTTAAAATTTCCAAAAACTTAACTCAAACTTATGACTCCCCGCCTCAATGCCAAAAATCTGGACTTTTCCTTTCCTTTAAAATGTCAAATTTTTGAGATGTTACACCAAGAATTTTGAAAAATGGTATTGTCAAATTCGGTGTACATGTACCTATTCGGTGATCTTGTGAATGACATTAGGTGAACAACATTAGGTCCACCTATTTAAACTTCAGGTTTTGTATTTGTACTAGAATCATCGACGAGCCTCAGCTCCTATGGTGATTCACCAAACTTGTTTTGCAACGTTAGTTACAAACTACCAAATATGCCTGACATAAAATGTCCAAGGGTCTTCTCGCCTTTTAGAAGGCATCCTTTGATATTTTAGGATTTTCACTTCCTACAGTCTATACTCTTATACTAAATACAGTGTGAGTCCTCTTTACTTTGATTTGATTGCGTGGAGTGAGTTCTTGATTGAAATCCTCGACCCAACCCTTCCTCCCACTTTGTTTGAAGTATCATTACTTGTTGAGGTTGGTTTTCGAGTTTACCCTAATTGTTTTTGCTTGAAATTGATACCTATGTTTGTTTTAAATGTTGTTGTTGATAATATGTTGGGTGTATCATGTGGGTTGCTTTTAAATTTAATCGATTGAATATTGCCAATGTCTTAGAATTGTTGATTTTGTGCCCAAAGTTTGCTAAAATTGATTGTGTGAGTCGTTAGTTGAAAATGGATTGAGGATTAGTATGGGTCTTGTTTGAATTTTTCTTGGGTGAAGTGTGAGTATACTAGTGTTGTCTATAGTCTTGTATTTTCCCAATGATAGATAGGGAGATGATTCTTAAGGGAAAATCATCGATTTAACAACATTTTGTTGAGTTTGGGTGAGAACCCAATTGATAAGTGTCACGACCCGAACCTATACCCCAGAAGCGATACGGCGTACAAGACTCCAAAAAGTCTCATACAAGCCTCATAACATTCTTGGACATAAGAACACAGGAAAAATAAAGTTGAATTTAAAACTTTTCTCTTACAATCGAAGTCATTTTCATAAAAAGCAAGTGGAAGAATTTCTATACTTTGTCTCAAACCATCTACAATACTTTGAATAAACTCTGGGACTAAGCCAGTACAAAATCTCTAAACATAAATAAAAGACAAAAGGGAACTAGTGGGTTTGTCCTCGAACTATGAGGACTCCCCATATCTTCAACTCCAAGCTCCTTAGAAGCCTATCTTCCAAGTATAGGACATCAAATATCTAAACCCTACACTTTGGTAAAAATGGAGAAATATGGGTTAGCACATAAAGTACTAAGTATGATAGCCATGCAAAAACCATGCTTAAAAAGGACATTTTATTTGAAAGTCATACTTTTATGCCAATTTGAGAAAACTTCATGAACATGAGTGTAAGAGGCATAATATACAAACATAACCAACATACAAGTCATTTCATCACATTAGAGCATAATCAACATATAAGTCATTCCTTCACATTAAGCTTTCACCTTAAGTAACCCCAAGCCATACTTTGTGCAATGTATAAATAGCGTCCCATACCTCCATCCACACTAAGTACAACATTAAGGCCACCAAAAGTGAATTTACCATCCTTGCTTTTCATCCTTTGTCCATACTCATACATAAGAGACATAAACATTTCATAAGTCATAACAAGGAAGTAACTCATAATACAATCCAAGTATAGCATGCATCATTTCATTAAGCATATAAGTCAACATTCTTCATTAGCTTCATTTAGAGAACTTTCATTCATTAGTCATGAAGACCTTAGAGAGCTCACTATGACCCTCTCAAAGCCTACTCGTGCAATGCATGGATGACATCCCATACTACCACCCACACTTCATAGAACTTCTCAAGAAACCATAATGCACATCTCACATAATGGGAATAAGCATTAACCGACATAGACCATGTGAGCTAGACATGGAATCTGGTGTCATGAAGCCCCACACCGTAAAGAGGTGGTTTACTTGCCTAAGGTAAGACCGGTAACATCTAGCTTAGGTGGATCCACTAGCGAGGATCTATGTGGGCACATAGTTATGGGATAAGAAAGATGTTCACTGAAATTCGGCCTAACGTAGGGAAAACTTCCATCTTACCATATCCTCTCGGTACTTAGCCTCCATTCCCATAGAGTAGTTTTACATTAAATAAGTGTACTTGAGAGGGCCACCAACATTAGGCCTACCGATTCAAGATACATTATAAGGATAACTCATTGACTTTCCAAGAAAGGGCCACCACCATTAGGTCTACCACTTTATGGTTCATCATTTCACACAAGAAAGGGCCACCAACATTAGGTCTACCGATTCAAGGTTTATCATCACATTAGTTTCTAGACTCATTATGAAGGGCTACCAACATTAGGTGTACCGGTTCATGTCATAGCCTAGAATACTTCATCATTCATTTATGAAAGGGCTACCAACATTAGGTCTACCGATTCTAGGTTTATCATTACATTCATTAGTCATTTATGAAAGGGCTACCAACAGTAGGTCTACCGATTCCATGATCATTAAGTCAATATACATTCATTACACAAAAGAGGATGCCTAAGCCTACCAACTCAAGATACTTCATTCATGATCACATTCATCAATACAAGAAAATAATGCCTTAAGCCTACCAATTCAAGATACAACATTCCTCATTACTTTCATTTATACAAGAATAGGATGCCTAAGCCTACCAATTCAAGATACAACATCACATTATAGAAACCCTTCACATTCTATCATCATCATCATTCATGAGTGTTAATTGAGAATATGCTTTCAATAATATCATTATTAGATTCTAAACATGATCATAATACTTTCATTGAGATCACACACATATATTTAACATCATGTTCATACATAGATCCTTCATGAAATTGCCTTCCAAGGCTATGAACCAACATCAACCAATGAATCTAAGATACTACAATAGATAAGGGAATTAACATGATTCAATTACAAATTCAATATAAACATAAACAATTCAATATACTTTCATGATCAATCGATTCCCAATAACAATTCAAAACTTAAAAATTTAGGGGAAACATGGGTTCATCGAAGAAATTGAGAATAATTCATCAATAATTCAACAATCCATTCATAATTCATCATATAAAACCTTTTGAAAACGTTTTGGACTTGAACCCATGCATAGATTGAAAACTAAGGTTTTTGGGGAACTTTGGAGACTTGAAATCATCTTTGAAGTTGTCTCCTTGAAAGAAACTAATTCAAGGATGAAGACTACCATACCTTTTAAGGAAGGACTCCACTAAAATTGAGTGAAAATGGTGAGATCTTGAGCTTGAAAGCTTGAATCCTTCACCTCCAATGTTGGTTTCTAGAGAGAGAACTTTTAGAGATGAGAGGTGGGTTCTAATTTGTGATTTTCAATAATGAATTCTAAAATAGAGTTTAATACTTTAAAAACCCTTAATATACTTTAATAACTCAATAATAACCGTCCCCCAACAAAACTGACTTAATAAGGAATTTACCACTTTGTCCTTGCTTTGGCCGAAACTAGACAGATCATAAGTGGTGACCTATGACTCCATACCTATGGACCGTAGGTGGGGTGACGCCCCATCCTGATGGTCCGTGGTTTGGGTATGAGGGTCACCATTTGGGGCCCTAACCTACGAAGGGCATCCACGGGGGGTGGATTGACCTACAGGGCGTAGGTCCCCATCCGTAGGTCATCCCAAATTGACAGCTTTTTGGTTTCTTGGGGTCTTGGGGGTTAGGCTTTCGGGTCTTCCTCAAGGACCCCTTGGGTGGTCCTTGGGGAGTTGTACCTTGACATTTAACCCTCAAACCCCTCAACCTAAGCTCGGGACAACATTCTACCACATGAAACCTGACAACAACTCAAACACACACTCGTTAGGCTCTAGTTTCATTTACTAGTTTTTCGAATCATTACAATGAGTGGTAGATTTATACTCATTTGAGGCCTATTTAGTTAAACAATTAGTGTCCTCAATGCCTAATTATGTCATATTATAATGATATTTTGATGATTTTCAACTATTAAGGCTAAAGGACGAGGCAAACATGAATGTTTGATAGAATGGCTGAAAACATAAAAAGAAGTGTAAACACCACATTGTTGATCACCCAACTGGAACGACCTCACCTAAAGTAATAGTGTCCAACACTTGAATTAATTGAGGCATGTAAACAAACTCAAAGTGGAACGACGACTCGCCGAATTCAAAGGGCGGACAAGCTGACTATCAACAAAGGTGACAGTGCTTGGAAAAAAATTATGGCTTAAAAGGCGAACAAATGTGGTACTCGTTGATCCGCCGAGTATGAAAGGTAGACTCAAACAAGCTCACCGACTGAGGTTCAAACACCTGAAGCCTAAAGTAAGAGGAAAAAAAAAGCTAAGGAGTAGTCAAGAATTTGTTGAATGTGCTCGATGAGGACAATTAACATCCCCGAATGGGTCACACATTGTGTTTTGGGCCAAATTTTGGGAAATTATAAATATCCCAAAGGAGAGAGAAAGAAGAGGTCCAAAAATTGTTGGAGAATTTTATATCTTTTAGCGAGAGAAATAATTTACTTTGTGAAGAACACTTTGTAGTTTTAGGGTTTTTCAACTTAGCTCTTAAAATTGTCAAATTGAAGTGGAATTCAAAGTGGGTATTGCTATTAATTACTTAATTAATGTTACCCATCGATGCTTTCATGAAAGGTATAATTTCTCTACAATTTAATGTTGAATTCAAAGTGGGTAAACCTATGGCTTAAGGTTGAAAACTTAGTTCCTACACGCGATCTCTGTTTGATGCTCAATAGAGATTGATTGGAGTGGATAATTAATTCGATACTTGCAATTTAGGTTTGATGTCCATTATTTCCTCAAAAATAGAGATTATGGGTTAGATTTGTTTGCCCTCTTTCTGCATCGAAAGAGAAAATAGTGTAAGGTATTGGCTTGTTTAGTTATGCACAAAGATGAGACCAAAAGAAGATTCTATGAACTGATGTTATGAGATCGAAAGAAGATTAGTGTCATTGAAGATGATTCATCCTATCCATGAGTATTCATCACTATAGAGAAACAAAATTACCCCTATGTGACATCAATCTCCAATACCCGCACACCTAGATTACTTATTACTTGTTTGAATTTCTGAAATCATAGTTTAATTGTGATTTTTGAAACCAAAATCCTTTTTATAAATTTGGTGGAATCATCCACCCATTGTTCTTATTGCTACAAATAAATTGATTTACAGTCTCAATTTCTTGCCTTGTATCATTATCTGTAGGATTCCACTTCGACCCTTAATTGGGTATTTATATCGACAACGTTCGGTTACTCTTTTGATTTTTTTTAGAGAATAGTTTGAGTGTTATCAACAAAAGGCGCCGTTGTAGGGGAATGATGGATAGTAATTCCACTTGAGAAATTAGTTTGTAAATATGTTTAGTTATAGTGGATTGTTGCTTGGTGTTGTGGTTTGGTGATTTGCAGGTTTGAAACATGAGTGACCATAATAGTGACAACGATAGTCACTATGGGAAAAATGACAACATGTGTGATTTGAATTATATGTATGTGAACATTATTCAAACCGCGGGAACCATTCGGATACCTCCAATACCAGGGAGACCCGTTTTTCATGTAACCAGAACAATTCTATAATTGCTCCAATTGAGAGGAATATTTGGGGGTTTAGCTCATAAACACCCTCCTGAACACCTTCATAATTTTGTGGAGGTGTGTGGGCCGTTTGTATTCTAGAACATCTCACAAGAATCCCTAAGGTTGAGGTTATTGTCGTTCTTTTTTGTGGGAGAAGCTACAAGATGGTTGGCTGAATTGCCAAATGACTCTATTACTTCTTGGGAAGAGTTGTCTGAAGTTTCCTTGGAGAGATTCTTCCCCCCAAAGATGGCTAAACTTAGGATCCAAATCCAAAATTTCAAAAGAATTCGAGGTGAACCTCTACATGAGACATGGCTGCAGTTCAAGAAATTTTTCTTGCAATGTCAAACACATGGTGTTCCAGGCAATTTACTGCTACAATACTTCTATTGCAGCCTTCATTCAGTCAATAAAGGCGTGGCTGATCAATTGGTTTAAGGTAGTTTCATGAGAAAGCCTTATGAAGTAGCAACATTGGTGCTAAATGACATGACCAAGATTAACCAAACATGGCAAACTAGAGAAGACCAAGTGTCTACTCTACAAATAAGCATGAGCAAAGAAAAAAATTGAGAAACACAATGAGTGATATGAAAATATGGCAAAAATTTATGACCCAACTCAATTTTTTATCTAAACATGTCGTGGGAGGTGGTTTGAAATCAGTGAATGCGGTTGGAACAAGTAGTGGGCAGTGTTTGGAGGATGCCATGCTTGAGGAATTATACAATGAGGAAGTACAATATTTTGGAAACCAAATGGGGGGTTGCTCACCCAAACTACAAATGAAAAGGTAGGAACCAAGGTTGGAACAAGGAGCAAGATAGTATCCGAAAAGATTGAAGAGTTGGAAATTGGAGAGACACGAAGGCAGAAAAAGATATGTATATTCCTCCCCATGATCGTCGATGACCAAGAGAATCAGCTGGTCCAGAAGGAAACTGAACCGAGAAATTGCTCATAAGGACCTTCAACAAGGTTGAAGGGTCCAACAAGGTGTTAAAAGAATTTAAAAATGACTTCTCAACCTTAACTTAGACACTAACCTCTCATTCAGTGTCTATTAAACTACTGGAGACTCAAATGTTCCATATCTCGATCCATCTCAATTCGAGGCAAAATGGAATATTGCCTAGTGACACTCTCCCAAATCCCAAAAATGAATGTTGATGGAGTGAGAACTATGTCATGTCATGACATTAAAAAGGCACTTTCTTGGGAGGCAACCCAAGTTTTACTTTTATTTTATTGCTTTCAATAGCGTGTATTATAAGGGCAGGTTAAACGAAAGTCGAAGTGTTGCGAATGAAGAATTAGTCGATGAGAAAACCATAAGTGTGATCCACCAAAGGGATTATGTGGACTCATTCTTGTCTGCCTTTTCAGATAGAAAAAATATATTGTAAACTTAGGCAATCTGAGCTACAAACAATGATTCACCGACATACACTATGCAGACTCCATCGAGTTCATAAAATCAACCTTTAGGTTTGGTATCCATTTAGACCCTTTTGGCGAGCTTGAGCTCTTTCACTGATTCACAAAATTCACTCGATGACGTTAGTCGCAGCTCGCCAAACGTGCCTGGTATAAAAAGGTCAAGAGTCTTTTCATTTTCAAAATCAATTTCTTTGCTATCTTTGAACTCTTTTCATTCCTTAAGATTTTAATACCATATTTTAAGTGAAGGAGTGCCTCATGTGTGTATTTTTGAATGCATAGAGTGCATTTGGATTGCTCTCTTTGCGACCCGGCCCTACATTCCCTCTTTTGCTATATTTGGTCTCTACCTGAGGTTGGTGTTCCATTCCTATATAATTGTTTGCGCTTAAAATTATGTTTTTAGATATGGGTAAAAGTCCATTTGAAAGGTGTTGTTGGTTGATTTCATTGGGTAGTGCTAAATAAATCGTATTGAACTGTGCCCATGAGTTAGATATGTGAGTTCATGCCTAAAATTGTTAAAACTGATTGCATTGGTTATTTGTTGAAATTGAATCTTGATATTTTTTGGGTCTTGGTTGAATTTTGTATGAGTGAAGTCTGATTAGCCTAGTGTTGATCGGGTTGCATGATTTTCCCCAATGATTAATAGAGTGATGACTTTCTTAAGGGTAAATCGTAGATTAGAGAAATACTTTGTGATGTTTGGAGGAAATATAAGTGCCCATGGGTAGAAATTCATGTGGGTATAATGTAAAGTTAACCTGTAATTGGGTATTGTTGTGTATTGTGGTTAAATTTGTAAAAATAGGCACTGAGATGAACACTGCCTCTTCAGCAAACTTGTCTTAGCTCACCAAGACAGTTAGGAAAATTGCATAATAAGACCTAGATCACCCTCCTTGTTTGAATATGTGACCTGGGTAATGTCCCATTCGACAGGCTTGTCTTAGTATCCTGAAACCCACTTGGCTTATTGCCAAGTGGGAGTGGACATCGCCCTTTGTGCCTATTTCCTTTGATTTTGCACTATCACTTTTGACGGACTTGTCTTAGCCCACTAAAACCAATTGGGTGAATCGTGGAGTTGGAATTGACTCTGCCCATCATGCTTGAGTTCCTTGAAATTGTGTACTGTCAATTTCGGCAAGCTCACCTATGCTTGACCAACCTGTTAGTTGGCGGCCTTCTCAGTAGGCGAGACTTAAAAAAATTGTGAATTATGTTTCTTTTGGGTTTTGATTTCAATGAACCTTCAACAAATCTTTGCTTATATGATTATGCTTTATAGCTTATGGATATAACTAAGGGAAAACAGGTTGTGACTTCGGATACACAATTCGATAGGAGATCTGCTCCTCCTCCTCCATTGAAAAGGCATGGGGGAGTAACTATCAATGAGTCATCTGAGGCTCCTCGACAACAACCAACCACTCCACCCTCGTCTACGTGTGGAAGTGAGCAACTTAAAAAGGTGGTTGTAAGAAAACAAACACACATCAGGTCCAAATTGGTGTAACCCTCTTCTACCTAGGCACCTATTTCTCGTGTTCTCTCGGTGATTACTGATGAGTCGGGAATTCCGACTCATTTAAGGCTTAATATCTAGAGTTTTAGTGTCCTCAATGCCTATTCTATTCTCTAAACTGATGTTTAAATACTAATTTGCAGCAATGAAGGCAAAAGAGCAAGTCAAGGACATTACCAGGTAAAACGAAGCGAAAAAGATGAAAATAGCTGAATAAAAGCAAGTATGATGCTCACCAAAGCCAGTCGGTGAGTCTCCATGTGGCTCTTCAGCTCGCCAAAAGTTCTAGCAGGCCAGCCCATGGACAAAGCCAACTCGATGATAGAAATGGGTGATTCGGCAAAGCATCGACTGGATCGGCGATGGAAGTTTTGATCGCCTAAAGTCACAGAAAGGAAGTATGAAAGAGTCAAGCCAAGAAGGAGATGGAAAGGAGCACTCGATGAGTCGCTGACTTGGTCGGCGAAGCTCGATTTACTCGGCCGAGTGGCTCCGAAACTGAAAATCTTGAAATGTATAAATGGAATTTTAAAAAGAAGAAAAAGGAATTCTGAAGTTTTGGAGAGTTCCCATATTGTCTAGTTTTGGGTTTTTGATCCCTAACACTGTTCATTGAGTTTTTGAGTAGATTTTTAGGGTTTATTTGATTTTGAATTGAATTCAAACATTTTGAAGACTTGTCGATTGTTACCCAAGCTAAGGGAAAACATAGTTGGTAACTGTTTCTTGCTCTTTATGATGTGTGGCTAAAACCCCATTCTTAAGGGTGTGATTATGTGATTGAATGCTTCCATTAGCTTATGGGTGTTAGTATTTACTTATTTTAATGTTGATTTGAAGTGGGTTCAATTAATAGTTGAGTTTTAATTGATGAATTGTAGTTGCAAATACAATTCTAGCCTAGTATTCTAAGCTTGCTTGAGAAAGACGTTTTAGAGTTAAAACTACCAATTGATGATTTTAGTGATTGGGTTATTGTAGACTTAGCTTGAGAAAGTGGGTCTAAATTCAATCCTGCAAATCTAGCTTGAAATAGTAGATTAAATGAAGTATTGGGCTATTTATATGTGTTATGCTTGTCGAAGTTCGAGAGAATTCACTTAGATTCACAATAGTTGATTGAGAAATGGCTATTGCACATAAATCCTAGCCTACCCACTATGATTCAACAACTTCTAGTAAATAATAATCACCCATATAGCGAAATTGTTATTCAATCGATCACATCCCCAAGGATCCCTTTCTACTTGATCACTCCCATTTCTTATTAGTTGTTAATTGTCACTCTAATACCCCCAAATTGACATTAATTGCCAAACCCCTACCATTTACTTTAATTGTTTCGAAAATGTCTAATTCTACAATCGATTAGAACACTCATTTCACTTTGTAATTGAATTCTTTACTGTATCACACCCTATGGGATCGACCCCAACTCTTAGTTAGATTTATACTTGATTGTGACTTCCAACACTTCGAATCAGATGAAGCTTAGTTGAGCGTTATAAAAAATGGCGTCGATACCGGGAAGTTGTTGTGAACTGATTGTGTTGTAATTGTATCAACTTATTTATATGTTTTATTGGCAGCTCTTGAATAGGTGAAGATATGAGTGTTAACAGGAGAAATGTTAGATAACTTGGGCATAATGATGACATACGCAATTTGAATGATGTCAACGAAAATCTGCTGGGAAAAGCGGGTGCTATTCGATTGCCTCCGGTTGTGGGCAATGCGATGTTTCATGTGACTGGCACTATGTGGTAGCTGTTGCAAATGAAGGTTCTATTTGGAGGTCTAGCTACTGAGGATCCTCATGACCATATCCTAAACTTTGTTGATGTGTGTGGGCCATTTGCTTTCAAAAACATCATTCAGTAGTTGGTCCGACTTCACTTGTTTCCCTTTTCCGTGATGGGGGAGGCAACGAAATGGTTGGCTGATTTGCCAAGGGATTCGATCACTTCTTGGAAGGAGCTCACTGATGAGTTTTATGTAAGGTTTTTCCCTCCCTCGAAGATGGTGACATTGAGAGATAATATTCAGAACTACAAGAGAGTGGATGGTGAACCGATTCATGAGACATTGCTAAGGTTTCAGAAGTTAATGCTCCAATGTCCAACTCATGGATTCCCGAACAATGTGTTGCTACAATACTTCTACCGAAGTCTAGATTTAGTCAAAAGGGTGTGGCTGACAAGCTTGTCTGTGGAGGAATCATGCAACTATAGTTTGAAATGAAGTCTCCTCTTCTTGATGAGATGACAAAAATCAACCCTGCTTGGTACACTATAGAGGATCAAGTGTCCCCTTTGAACTTCAGGATGACAAAGGAACAAATTGAAAATGACCAAGAGCAGGATGCAAACATAGCCAAAATAATGACCCAAATGGACCTATGGTCAAAACACGTCATGGGTAGTGGTTGTAAGGTTGTGCACGCGATTGGAGTTAATGGAGTGAACCCGATGAAGCACAATTTGAACCTATATAAAATGAGGAAGTACACTTCCTAACAAATCAATGAGGAGGGTTTCGTCCGAACTATCCAAGGCCGAGCGAAAACCAAGGCTGAAATAGGGAGTGCGATGACGGTTGGAGAGACCAAGATAGGGAATGGCATGACCGTGGTACGAATTGGAGAGAGCGGGATGGTGACAAAGAGCGATATGTACCTCCCCATGAGCGTTAAAAGCCAAAAAAACAAAGGGCTGATTTTGAAAATTTCTGCACTGAAGATATGCTTGCACGCATTCTCAACAAAATGGAATGATCGGACAAAGTGCTAAGGAAATGAAAGATGGCGTCTCATCTCTGATCCAAATAGTTACCTCACATTCGGTATCAATTAAGAACCTGAAAGCACAAATGGGTTAAATCTCAACTTTTTGAAACCCAAGACCAAAATGAGGTTTACCGAGTGATACCATGGTCAACCTAAAGAATAAAGTTTGAAAGCATGTCTTCGTCGTGCCACGAACTTAAATAAGGCGCTTCTTGGGAGGCAACCAAATTTTTAAGTTTTTAATGTCGTTGTTAAATAATAGGTGTTAGATGTGCATGTTGAAAATTTGAAGTTTTAGGAAAAGAGGCAATTAGGCGAGCTCAGGTATCGTTTGGCGACTCGCAGAACAGGTCCGCGAGCCCGATCTGGACCGCCGTTTTGACCAACTAAATGGATGAAGTTCTGCATCATTTTGGGAACAAAAGTACCATTCGGCGCTTCGCCGAATGGTCCGCGACATAAGTGGATATCGCCGACTGACGCACGAATTGAAGGGTCAAAAAGGCCTCAGCCATTTTAAATTCAAAATTTTCCTTTATCTCAGATTTTCCAACTTTTGCACTCTTACAATCCTATTTGAGATCCTTTCTTGCTTGTTGCCTTTGTATGGGGATCAATTACTTGGGGGGATTTTTGCACTTTTGTATCTACTTTTTAGGTTGGTATCCCTAACTTGGCTTAAATTTTAGGAAATTGGGATGCATTCCTGTATTTTGTTGGATCTAATGCATAAATTTGAATAGTTGATTGATTTTTTATTAAGGTCTTCTATCGCATTTTCCTTGATTTTATGCTTATCCCTTACTTGTTGTATTCCGTGCTTGAATTGATTGAAATCGTGGGTGTGTGTTGTTTGCATGTTAAGTGGTGTGGGTAAATTTTGAGTAACCTGAATTGTATTGATCGACTGATTTTGCCCAATGATATAGTAGGTGACGTCATTCTTAAGGGCGAAAGATGTTGATTGGGCAAATTTTACAAATCTAGGGAAGTCTGAGTTTCCCGGGGTCATTATTGGTATGGGTCTGGGCTAAATTGCATAAAATAGTGTGTTAATTTCAATTTCGTGGGCTGTGGGTTGAATATTGAAGGCCGGGGTCAAAAGCTGGCATGAGAGACCAAACGGCGAGTTGAGTCAAGCGCGCCGAATGGCTGGGCGGTTCGCCAAGTGACCCCTAGATCGCCTTTTTATTCTTTATTTTTGGTGATTTCATTCTGTACCATTCAGCGATATGCCTGAGCTCGCCGAGTTCACTCGGAGACTCGCCAAAATATTCTGTAACATTCGGTGAGCTACTTACGGTTCACCGAATGGTGTCGGAGAATCGCCGAAAGGCCCTGTACATTGTCGACTTGTGCTGATATCTGAGCAATTTTATTCTAGAATTTTCAGCGAGCCTGATTTGGTTTGTAGAATGAGTTCGGCGACTCGCCGAACTACTCAACGAGTTTTCCTGCAAAATTTTAAACTTTGATATTTTTTGAACTATTTCTAAAGTATTGGTTTATTATATGTTGTTTTATAGGTATGTCCACACCTAAGGTTCTAGGCTAAAATCAACCACCTGAAAGAGAGCACGGGGAATCGTGATAAATGAGGGTGCTACGCCCCCGTGAGCTACACAAACCAAACTTCCTCTGACAGGGGGGAATGCAGAAAAGGGAAAGGGGCCTATCGTACAACGCGAGGTGAGGATAGCTCCGACAGCATGTGCATCTACAACACCCAACTCACCGCCTCGGAGTCTGACGGTGAGGGAGACTCTGGGTCTAGATAGCCAGGCTCCATATCTGAGCCGGAAGATGACCAAACCTTACAAAGGAGGAGAGCTGAGCTGTGCTCCAAACCGCCACATGATCCGGACAGGATACCAATGACTCCTACACCTCCTTTGACTCTAGCACAAACGGTTGAGCAGGTACCTCTAGTACGCCCGGTACAAGCATCTCACCTCGATCACTGAACAGATTAAAGGCTATTGGGTTGAGGACTATCTTAGAGGAAAAGAAGATGTCTGCATATAGAGTGGTGGACAGGTACCCGAAAGTGTGGAACACCATCAAGTTCCACAAGTTTATGATCTTTACACGGCCTCGAGACGCATACATACCTTCCTGGGTTCATGAGTTTTATGATGAGTATGGAAAGTTTGTGCCAAAAGGGAAAAAGAAGGCCAGTTCGTTCGCGCCGGTTGACAAGGTGGTGGTGCGTGGTATAATGGTGAAATGCAGTAGAACCAACATCAATGAGGTGCTGGGGTGCACTATGAATGTCATCCTTGTTTTGGTAGATCAGATATAGAAGAATACCCTGGATGATTTAAATGGGTGGTTGGCTCTTCTTATCTCTGACATCACATAACCATGGATAATGCCAGGAGTTCAGAAGAAAAGAAGGACTTGAATGTGGCTGCCCGCTATTGGTTCAGATTTATTAGCAGTGTATTAATGCCCTGACAGAATGAGTTCATACTCCGGCATCCTAAGGAGGCTTTGTTGGGGTACATCATCGACTGGGATCGATTGAATCTCGGGCTAATTATTGAGCAACAGATGTCCATGACGGCTTAACAAAGTCAGACATCACTGGCTTTACCGATGTTGATCATATAGCTGTGCCGGCGTGCCCGAGTGCCATTGGTGGAGAAGACAAATGTGGAATTGACTCCCACTTCCTCTACTGACATCTGGAGGATCGAGGCTGAGAGGAGGAGAGTTGCACTTGTGGACATTTCCCTGGTTGATGACGTTGAGATTCTAAAGACAAACACCACCCCTCCTACTCAGGCCGGTGAACCTTCAGGTACCCCAGGCAATTCTACTACTGTCAGTTCTACTTCTGCTGCTGCTACTACTTCTACTAGTGCTGCTGCTTCCTGGCCCCCATTGACCCAGTCTATGTTGTTCAAGATGGGCCATCTAGCCCAATCTGCTGTTGTACGTGCCTCCCGGCTAGAGCATGTTGTTACTGGTATGATTGAGAGGGCTAACGCTTCTGGCTTACCTCAGATCTGGGATGAGTTGAGAGACCACCTGGAGCTGATCATCACATATGGATTTTCATTAGATGCCTTCACGGTGTGAGTGGAGGCATGTGAATAGAGTGGTCGCTAGTCGGCTGATGTGACGACTTTGAGGGCCGATATTACTACCCTGTGACGTGATGTGGATAGTTGCAACATTGTGCTAGTCATATGGAATACAACATTTCCCACGACCGGAGGTAAACAAATAGCACGTACACCACCCAATTGAGCTTCATTGACATCATTCAAGTTACCGATGTCATCTTGATGTCCAAGTTGGCTGGTATTGCTTCCATTCCGTTCACACTCATTTCGTCACTTGTTCAAGAACAGCCTACAACAACACAAAACAAAGTAAGTCAATTCAACAATGAATAAGATTCGATAACATCTAAGCTTCACTAAAAGAATTCTAAACACCACTCCCCGGTAGCGGTGCCATTTTTGATAACGCTTAACTACACTTCATCCAATTATAATGTAGGCGATCACAATCTAGTATAAACCCAATGAAGAGTTGGGGTCGATTCCACATGGAGTGATATAGTAGAGAATTCAACTACGTAGTGAAAGACATGTTCTAATCGGTTGTAGGAATAGAAATTATTGAAACCATTAAAGAAAATTGAAGGGGTTGACAACTAGTGTCAAATGGGGGTATTAGGTTTGGCAATTAACAACTACCTAAAACAGGGGAGTAATCAAGTAGAAAAGGATCCTTGGGGATGTGATCGATTAATTGCGCTAATTACCAAAAGTCGTTGAATCTTAGTGAGTAGGCTAGACATTAGATGTAATAGACATCTCTCGATCAACTATCACGAACCTAGCGAGTTTTGTCAAACCTCGAGAAGCATTACAATCATAAACAACCCAAAACCTCAATTTACCTACTCTCTCGGGCTAGATAGGTAGGATCGAATTAAGAATCACTATCTTGAGCTGAATCCACAACGACTTAATCACTACAATCATCAATTGATACTATTAATTTTAAAACCTCTTTCTCAAGCAAGCATAGAATACTAGACTAGAACTGCATTTGCAACTACAATTCATGAGTTAAATCTCAATTATCAATCGAACCTACTTCAAAACAACAATTTAAATAAGTAATTACAAACACCTATAAGATAATAGAGATAATTAATCACATAATCCCACCCTCAAGAATGGGGGTTATAGCCACACATTATAAAAAGTAGGAAAATATTACCAACTATGTTCTCCATTAGCTGGGTAACAAAATCCAAGTCTTCGCAATGCTTCAAACTAACTTAAAACCAAAACCCAACTTAAAATTCTACTCAAAAACTCTAAAAATAGTGTTTTGGGATCACAAACTTAAAGTTAGAACTCTCAAACAATCAGAAAATTCACTCAGAATTTTTGAACTCCTGAAATCTTATAAAATTTTGAATTTATACTCTTCCAGATTTTCAACTTTTGGACCAAGAGGTGGTATTAGTCGAGCATCGCCGGCGGCGATGCGCCAAGTATCCCTCTCCATCCCCGTCTTGACTTGCCTCTTCACCATGGAACTTCTGTAACTTTAGGTGATCAGGATCTTTGTCTCTGATCCATTCGGCGGTTTGCCGAAGGTCCATCTCCATCGCCAAGTTGGCTTTTCCCCAGGGCTGGCACACTGTAACTTTTGTGAGCTGCAGTACCACTCAGCGAGTCGCCGAGTTATCTTGGCAATCGTCAGCTTTCCTTACCTTCAGCTTTTCCTCTTCTTTTTGCTAGGTTATGTCTTTGCCTTGCTCTTTTGTCATCATAGCTGCAAATTAGCATTTAAAAATTACTTTAAAGCATAAAATAGGCATTGAGGACAATAAAACAATGAATATCAATCCCTAAATGAGTTCAAATCTCAGACTCAACACACCTCCCTAATCATTTTCTCGAATTACAACCTATAACCTACGGTAGATGAATTCACGCACAATTACTAGAAATTCTAACATATGCACAATGAATTTCTAGGCCAGGGTAATCACACGTCCCCTCAATCGATTTATAATTCATCAAACAACCACTTTGGCCTTAAGAGAGACATCACCCAATCCATCATTGGTCAATTTCAAGTTGTTTTATCAAATTTGGGTTACTTAAACTTTACCGACACAAAACCCAACATACAACAAGAACAATTTCAACACAAACATGAGAAACTAAAACAATTTGGCCTAAAAGATATATTTGACATGCTTGATTTCAAATTGAACAATACACGAACCAACAAGCATATGACCAAGGCATATGATTCAAACAAGAATCTCAATGTTTTTAAAATCAAGTGAAGATCGAATAACTAACCTAAAAAGTAGACAACCAACTAGAATTGGCAAAAGGTAAGGGTTGATGACACTTCAGATGCAAATTACACATGAGGAAAACCACGATAACTACATGAAAATATAATTTTATATTTGCTGGAAAGAGTATATGAGTCGAAAAGTTCAAATAAGAGAGAAAATTTGAATTTAAAAGACTAGAAAGGACATGACTCTTCAGTTCGCGCCCCATTAGCCGAGCTTACTAAAGTCGCCGATCCACTTGGTGAGTCACCGAGTGGATCTCAACTCGCCAAACTTGGTAGATAATCAGCCCTTCGGTGTATGCAAAAGGGTGAGATTGATTGGGCTCGCCGAGTGAGCCATGAACTCGTATAATCTTCTAGAGCATTCATCACTATGGTCCTTTAAGGGCGATGCATTTGGGCGATAATAGGAGCAACTTGACGATTCACCGAGTGGTCCAGCCCCTCACCATTTGCTTTTCCTCGAAACTATGAACTCCAACCTGCGCGTCCATCAAACGTTATTCAAATAACACAAAGTAAAACTTGGGTTGCCTTCCAAGAAGCGTCGTATTTAACATCGTGGCATAATGTGGAAATGCATTCAAGCATCATTAAGTTAGATTGACTCGTAAGAGATATTCCTAAAGGAGAACTGCCGACACACATCCATAAAATTTCGAATGTGATCGTGAGGTTCTTCGTCAACAAGTCCCCCAAAGAAACCTTTCATTTGGAGCAGCTGAAGCATAGTACGGTAACATGAAAAATTGCGTTGCCCACATTTGGGGGGTAAACGAATAGCACTGACACTTCCTATTTGATCAACATTGACGTCGTTCAAGTCTCCGATGTCATCATTGTGTCTAAGTTTACTTGCATTGCTCCCGTTCACACTCATCTCTTCACCTATTGAGAGCAATAAACAAAAACACTAATTAGAAAATTCTGCAACAACAAAATTAGTGAAAAAAAACACTTCAATAAAAGAATTGTAAGCACCACTCCCCGGCAGGGACGTCATTTTTGAACACTCAACTACATATTTTTATAATCCAAAGTGTAGGCGGTTGCTAACAAGTATAAACCAAACAATGAGTTGGGGTCGATCCCACAAAGAATGATACAGTAAAGAATTCAAGTATGGAGTGTAGAAGTACTCTAATCTCTTGTAGAAGTAAGGGGATAAGCGACATAAGATAAATCAACGAGTTTTAATCATCAATGTGAAGAGAGTTTGGTAACCAATTGTTAACAGAAACAAGTAGTAGAGACTTTGAACAAGTATAAAGAGGGCCTTAGGGGTATGTGAATAATTGAGCATTGATTTCGCTTAATGGGTAATTATCAATTACATTAAGTTGTTGAATCTCAACTTCCAAGTAGGAATACTAAGATCTTCGGACAAACCCCAAGGTTTTTAATGTTCAACTTTCACTTGTTGACAATCTAGACACTTAGCCACAAATTCTTTAATATCCTTCTTTATCTCATTCCACAAATAGACTTCTTGCATGTCACGGTACATATTGGTGGCTCCCGGGTGAATGGAATATCGAGAACTATGGGCTTCTAATAGAATATGCTCCCTCAAATAATCAACATTGGGAACACATAAATGACCTTGATAACGAATCACACAACGTCCTTCTTACGAGAAAGCCTCAACGGACTTCTTAAGCACCGCTTCCTTCAATTTAACCAAAGTGGGATCAAGGCCTTGCTGGGATTTCACATCTGACACAAAAGACGATTAAGAACCATTGTTACCATAACACCACCTTCGGTAGAGTCAACCAACTGAACTCCCAATCGGGCTAATCTATGAACATCTCTAACCAATTCCTTCTTAACATCCTCTATATGAGAAACACTACCCATTAATATCCGATTAGGAGCATCCACCACCATATTTACCTTGCCAGAATGATAGAGAACACTCATGTCATAATCCTTTAGCAACTCAAGCTACCTCCTTTGGCGAAGATTCATATTTTTCTGCTTAAACACATATTGCAAACTTTTATGGTCCATAAAGACATCAACATGTACACCATATAAGTTTTGCCTCCAAATCTTTAAGGCAAACACAACCATCGCTAGTTCCAAATCATGGGTAGGATAGTTCTTTTCATGAATCTTAAGTTGTCGTGAAGCATAAGCAATAACCTTCCCATTTTGCATAAAAACATACCCTAGTCTGACTCTTGAAGCATCACAATAAACCAAAAATACATTATATCCTTCTGGTAAGGTCAACACCAGAGCAGAAGTCACTCTATCTTTCAATTCCTGAAAACTCTTCTCACACACTTCAGACCAAATGAACTTAACCTTTTTTTGGGTTAATGCCTTCAATGGAGAGGCAATCGAAGAAAACTCTTCAACAAACCTTCTATAGTAACCAGCAAAACCCAAGCAACTTTGAATATTCGAAGGGGATAGAGGTCTAGGACAAATCTTAACCGCATCACATTTCATAGGATCTACCTCAATACCCTTACCAGAAACAATGTGACCAAAAAAGAGATAGATCTTAACCAAAAATCACATTTGCTAAACTATGCAAAGAGTTGTTAGTCCTTGAGAATTCGCAGTACAATACTGAAATGATTGGTATGCTTATCCTCACTCCTTGAGTAAATCAAGATATCATCGATAAACACAATCACAAACACGTCAAGGTATTTTCTAAACACCTTATTCATTAAATCCATAAATGTTTCAAGGACATTAGTCAAGACAAAAGATATTACCGAAAACTCATAATGACCATACCATGTTCGAAAATCTGTCATTGGAATGTAATCTTCCTTCACACTCAGTTTATGGTAACTTGATCAGAGTTTGATATTAGAGAAGTAACTCGATCCTTACAGTTGATCGAACAAATCATCTATCCTTGGAAAAGTATATTTGTTTTTAATGGTTACCTTGTTCAATTGTAGGTAGTCAATACACATATGGAGTTAACCTTCTTTCTTTCGAAAAACAAAACTGGAGCATCCCATAAAGAGATACTCGGTCGGATAAAACCCTTATCCAACCAATCTTGCAGTTGTTATTTTAACTCCTTAAGTTCTACCAGAGCCATACGATAATGAGGAATAGAGATAGGTTGTGTATATGGGAGAAGGTCAATACCAAAGTCTATTTCCCTTTTGGGAGGAACACCAGGTAAATCATCGGGAACATTTCTTGAAACTCATTAGCAACGGGGACTGACTCAAGAGTAGGGGTCTCAGAATCCATATTTCTTACCCGAACAAGATGATATATGAAACCCTTAGAAATCATTTTTCTAGCTTTAAGAAAAGAAACAAACTGACTCTTAGGCATAGAATTTAACCATTTCAACCCTAGGATGGGTTCATTTGGAAATGGAAACTTGACTACTTGGGTTCTACTATTGTCACGACCCAAGGGTACACCCTAGATGTAACAGGGCACATGGAATCCCGAAAGGCCTCAAGTAAGCCACTTAGCTTATCATCATCACATAAGTATAGAATAATAAAGAATAGAAACACAATTTCAAGTCTTTAAGAAAAATCTTTATAAAAGTAAAGCGAAAGTCTAGACATAGTCTCAATAAGCCATCTACTACAATCGGAGTCTCAAGATAATGGGTCACAACCCTTACAATGGAGAATATGAAAATATCTAATACAACTAAGGAAGTGAAACAACAATTAAAGCTCATTGTCCTCGGATCCATGAGGACATACCACTAGCTTGATGAGCAATCAATCCAAGCTTGAACTAGAAGGGACAATCACCTCACATGCCGGAACCTACACTTTGTGAAAACAGTAGAAGAAATATGGGTTAGCACAATTAATGTACTAAGTATGATAATCATGCATAAAATCATGAAAATATGCAAAAAGGGATAATTTAGTTGAAGAGCATGCAATTTATAAGGATTGAAAACTATCATGAAAATTAGGTATAAAAACATAAGTCATAAGCGTAATCAATGTATCAGTCATCGCATCATAAAAGGAACCCACTATGAATACTGTCAAAGTCTACTCGTGCCACACATATGTAAAGTACCATAACCCTACTCATGCTAAGTAAAACTCCTTAAGCAAACATAGTTAATACTTTACCTTCATTAGTACTTTCGGAATAAGCCTTAACATACATAGACCATTTGAGCTAAACATGGAATCCGGTGCCATCCCCCAAACCGAAAAAAAGTGCCTACTTGTTTAAGGTAGAAATAAATGTATTATATTTTTGGTGGATCCACTAGCTAAAGACCTATGTGGGCACATAGTTAAGGGATACATAGATTGCTACTAGAAACCTGCCCTTTCTAGCGAGGGAGCTCCCATCTCATGAGATACATTATAGAAATCCATCCTTTCTAGCAGGGTATTTCCATCACATATTCATTATCCACTTGGTGCTAACAATTACTTCCCATAATTACATGTTAAATATTGAATTTCATTTATATATATATATATATATATATATATATATGAAGGAGTGTCTTAACCCTTCACCTAACACAATTCACAAAATAGCTCATAGATTCAATAGGTGAGAATGGACTTTCATCCTTAGAATCGTCATATAGTGAGAAGGACTTTCACATCATGATCATTATCTATCTAACATAATGAACTTTCAATTAACACAATAACTGTGTCACAAGCATGTTCATAAAGCATGCATACATGAAGGCCACAATTTGGCCTAATTCCCATGTCTTACCCTTCTTAGATCATGGATCTCCTTCTTGAAATCAATTTAGGGTTAATACATTCAACATGGATAATATAATGATCAAAATAACTACATTACAATAATATAATTCCATACAATTGACCTTACTAAAATTCACCCACATTCGAGTCATAAATTTAGGGTTAGGAGGACATCATGGATTCATGGTGAATTTATCATAAAAATATCTTAAAAGCAGTAATTAAACCATAATAAAAGACAATTAAATCATTGAAAACGATTTGATGAAGAATCCATGATTTGAAGAGAACCCTAGGTCCTTAGAGACATTTCCTACTTTGAAATTGAAGAGTTTAAGGGATCCATGGAAGAAAGCATCCCATGGATCAAGATTACCATACCTTAATTGAAGATCCTTCACGAAATTGAAGAGGAAAGATGAGTTCTTGAGCCCTAGTCTTCAAGTTCTTCTGCTTCTTCAATGTTGTTTTCTAGTGAAATAAATATTGGAGGGAAGAGCTTTTGATTTGGGTCTTGAGAGAATGAGTTAATTTGATCAGTTTAGGGGTCTTATTAAGTATATATAGTTATTTTTGAATTAGTATTAACGACCCTACTTAATTAATTAATTAACCCTAAGACCCTCCCTTATCTCTAACTTAAACTAAAAATCAAACCTACAAGTGTCACCTACGAAACACCATCCAAGGACCGTGGGTGGGTCCACGTGCCGTACTGGCAAACTGTGGTTTGCATCAGAGAGTGGGAGAAAAATGGGGAGGCTGATCCTCGACCCACGACCCCCACCTATGGGGCGTGGGTCCACCCACGGCTCGTGAGTGCCCATCTGTGGTTTAAGTTATTTTTGACAGCTTTTTAGGCAGCCTCCTTGGTCATCCTCAAGGATCCTTGGGGGGTCCTTGGGGTTCATGCCTTGACATTCATACCCAAACTTGTTTCTACCAAGTCTCAGAGGTTATTTTACGACTCTAATCATTACGCTAAACCTCAATTAGGCTACTAGTATACACTTTAGGTTCTAGTTTAGTTTATTAGTTTTTCGGCAAAAGATCAATGCCAAAATCTATTTCCCACTCGAGAGGAATGTCGGGTAAGTCATTGGGAAATACTTTCGAAAATTCATTCACCACGGGGACCAACTCTAAAGAGGGGACCTTCGACACAACATCTATCACCCTAATAATATGATAAATGCACCCTTTGGTTATCATTTTCCTAGCTTTTAGACATGAAACAAATTGACCTCTAGTGATAAAATTACCCCCTTTCCACTCTACAATTGGCTCATTTGGAAATTGGAATTTGACAACCCGAGTCCTACAATCTGTAGAAGCATTACATGCATGCAACCAATCCATACCCAAAATCACATCAAAATCTAACATGTATAACTCCACTAAGTCCACTAAAGTGACTTTATGAGATAATGAAATTGGACTACTTCTATAAACTTTCTTAGCCACTACGGACTCACCAACGGGGGTAAAAAGTGAAAAAGGCTCTAATAACACTTCGGGGAGTATTTCAAATTTCATGGCCACAAGAGGCGTAACAAAAGACAAAGTAGCACCGGGGTCTAACAATGTATATGCATCAATAGAAAAGACTCGTAACATACCGGTCACCACATCCGGTGAGTTCTCTTGGTCCTCTCGAGATCGAAGAGCATAAAAGTGGTTTTTCTTTTGAGCATTGGAGTTTGAATCGCTTGGAGGAGTTTGCTTATTTTTATTCCCCTTTGCCGAATGTGTTGGACAATTTGTCAATTGGTGTCCACTCTTACCACAACCATAACACACACCCAAACTGGCTAGGCATTTGCCATCATGTTTCGTAGCACACTTGGAACAAGTAGGCTTGATCTTAGAATACCCATCACTATTGCCTCTTTGGGGCTTAGGGTTAGACACCCTATCTTTGTTTACCATTGGGGAAACACTAGAGGAACCTTGGTTGGAGAACCTTTGCTGACTCTTTGTCTACCTTGCCCATCTGACTTAGCATTGGAAAAGTTCCCTTCACCGGTCTTTGCCCTCTTCACCTCCCTATTCATCTTCTTGAGCTTTTGTTCCTCAATTTGTTCGGTATGAACCATTAGACTTGCAATATTCATACTCGGGATAAGCATTACCGAACGACATTCATTAACTACCAATTCAGACACTCCCATCACAGATTTTTTTATTCTATCCCTTGAGTCTGCTACCACGGTTGGAGCATACTTGGATAGTTGGGTGAACTTGAGAGAATACTCTTTCACAGTCACCCCCCCTTGTCGAAGGTTTATGAACTCTTGCATTTTTTCGTTCCCTCAACTCTAGAGGGAAAAACCTATCTAGGAATGCTTCTTTGAACAACTCCCAATCTATGGGACCCGCTCCTCTTGGCCTCTTACCTTTCCATTGTTCAAACCAAATTTGAGCTACATCTATGAGTTGGTAGGCGAATAATTCCGCCTTCCCCTCAGAAGACACCCCCATGGCACCCATATCTTGCAAACCTCATCAATGAACCTTTGAGGATCCTCATCCATCTTGGAACCAAGGAACTCGGGTGGATTCATCCTAGCAAAGTCTCTCAATCTCGAAGCCATAGAATTCTCATTAGTGTTAACCCTAAGCCCAACATCCCTATTAGCTTAAGCCGGTATAGCTTGGGCTTGAGCTTGGGCCATCATGTCTTGAGTTTGGACTGTCATGGTTGGAGTTATCATTTGCATAGTAGCCCTAAATTCCACTTGAGTCACATTTTTGGTTACCGGATCAACCGGAGCTTGCTCATCTTGAGGAGCTTGATCACCTCGAGGAACTCCTTGATTCACAAATTCCTCTTCCTCCCTTCTTGCGTTAGCCCTTCGTATATTCATTTCCTGAAGACATAAAAGAAGGATTAGAAGGAAAAGTTTATAGAGTTAGACTCCATGGAACGACCTAAGAATAATGAAGAAAGTGAAATTTCCTAGCATCTTATAGTCGAGACTCATAAATGTGGCACGCTTCACACTATGAATAAGACTCTACTCGACGTGGCTTATGAGACATATTCCTAGAATCGTTCTAAACCTTTTTCTTTGATTACTAAGTTTGTCACGATCCAAGGGTACCCCCTAGATGTAACATGGCACATGAAACCCCGAAAGGCCCAAAGTAAGCCACTTAGCTTATCATCATCACATAAGTATAGAATAATAAAGAATAAAACCAAAATTTCAAGTCTTTAAGAAAAATTGTTATAAAAGTAAAGCGGAAGTCTAGACATAGTCTCAATAAGCCATCTACTACAATCGGAGTCTCAAGATAACGGGTCACAGCCCTTACAATGGAGAATATGAAAATGTCTAATACAACTAAGGAAGTGAAACAACAATAAAGCTCATTGTCCTCGGATCCATGAGGACATACCACTAGCTTGATGAGCAATCAATCCAAGCTTGAACTAGAAGGGACAATCACCTCACACGCCGGAACCTACACTTTGTGAAAAGAGTAGAAGAAATATGGGTTAGCACAATTAATGTACTAAGTATGATATTCATGCAAAAAATCACGAAATTATACAAAAATGGACAATTTAGTTGAAGAGCATGCAATTTATAAGGATTGCAAACCATCATGAAAATTAGGTATAAAAGCATAAGTCATAAGCGTAATCAATGTATAAGTCATCACATCATAATAGGAACCCACTATGAGTACTCTCAAAGTCTACTTGTGCCATGTATAAGTAAAGTCCCATAACCCTACCCATGCTAAGTAAAACTCCTTAAGGAAACATAGTTAATACTATACCTTCATTATTACTTTGGGAATAAGCCTTAACCGACAAAGACCATGTGAGCTAAACATGGAATCCGGTGTCATCCCCCACACCGAAAAGAGGTGTCTTACTTGCCTAAGGTAGAACTAAATGTATTAGCTTTTAGGTGGATCCACTAGCTAAAGACCTACGAGGGCACATAGTTAAGGGATACATAGATTGCTACTAGAAACCCGCCCTTTCTAGCGGGGGAGCTCCCTTCTCATGAGATACATTATAGAAATCCATCCTTTCTAGCGGGGGTATTTCCATCTCATATTCATTATCCACTCGGTGCTAAGCATTATTTCCCATAATTACAAGTTAAATCTTGAATTGCATTTATTCATATGGAGGAGTGTCTAAACCCTTCACCTAACACAATTCACAAAATAGCTCATAGATTCAATAGGTGAGAATGGACTTTCATCCTTAGAATCATCATATAGTAAGAAGGATTTTCACATCATGGTCATTATGTCTTTAAGAGAATGAACTTTCTATATAAACAATAACTAGTTCACAATCATGTTCATAAAGCATGCATACATGAAAGCCACAATTTGGCATAATTCCCATGTCTTACCCTTCTTGGATCATGGATCCCCTTCTTGCAATCAATTTAGGGTTAATACATTCAACATGGATAGTATAATGATAACAAATAACTACATAACAACAATATAATTCCATACGATTGACCTTACTAAAATTCATCCACATTGGAGTCATAAATTTAGGGTTAGGAGGACATCATGGATTCATGGTGAATTTATCATAAAAACATCTTAAAAAAAGTAATTAAACCATAATAAAAGACAATTAAATCATTGAAAATGATTTGAGGAAGAATCCATGATTTGAAGAAAACCCTAGGTCCTTAGAGACTTTTCCTACTTTGAAATTGAAGAGTTTAAGAGATCCATGGAAGAAAGCATCCCATGGATCAAGATTACCATACCTTAATTGAAGATCCTTCACGAAATTGAAGAGTAAAAATGAGTTCTTGAGCCCAAGTCTTCAATTTCTTCTTCTTCTTCTTCAATGGTGTTTTCTAGTGAGAGAAATATTGGAGGGAAGAGCTTTTGCTTTGGGTCTTGAGAGAATGAGTTAATTTGATTAATTTAGGGGTCTTATTAAGTATATATAGTTATTTTTTAATTATTATTAACGACCCTACTTACTTAATTAATTAACCCTAAGCCCTTCTCTTAACTCTAACTTAAACTAAAAATCCAACCTGCAGGTGTCACCTACGAAACCCCACCCACTGTCTGTGGGTGGGACCACATGCCATACTGGCAAACCGTGGTTTGCATCCGAGAGTGGGAGAAAAATGGAGAGGCTCAGCCTTGACCCACGACCCCCACCTACGGGTCATGGGGCCACCCACGGCTCATGGGTCCCCATCTGTGGTTGAAGCTGTTTTTGACAGCTTCTTAGGCAGCCTCCTTGGTCATCCTCAAGGACCCTTGGGGGGTCCTTGGCGGTTCATGCCTTGACGTTCATACCCAAACATGTTTATACCAAGTCTCAGAGGTTATTTTATGACTCTAATCATTACACTAAACCTCAATTAGGCTACTAGTTTACACCTTAGGTTCTAGTTTAGTTTATTAGTTTTCCGGAATGTTACAACTATCAATTGAAGCATAACATGAATGCAAACAATTCGTACTAAGATTAACATCAAAATCTAAAATATCAAGTTCTACAATATCAATATGAGTGACTCTATGGGATAAGGAGATAAGGCACTTTCTATATACTCTTCTAGCCACAATAGATTCTCCAATAGGAGTAAAGACAGAAAAAAAGGTCTAACAAAATATCTAGAAGAATATAAAACCTCATAGCCACATATGGTGTCACAAAAGACAAGGTAGCACGGAGATAAAGCAAAGCATAAACATCAAGATGGAAGACTTTCAACATACCGGTAACCACATCGAGGGAACCCTCTTGCTCATGACGAATCTAGAGTGCATAAAATATATTTTGCTTCTGACTTCCACTAGATCGGACAAAGGGTAAGGTTGAGCCCCTCGACTATTATTTCCTTCATTCTTAGAAACTGAGGGACAATCCCTTATCTTATTATCTGTCTTGCCACAACCAAATCATGCATTAGAACCAGCTAGACATTTACCATCATGCTTCCTTCCACATTTAGAACAAGTAGTCCACGAAGATCCACTACCATTTCCTCCTTGAGGCTTAGGGTTAGACACCCAATCCTTGTTGAATTTAGGAATAGGAGCATTGGAGGAACTTTAAATGGAAAACTTTTTTTCGAACTTAGAACGACCATGTCTCTCGGACCTCGAATGTGAAAAGTCACCATCCCCGGTCTTTGTGCTCTTTACTTCCCAAACTTTCCTTAAGTTTCTCATTTTCGATTTGCTGAGCATGCACCATTGGAGAGAAATGTCAATATCGTTAATGAGCATGGCTGTACAACAATCTTTAACCATCATTTCGGACACACCTAAAAGAAACTTACTCATCCGTGCCCTAGGATTGACAACTATTATAGAAGCCTATCTAGAGAATTGTGTGACCTTCAAAGCATAATCCTTCACACTCATGTTTCCTTGATGAAGGTTGATGAATTCATGTACCTTTTCCTCTCTCATCTCAAGGTCAAATAACCTATTAAGAAAAACAACCTTAAACTTTTCCCAATCAAGAGGTTTCACATCAACCACCCTCTCTTCCTTCCATTGGTTGAACCACACTTGAGCAACACCCTTAAGTTGATAAACAACCAATTCCACCTTTTCCACTAGCATCACTCCCATGATCATCAACACGTTATAAACCTCAATGAACCCTTGAGGATCTTCCTCAACCTTAGAACTATGAAACTACAGAGGATTCACTCTAGTGAAGTCTCTAACTCTAGTTGACGATGTACCCACATTAGGGTCCATGGTGACCACAACCTCCCTATTGGCTTGAGCCAACACTTGAAAAGCAGCCCTAAACTCCGCATTATCCACTTTCTCGGACAAAGGGTCAACCAAAACTTTAGGAGCTTCTTGTTCCACATTATCTCATGCATTCCTTCTAGCATATTTCTTTTGAGTGACTATATCTTGAAAATCATAAGATAGGGATTAGGAGAGAGACATTTTAGAGTTAGATTCTACCGCACGACTTTAGAGTGATGAACGACGTGGAGTTTCCTTAACATCTTATACCTTTTTAATCATAAATATGGTACAATATACACTCATGAACAAGACTCTACTCGATGTGACTTATGAGATTTACTAGGACCTTCCTAAACCTTGTGCTCAGAATACCAAGTTTTTACATGACCCAAAGTACACCCTAGACGTGATATGGTGTATAGGACCCCGAGAGGCCTAACACATAGCATACATCATAAAAGATAATAGATTTAAAGAGTTTAAAAATAACATTTCTTATAAAAGAGTTTGACATGAAATAGTGGAAGTCTAACATAAGCTTCAAAGCCATCTATTACATAAAAAGAGTAATTGGGACGTAACCCATGCATTACATACAATATCTGAATGGAAAAGACATGAAAGCAATAAAAGAGTCTCAGTTCTCGAAACATGAGGACTCACCAATCAAGATATCTATATGAGATCACTAGCCACGACTATTTAGAGAAAGGAGCATCGGACCCTACATTAGTGAAAAATGCAGGCAAAAGTATGCGTTAGTACATGGAATGTACCAAGTATTATAGAAATGCATAAGAGTTATGAAATCATGCTAAAAGGGGCTTTACATGTAACACCTCAGATTCGAGAAAGGGGAAATAACAGTTTTTCAGAAGTTCCTGGTGCCATCCGACAGAGGCCAACCACGGCCTGTGGAGTGAAACACAGACCATTGGTCTGATCCGTGGATTAGCCACCTAAATAGGCTCAGAGGACCACGAACCACGGCCTAGACCAACAAACCGTTGTTGGGTCCACTATCTGTGGATTGAGGTCCATGGATCATGGCCTCAAAGTCCAGTCTCTGATGAAGACCACAGATGTCAAGGAAAAAACATCAGTCAAACCACGATCCATCGGTCAAGGCCTGTAGGTTGAAGGTCGGAAGTTATTCTAGGGGTACTTGGGTCTTTTTCTAATTAGTCTAGCCTAATACTATGCATTTTACCCTTCAACAAAACCCCTATATAAGTGTTTTAACTCTAAAATTTCCCAATTTAAAATCATTCTCTCAAATTTACAAAAGAAGAAGAAGTCTTCCTCGCAAATATTTCTCTCTCAAAAAGGCTTGACGAAAAAGGGTCCAAGCTAGGGTTTGCATGTCCATTCTCCAATTCCTCCATTGAAGTTAAGAAGTTGGCATTGAGGTATGATAGTTTTAATCTATGGATTCATTCCACTCATGGAGTTCCCAAATTCTCCTATCTTCAAAGTTAGAATTCCCCAATTGAGTTAGGATTTTCTTCTATGTTGTAGGTCTCTCTAATTATTGATTTAATTGATTGATCTAAGATATTTTATACATGAATTGAGTTAGTCTCAGGATTTTATGATGATTCCCCATTAACCCATGTAATCCCCATGTTTTCCAAGTTATGATCATATGATGTGGGTTTTGTATTATGAAAGAGAAGTTTATGAAATCAAGCATGTTCTTATGAAATTTATGTAATTGTTTGAAGGATGCTTTGAGAGTGAAGTATCAATGATGATGTTGTTGTTGTGTTGTTGAAAGGATTTCTCATATACACATGAAAGTATGATTGTGAAAGGTTTTCTCACACACTAAGGATTCTAAGGTTGAAAGGTCTTCTCACCTAAATGAATCAAAGATAAGGATCTTTCTAAATAAAAACCTAGCATGAATTGGTTATTGAATGATACCTTTCCATGGATGACTTATGACCTAGCTTGCATTGGTAAGATGATGTGCCTTTTCATGGATAATAAGAATAAGTAAGAAAATGATTGTTTTGTAGGATTTATACTTACCACCAGGAGGATATTGAGATTGAAGCTCTCATGTGAGTAGAGGTCGAGTTTCTAGAAGCAATCTCTTTATCCCTTACCTATGTGCCCACATAGGATGATTGTCTAGATTGACATTATCTAGTGGATCCACCTAAGCTAGAAGTTTATGGTCCATACCTTGGCAAGTAGGATAACCCTTTTCGGTGTGGGGGACACCGAGGATCATGTTATAGCTCACATGGTCTTTATGTCGGTTAAGGCTACTTCCCACAATAATTAAGAACTAAGGTTACTTGAAGAAGTATCTCACATGTGTTCAAATGTTTTAAAGATGTTAGCTTGCATTGGCAATGTTTTATGATTCGCTAAGGTGAATGTGGTGGCAGGGGCTCTTAGCCGGTTATTTATTGGTACTGTTACTCATATCGAAGAAGATAAAAAAGAGTTGGTTCGAGATGTTCATAGATTGTCCTAGTTGGGTGTATAGTTGGTGGACTCTACCAAGGGTGGTGTTACAGTCCACAATGGTTCAGAATCATCTTTTGTGGCAGATGTGAAAGCCAAGCAAGGTCTCGATCCAACTTTGGCTGAATTGGAGGAGGCAATGCTTAAGAAATCCGTAGAGGCTTTCTCCCAAGGGGGAGGTGGGGTACTTAGGTATCAAGGAAGTTTGTGTATTCCCGATGTAGATGACTTGACGGAACAAATCTTGTCACAAGCCGATGGTTCTCGGTATCCCATTCACCCGAGAGCCACCACGATGTACCGTGTTTTGCGAGAGATCTATTGGTGGAATGGGATGAAGAAGGATATTGCAGGATTTGTGGCTAAGTGTCCTAATTCTCAACTAGTGAAATTTGAGCATCAGAAAGTGGGAGGTTTGTCCCAAGGCATTAAAATTCCTACTTGGAAGTGGGAAGATTTGAATATGGACTTTGTTGTTGGGTTGCCTCGCACCTGGCAACAACACGCCTCAATTTGGGTTATAGTAGACCGAATGACGAAATCAGCCCATTTCATTCCCGTTAAGGTTTCCTTTTCGGCGAAAGATTATACTAAGTTGTACTTGAGATAAATGATAAGATTGAATGGAGTGCCTTTGTCCATTATTTCCGATCGTGGTACCCATTTCACTTCCTAGTTTTGGAGATCTTTTCAAAATGGTCTTGGTACTCGTGTAAAGCTTAGCACAAACTTTCATCCACAAACTGATGGGCGGGTGGAGTGTTCTATCCAAACTGTGGAAGATATGTTGAGATATTGCGTGATTGATTTCAAGGGTAATTTGGATGACCACTTTCGTTTGATTGAGTTTGCATATAACAATAGCTATCACTCAAGTATTGGTATGGCTCCATTTGAGGCATTGTATGTTATGAGGTGTAGATCTCTTATAAGTGGGTTTGAGGTTGGTAAGTTGCCCTAATAGGTCTCGAGTTAGTATATGAGGCCATGAAAAAAAATCGACTTATTAGAGCAAGATTGAAAAATGGCTCAAAGTCGGCAAAAGTCATATGCTGATGTGAGAAGGAGAGATCTTTAGTTTTGATGTTAATGATTGGGTCTATTTGAAAGTTTCACCCATGAATGTTGTCATGAGGTTTGGTAAGAAAGGGAAACTTAGTCCCCAATATGTGGGTCCCATATCTAATTTTGAGGAGTCTTGGTAAGGTTGCTTATGAACTTGAATTGCCTAATGAATTGGCATCGGTGCATCCTGTTTTCCACGTCTCTATGTTAAAGAAATGTGTTGGTGATCCAACATCCATAGTCCCCTTAGATGGTTTGGGAGTTAAGGAGAATCTTTCTTCTAAAGAAGTTTCGATTGAGATATTAGACCGACAAGTCAAGAAGTTGAGAAATAAAGAAGTTGCTTCCGTGAAAGTGTTATGGAGGAATCATTTAGTTGAGGGTGCTACTTGGGAGGCCGAGGCCTATATGATGTCTAGATTCCTCATCTCTTTCCTTCTACCCCTACTCTAACTTGATGTAATGAGTTCCTCATGGTTTACTGTTTTGGTGTCATGTGTCTTAGGTATTCCCATGATTTCCTCATTTATGCATATTCATGAAAAAGTTTACATTTTTAGAAAATGAGTTTACTTGGTTGATTTCTACATGTTCACATAGATGTGAATTTGAGTTGCATATAGACTTCTTGATTTGATGTTTGGGTACATGTTTTAGCTTGGATTTGATGTTTCCTTCTCGGATATGTTCATTGCATACATGATGGGCTGTTAGATTTAGTTTCCTACCTTCCTTATGAAGTCTTTAATCTCACTCAAGGACGAATGATCCTAAGGGGGAGATAATGTAACACCTTCTATTCGGGGGATAAGCTTCATCGTTGAGAGGGAAACAGCCCGGATCACCAGCTAAGGCCCCTAAATGACCGCTCAGTGATAAAGGAGGTAGGGGTGCAGAGACAGCCAGGAGGTTTGCCTAGAAGCAGCATTCTGGGCCGACTACTACGACTACATGCCCATCTAGTGCAGTGGCTTGGAAGCAAGCTACCTTGACCAGTTTTTCAGAAGTTCCTGGTGCCATCCGATGGAGGCCAACCACGGATTGTAGGTCTGGTCCATGGATTGGACACCCAAATAGGCTCAGAGAACCACGAACCATGGGTTGGACCAACGGACTGTTGTTGGGTCCATGGTCCGTGGATCATGGCCTCAAAGTCCAGTCTCTAATGAAGACGACGGACGTGCAGGACGGACAGTCGGTAAAACCACAGTCTCCCGTTCAAGGCCCGTAGGTCGAAGGTCAGCTGTTATTCTAGTGGAAGTTGGGTCTTTTCCTAATTAGTCTACCCTAATACAATGTCATTTTACTCTTCACCAAAACCCCTATATAAGTGTTTTAACTCTAAAATTTCTCAATTTAAAATTATTCTCTCAAATTTATAAAAGAAGAACAAGTCTTCCTCCCAAATATTTCTCTCTAGAAAGCTTGAAGAAGAAGGGTCCAAGCTAGGGTTTGTAAGTCAATTCTCCAATTCCTCCATTGAAGTTAAGAAATTGGCATTGAGGTATGATAGTTTTCATCCATGGATTTTTCCATTCATGGAGTTCCCAAATTTTCCTATTTTCAAACTTAGAATTCCCCAATTGAGTTAGGATATTCTTCTATGTTATGGGTCCGTTTAATTATTGATTTAATTCATTGAACTATGATATTTTATGCATGAATTGAGTTACTCTCATGATTTTATGATGATTCCCCATGAACCGATGTAATCCCCATGTTTTCCAAGTTATGCTCATATGATGTGGGTTTTGGATTATGAAAGAGAAGTTTATGAAATCAAGCATGTTCTTATGAAATTTATGTAAATGTGTTAAGGATTCTTTGAGAGTGAAATATCAATAATGATGTTGCTGTTCTGTTGTTGAAATGATTTCTCATATACACATGAAAGTACGATTGTGAAAGGTTTTCTTACATAGTAAGGATTCTAAGGTTGAAAGGTATTCTCACCTAAAGAATAGAAGATAATGAGCTATCCTAATAAAAATGTAGCTTGGATTGGTTATTGAATGATACCTTTCCATGGATGACTTATAACCTAGCATTGACTGGTAAGATAACGTGCCTTCCATGGATAATAAGAACAAGTAAGAAAATGACTATTATGTGGGTTTTATGCTTAGCACTGAGTGAATATTGAGATGGAAGCTCTGTCGTGAGTAGAGGTCGGGTTTCTAGAAGCAATCTCCTTATCACTTACCTATGTTCCCCCATAGGATGATTGTCTAGATAGACATTAGCTAGTGTATACACCTAAGCTCGAAGTTCATGGTCCTTACCTTGGCAAGTAGGACAACCCTTTTCGGAGTAGGAGATACCGGGGTGTCATGTTATAGCTTACATGGTCTCTATGTCGGTTAAGGCTACTTCCTACAATAATAATGAATTAAGGTTATTTCAAGAAGTCTCACATGTGTTAAAAGGTTTTAAAGATGTTAGCTTGCATTGACCATGTTTTATAACTTATGATGTCAAACCCTTTTATATAATATTTTAGCTTAGTCATTGCATGCCATAAAAATGCCATATCTTAGCATGATTTAAATATTTATATGCATGGCTATCATACTTGGTACATGTTTTGTACTAACACATACTCTTGCCTGCATTTGCCCAAATATTGGGTCTGACGGTCAGGGTTCTCAGTTTCATGGCTAGTAGTTGATTTGAGAGATTCTGAGCTTTGGTGAGTACTCATGCTTAGAGGACAAATTTTCATTGTTTCAGTTTTCTTTCTTACTTTCAGTTTTGGAAATGATGTATTGTCTAGGCTTAAATTTTATTCTTATATTCTAGATGGCTAATGAGGCAAGTGTTTAGACTTCCGCTTTACTTTTAGAAAATGATTTGGTTATGTTATGTAGTTCCTTATCTCTTTTATTCTATTTCTTATGTTATGAATGCTAAGTGGCTTGTATGGGGCCTCTCGGGGTCCTACACATGTTATGCCTAGAGGGTACCTTGGATCGTGACATTACATGACATTCAATGACCAAACTAAATCATTAAATAACATTTTTGAAAACATAAGTCATAACCATGGTTAATGCAAGCTAAACATTTTTAAAACACATTTGAGATACTTTTATAAAGTAACCTTAGTACATTATTGTGTAAGATTTACCTTTAACCGATATAGACCATGTGAGCTATAACATGGAATCCGGTGTCTATCCCATACCAAAAAGAGATGTCCTTACTTTCCAAGGTAAGAACCATAAATTTATAGCTAATGTCTATCTAAGAAAAAACTATGGTTGCACATAGTTATGGGACATGGGAAATCGCCACTTGTCCACTGGGTGTTAAGTATAAATCCCACAGAATAGTCATTAATCTTAACATGCCTTATCATTAGAGGATATGGGTAATCGTCGCTTTTCTTATCATTATGGAAGGGCACATGAAGTAGCAAATCCATGTTATATTTCATTAGAACAACTCCTTAATCTTGATTCAACTTAGGTCGGAAAATCTTTTAACTTTATGAATCCGAGAAAATCCTTTCACAATCATGCTTTTGAGTAGTATGTGAGAAATCCTTTTATAATAACAACAACAACAACATCGTTGCTTTACTCTAAAAGAAACCTTAAATCACTTTCATCAATTTCATAAGGGAAGATGCATATCTTCATAAATTCATCTTTCATAGTTCAAAAGCTTCATCATATGATCAAAATGTGGAAATCATGGATCATGCATGGGTTCAAGTGAGTTCAACTTAAAACATGCAATTATCTCAATTCATGCATAAAAAGATATAAAACAATCAATTACATCACAATTGAGAAAGAACCCATGAGATTGAATAAAATCCTAACTTGAATTGGAAATTCTAACTTGTAAAATTGGAGAATTTAGGAACCCTATGGAGGAAAGGACTCCATAGGTGGATACTATCATACCTTGATGCCAAAAGCTCACAATTAATGGTGAATTTGGAGACTTGATCTTGAAACCCTAGCCTTCCTCTACAAGATTTAGAGAGAGAAATATTAGGGAAGAACTTGGAGGGAATTCGGGAAATTTGAATAATGATTTATATTAGTTAGATTTTATGTTTAAAAGACTTATATAGGGTATGGGATTAGGTTTAAAAAGATGTAGTATTGGGTTAAAACAATTACGGAAAAGACCAAAAAGTCTCTTAAAAATAACTTACGACTCAACCTACGGACCGTCTTGGTGATATGTAGGTCAACATCTGGGACCCTAAAGTCACCTAATATTTGACAGAACCTTAGGTATGGTTTTTAGGTCCACTTACGGACCGTACCTACCACCCGTAGATTCAAACATTGACCCTCAAGATTTCACTAAGTCTAAGACTCACCTACGAGACCTATCTATGACTTATATATGGAATGAGGGACCATCCTGGTGAATCGTAAAAAGGGTACTGGAACTTGAATTTTGAAAATTATTTACCCTAGAACTTACGGGTTCCACATACGGTCTGTAAGAGAACATACGGTCCGTAGGTAGGGACAGTAGACACAGACACCATCCATGAAATATCTGCATTTTCCTTATTTTCGAATCTGATGTGTTACACCCATAAATTAACTCCATGCTACATAACTCAAATCAATGAATAAACAGCAGAAAATAGAGCAGGACACTACACCCACTAAATTAAATTAACACCCAACTCCATAATCACACCCCTAGAATTGGGGTTCTAGCCAGGCATCATAAAAGGGAAAGAAATTATATCAATAATATTTTAAACCATTAAAGTGTTGATAATCAACAATAATATTTAACACACACTTTGAATTGAACCATCAATTGTCAATTACAAGATTGTTCAAAATCCCAAAACTAAGAGAAAAGTAGAAAAAGTCTATTCCTCAATATGGAAAAGTTAGAATAAAATATCAAAAGATTCAAAAATAGAAATAAAATAAATTTTCTCTCTCCTTTTGGATATTTCTATTACCCCAAAAATTAGTCTGAAATTTCATGCGTGACCTGATCGGCGAGATTAGTCATGCTCGCCTACTTGATTATGGGGAAAGCCATTCTCTTCTCAGCTTACCCTTTCTTGGCTCCCGACTTTAGGTGTTTGAACCTCAGTTGGTGAAATCGATTGAATCAGCCTTTGAAGTTTGGCGAATCACCAATTACCACCTTGTTTGCCCATTCAGCCTTCATTTTAACTCATAAGTCTATCACCTTCAGCGATGGAACTTTTAGCTCGCCCAACTATTTTAGAGAGTTACCATTTTCTCTTTACTCCACCGACATGGCTTGAGTATTTTTAGAAGTTAACACTTTCACTTTAGGGGAGATCCAGACCTCTTGGACGATTTGCCCATTGTACTAGGCGATCCTCAGTTAGGAATTTTATATTCTTTTAAATGTTTTTGACCTTTTTTCATAAAATCATCTATGTCTTGTCCATTGGCCTTCATAGTTGCAAAACAGAAAAATATTATAAGATAAGGACATAAATAGGCATTCAAGACACTATTTGTTGAACTAAAAAGGCCTCAAATGAGTCAAAATATAAGATTCATCAACACCTCAACTTAAACTTTTACTTGTCCTCGACTAAATCAAGAACACAATCAGTTCAACAAGGGTGTCAACAATAGTTTTCAATGTGAGTTAACATGCAAGTGTCATTACAAGACTACTAACTAGTATATGCAATATCTCAATCATGCTCAAGAAGCTTCAAATGATGAATAATTGGTATTAATCCAAGCTTAAGCTCATTAATACTCCCTTATAATGAATAACCATGCATCAACAAAATCATTCAAGTGCCCTCACAACAAAACGATTCCATGCTCTCACAAGAACATCAACAAAAAAGTTAGTAATCAATACAACTCTCAATATTCAAAAGAGAAATACATGAAAACTTTATCCAATAGGTTTGCTCATATTTTCTAATCATCACACAACCTAGTTTAAAAAGAACTCAAAGGTTTCTTCAATGTTGTAATGGGCTAAGGGTAAAGATATGGTCAACTTGGCTTAATGAATTCACCTTTTCAAAGAATTAATGTACTCATGTTCACCTCTTCTCAATTTCTTTTCATTCTTTCCATTTGGAGACTCGATGCTCAGTTTTTCATTCAACTTATTGGAAACCCCTTTTATTTCATCAAGACTTTATTTTTCATTCTATTTTCATGCTTTTGCTCATTTTTTATAAGTAGGTGTTCCTTCTTTTTGCCCTAAACTTCAAGGTTGAGTCTCACTTTTCCTTCCTTTGTTTCACTTGGCTTTATTTCCTCCTTTCTTTACACATCCCCAACTTAGGCTTTTGACCTATGTTGACTATTTAAACAAACCAATGTTTAGAAAAGGATTTATGGGTGAGAAGTTAGAGACATATTTTGTTCAACATGTTTCAATGAGTTTTGGGTTCAAATGGTGCTAAGATTGTTGCACACCCTCACAAGGTAGTCACAAAATGTATGAATATTTGGGTTCCCCCTCAAAATTTATGCCCAAGATCATCTCTTCATTTACCAAGGCAAAACAATTAGACAAACAAGGAAAATTCTAGAAATCAACAAGCGTGGTTTCAAGTAGGATATCACCACACATGGCACATAAAACACAATCATTTCGTACATCTCTACAAAATTATGAAACTTGTGTTATCTTTATTGCAAGCCTCACATCAATACGCAGATAGTCAACAAGAAAATCTAAAAGATCATTCAAAAGTATAGAAACATTAATTTCCTCTTGAAACACCAATACAAAACACATCTCTCATCAATAACACTATCCAAGACATCGATATTAGACAAAATTGATCCTCTAATATCAATAATGAACTCACAAGCAACAACAATCAACATAACTACGTCAAAACTCACGAGGCAATTGATAGAGAGACAAAAATGAAATCACAACCAATCAAATATCATCATAAAATAAAAATGCAAAATATCATAATACAACTGAAATGAACAAAATAAAATAAAAAAGGTGGAAATGGGCACAAGTGCCCTCACCCCACCAAAAAGTAATTAGTACTGTCCTCACTGTTAACAAAATGTCAGTACTAGAGTGAGATGAGTAAATGGTCCCCCTATAGTCTATGCCTTTGAAGATATCTGATCCTATGGCTCAGAGAGAGTGGAATCATCCCAGGCATCAATACTTGACACATATGAAGGTCGAGGAAGCAATGTAGCATCAATAGGGGCATTAGTTCCCAGCACATTGGGAGGAGGAATAGTAGACTTTGAAGGAGACACCCCACTAGAGCCAATCTTGGAGGCCTCCAGACGAGATCTCTCCAAAGTAACATGCACAATCGACTCCTTAATGTACTGCAACTCTGATAAGGCCTCAGCACTAACGTGGTAATCATCCCTCCTAAGCTCATCCTCATTTGTATTAGCAGCTCAATCATCATCAGCCTCATCAGCTACATGCTCAGACTTATCACTTACCTGCTACTCAGCTATTCGATAAGGTTTATCTCCTCTCAACTGAGTCAGAGGTACAGTTGTGGGCATCTTAGGGAAGGGAACCTTACCCCATAACATCAAAATATCAGTGGACCTCAATGGTCCATATTTTCCCTCATTGTAGCTATATCGCTTCTCAAGTCACTCAGCTCGGCAGAACCACCCTCACATTTGTCTCTCCTCAACTTTAGTTGTGAGGTTATCTAGGCTATCCCCATATGAAGCCAATGTAGCCCGATAGCTCATAACCTCAGCTCTCACAGGGCACATGGAAGCCTCAATGGACCTAGCAATCATCTTAGGCACCTCTTGCTCAAGATGAGATGCCCTAACATCCGTAGAATAAGATAGGTTTCCTATTTGATAAATTAAGGCTTGTGTTAACGGAGGACGAGATGTGGAAGTAGGTTTAGCTGAGATAGTGGGTGAAAAGGATCAAGAATGCATAGAAAATGGGGGAGTGATACCTGAAGGCTCCACAGAAAGAGTGGGATGAGCCACCTCTTACTCTAAGGTAGTCAGTTACACTACCAGTGTGGTCTTAGGTTGTTGTGGCTTCCTTCTGGTCACGTCATCTTCCAATTAATCACCCTATAACCTCTAAATGTTTTTGGATGAGGCGGGTGTTACTATAATATGAGATCTCTCCTAAAATGAGACTCCGACTACCTCACAAAGATACATGATTAGAAAGGGAAAGGAAATGATGTCTGCTCCTTTCTAGCTCATATGAGTATCTTCTCTTAATGATCGCACCCCCTGTATCTCCTCCTAATTAATAAAACTGCCCACCAAGATGGCCTTCAGGTGCCGAAGGATCGACTCATTCTGAGAAGGGATGAGATTATTATTGATGACCCCAAACCAAAATTGAGTCACTATGTTGATTTCTTTCTTTTCTATCATTACCCCGTCAGCTAAACAGTGATGGGCAATATTTGCGATTAAGGGTGCCAACCACCCTTTCAAAGCATCCAAACTCTACTTCATACGAAGTTTGTATAAATATTCCATGTTGCTAGCTATACCCAAAACATCATTAATAATATCCTAGCCACACTGAACCAGCTTCCCTCAGACTTTTTAACCTCTTCTAAGGGCCTCCAGACAATATCCTTCATCTTCTTGGGTAATGTCTGGGCATAGGCATCATAAAACTCTCGAACCCACGCTAGGACATATGGGGGTCGAGCTCTTATGAATGGCTCAAACCCATGTAATTTGATTGTGTCCCGAATGGCGAGGTAGTCGCTCATCACCCCATCTATTGACAACTGGCACTCCTCTAGAATAGTGTACTCCCTTGTTGCTTTGCGGTTATCTATGGTCCTTCGAGCTATGACCGGGAGCACCCTTGAAGCACTCGCACTGGTGGTAGGGTCTTGAAGTAACTTGGAACAAATTGCATTCTTCTTCTTTGGCACAACCTTTTTCACCACCATAGGTTTCAATGGACTTTCCGCCATATTTCTCCCCACACTAGAGTTAGATGGAGAAGAGGTACTTTCATCAACAACTGCCCTTTTCTTTCTGATATCAGCCTCTATAGCCTTCTTTTGTTTTTCACACAAATCGTAGACGTGCGCGAAGTGACTTATTATTTTCTAGAAGATTCATTTATCACCACCCCTTTTTGCCTTTAGAGGAGATAGAAGAGTGGAATTAGAGTCGTAGTCTGATGACATGGTGCTTGAAGAGCCTGGACCTTTGGTATTGTCCATTTCCTTTAAAGCACAACATTTCAAACAAACATTGAGTGAAGGTTAGTTAAAAATTACACAAAAAAAACAAAGTTTAAACAAGTTTTATGAGGTTCGCCAAATGGGAAGGTGATTCCCCTAATAGGTTAGGTGAGCTCAGATGAGCTAACCAAAGTTGAGAGGACCAAAATCAATTTCACTGAGGCATAAAGGGTGGTGTCAACTCCAACTCGGTGAATCGCCAAGATGGTTTTGTGAGCTAAGACAATCTCGCTAAATTGATAGTGTCAACAAGTTCAAGCTCAGGTATAAAGGGTGATGGCAGCTCCAACTCGGTGATTCACCAAGATGATTCAGAAGCTAAGACAAGCCCGCCAAAAGTGACAGTACCTAAGTAACAAATTCAAAATCAAATGGTGATGTGGGACTTACTCCGTGAATATCCTAGTCACCTTGGTGGGCTAAGACAAGCTCGTTGAACAAGTAATATTAGCCCAATGCCAAATTTCCAAAATCAAGCATCAAAATGCAACACTGCCCAACACATAATTTTTTTTTACAATCTACCCATATGCCAATTTTACCCTATGTGATAATGCTCAAACTACTCTCTAAATAAAATAAAAATAGTAAGCGATCATTGTCAATATAAATACCCAACTAAGAGTCGGGGTAAAATCGCATAGAGAATGATACAAGACAAAAAATTCTACCAAGAATTTGAGATTGTAAATCAATTCATTTGTAGCAATAAGAACAATGGTCGGATGATTCCACAAAATTTATAAGAAAATATTTTGGTCTCAAAAAGTCACAATTAAACTAAGGTTTCCGAAATTCAATCAAGTAACAAGTAATAGAGGGTGTGGAGATTAGAGATTGATGTCACATAGGGGTAAGTGTGTTTCTCTATATTGATGAACACTAATAGATAGATTGGGCCATATTCAATGACACTAATCTTTTTTGATCTCATAGCATCATTTCATCGAATCTCCTTTCGATCTCATCATCTACATAATTAAACAAACCAATACCTTACACAATTTTCTCTTTCAATGCAGAAATAGGTTAAATAGATCTGACCCATATTCTCTATTTTCAAGCAAATTACAAACATCAAGCCTAAATTGCAAGTATAGACTAATTACTCGCTCTAATAAATCTCTTTTGAGCATCAATCGGAGATCGGAAGTAGGAATTAAGTTTGTAATCATAACTCATAAGTTAACCCCATTATAATTAGCCCAAATCCATGTATGAACAGCAACACAACAGAGCATAATACAATACCACTACATTAAATCAACACCTAACCCTATAATTACACCCCTAGACTTTGGGGTTTTAGCCACCCATCATAAAGTGTAAAGAAATTATACAATTCATGAAAGCAGCCATGGGTAACATTAAATTAACCAATTAATAGCAATATCCCCTTTGAAGTCAACTTCAATTTATCAATTTCAAAAGCAGAGTTGAAAAACCCCAAAACGAGAAAGTGTTCTTCACAAAGTGTTTTTCTCTCTAAAAGATTCAGAATTCTCTAACAACTTTTGGACATCTTTTTTTTCTCTCATTTGGGATATTTAAAATTTTCCAAAATTTTTCCCAAAACTCAATGCGTGATCCATTTGGCAACGTTAGTCGGGCTTGCTTAACATATTCAGTGAATCACCAATTGCTCCTTAGCTCCTCTTTCTCTTGCTTTAGGCTTAAATCATTTGAATCTCAGTCAGCGAGCTCGTTTGAGTTTAACTTTCGCAATCGACGGATTGTCGAGTGCCGCCTTTGATCACCTTCTAAGCCTTCGATTTTTTCTCCAAGCACTGTCACCTTCGGCAATGGTCAGCATGTTCTCCCTTTGCATTCGGCAAGATGTCATTCCTCTTTGAGTTTGTCAACCTACTTCAATTAATTCAAGTGTTGAGCACCATTACATTAGGCGAGGTCGTGCTAATTGGGTGATCCTCCCTTATTGTTAGGCAATCAACAATGTTGAGTTTACACTTCTTTTCATGGTTTTGGCCATTGTTTCAAACATTCATCCTTGCCTCATCCTAAATAGGCCATCCTTGGGTGATCCGCCATTCTTTCAAACATTCATCATAGCTGCAAATCATCAAAATATCATTAGAATAGGACATAATAAGGCATTGAGGAGACTAATTGCTGAACTAAATAGGCCTTAATGAGTGTAAATCTACAACTCATCAACACCCCTAACTTAAGATTTTGCTTGTCCTCAAGTAAATCAAGAACACACTTAGTTCAACAAGGGTGTCTACAATAGTACTGAATAAGAGCTAACATGCAAGTTCCATTACAAGACTACACTCAACAACATGATACACTCCATCTTGATCAAAAAGCTTCAAATGATTACTATCTAGTCTCAAACCAAGCTCAAGCTTACTATAGCTTCTTTTCTAATTCAAGACCATGTTTCAACAAATACATTCAAGTTCCCTCACATCAACAATGATTCCATCCTCTCGAAAAGGAAATCACTAAAGAAGTAAGGAATCAACACAACTCTCACTCTCCCAAAATAGGAATACATGCAAGCTTCATCACATAGGTTTGCCCATATTTTGCAATCATTACATAACCTAGTTCATGCAAGATCTCAAGGGTCTTTTTGTCTTGTAATGAGGCTGAGAGTTAAGGTGTTGTCAATTTTTCTCAGTGACTTCACCTTTTCAAAGCATTGTTGCAATTATCTTCACTTCTTCTCAAGTTATTTTCATTTCTTTTCAATTTTAAAGCTCAAACTTCCACTTGACAATTATTTTATTGGATAACCCCTTTTCATTTCTCCAAACATTCATTTTCATTGCAATTTTCAAAAGGTTGTTCATCACAATCCCTTTTTTTTTATAAGGAGTGGTTCCTTATTTTGCAACATATTTCAAAGTTAAACCTCATTTCATCCTTCTTTGTCCTTCACTTGACATTTCTTCCTCCTTCATTTCCACACCCCCCCCAACTTAGGCATTTGGCCTAAGTTGGCTATTCAAACAAATTAATGTTTTGAAAAGTAATTTTGAGTGAGAAGTTGGGGTAATTTGGCTCAAAAGCTTTTAATATGGTTGTCAACAATTGGTTTCGGCTCAAATGGTGCCAAAATGGTTACACACCCTCACAAGGTAGTCACAAAAAGGATATGGTTATTTGGGTTTCCTCCAAAAATTTCTGCCCAAGATATTTCCTTACACTTACCAAAGCTAGACATTTGGACTAAAAAGGCAAATTGTAGGATTCCACACACATGCTTCCACGTAAAATCTCACAAAACAAGGCACTTTAAAAACAATCATTTAGAACAACTCGAAAATAATCAAAAGGTTATGTTGATTAGTCAACACATGAGTCAAAAAGATCTCTCATAAGTGCAACCACATAGATTTCTTTCTTTCAACACAAATACTATACACCATGCTCATCATGAGTACTATTCAAGACACCTATATTGAACAGAATTGATCCTAAATTTACTATCAATGAAAACTGATGTCCAAAACTCATAAGTCAAGAGAAGATTTAGAAAGAGACATAAAACATTGAGATAAACCAATCAAAACACTATAAAAGAAATAACCAAAATACTACAATCATCCAAAAATAAAACTCAAAGTAACAAAATACAATAAAAAGGGAATATTGGCACAAGTGCCTTCACCATACATAAAGAGTAAAAGTAGTGTCATCAATGCAAAATAAGTAAAAGAGTACAGGAGGAGAGGTAAAATTCCCCCTGATGAGATCTACCTGTGGAGTGCTCTCATCTTGAGTCTCAGGAGAAATGACATCATCTAGGGCAGTAGTGCCCGACATAGTGATCACAAGAGGCAACAATGTACGCTTAACTAAATCATCAGCGCCCGACACATCAATAAGAGGAAAGGTGGAGTCTGAAGAGACTTCACCGGTGCAAACTACAGAGGTATTCTCAAGATATCTCTACAATGTCATGTGGACCATCATCTCCTCAATGTTCTGCAACTCTGTCAGTGTCATTGCAATTCTCTTCTTGTCCTCCTCTCTCTGAATCTCCTCTAAATATATCTCCTCGGCCAAATCATCATTTGCCCTATCATCCTCTTTATCATTACATGCATCGTCAACTATAGAATCAACGATCTCCACATCACCCCACTTGACTGCACAACCACACTCTGAGGGAGCTCACCACTAGGCATAATTGGGGGCACAGAAATAAGTGCATTAGGTAGGATAATATCACCCATAACATCAATATATCCATATTCCTCAGCTGGTCTATATCATCCCTCAGAGTATCTACGTTACCCTAATCTTAGAAAGCATAGTCGAATTACCTCTGGCCTTCTCTCGAGCATCTATCCTAGTGGTGAGGCCATCCAATCGCACACCATGTGCCTCAATAGCAACCTCACACTGAGTCAACCTAACCCTCAGTGGAGCTGAAGAAACCTTAATAGCTTTATCAATAATCTCAGGCAATATTTTCTCAACCCTTACAACGCTTACATCTTCAGATAGAGAAATATTGCCAATTTGATAAATCATGGCTTGGATCAAGGGGGTAGGAGATAGGAGTGGGGGAAGGTGCAACTGTAGTAGTGGAAATAAGAGGTGTAGAAGAAAGCTGGGGAATACCAGATTGCTCTATAGAAAGTGAGAATGGAGTGGCCTCAGCAGCAGGTGTGACAGGACCAACCACGGGCGAAGTGTCTTATGGTGGCGTCTTCCCTTGAGCCGCACCGTCATGCAAGTAATTAGCCTTAATCCTACGGATGTCATTGGAGAACACTGGGGTGATACGTACATCAGTCTTCCCCTGAAAGGGAACTCTATCCTTTTCACACAGCAATCTGATCAAGACTGGGAAAAGTAAAGATGTTTGCTCCTGTTTTTCCCTCATTAGCATCTCATCCACAATGATTGACCCCACAATAATCTTTTCTATATCAATGATCGTACCAACTAACACAACTTTCGGGTGCCGAAAGATGGAATCATTTTGTTAAGGCATAATATTACTACTAATGAATCCAAACCAATATCGTGCCCTGATATTCAAGTCCTTCCTCTCTATTCTTGCATCGATAACCATCCAATCTGAGGACATGTCAGAAATAAGTGGTGCCAACCGACCCTTGTGAGAATCAAGGTCGTAATGCATGTGCAGTAAACATGTCAGCTTGATTTTCTAGCATCCCTTAGGTAGTATTGATTGCACCGGTATGGCATTGTACCATCTTACCACGCACTTCAACTTCATCCAAGGGGTTTGTTGCTCCCAAATATACACGCAAGTATACGTGGTCATGCAAGCAATATAGATTCTCTAAGAAACGAGTTATCATTCCGAAGGGACTTATGATCAATTTATATTTAACACTTAATTCTACAAATAAAAGTAAAAGTAACCTTTTCAAGAGTTGATGATTGATTGTTAACTAGTACTAATTATGAACTAAATAAACGTAACTAAATGTGAACGACTTTAAGATGATGTTTAAAGCAAGTAAAGGACAATTCCAGGGATGCAGCATATACTGAATACCATGTATCATATTATTGGCTTAGAACAAATTTCAGTTGTCAAGTTACTGGTTTATAGGGTTAATTGTATGAGTCGGGCTATACACCTCTAGTCGCCTACTCCTGTTAACTATCTAACTACATCGTTGAGCGGGGATAAATAAACTAACTAGCGAGCATTTATATTTCATCCTATTTCGTAACCAAGCAAGTTGTTCGTCTGGGCGTCACTCCTAAACACAAATCACCTAAATTAAATGGGTCGATCGAGATCTCTATATTCTCTGGTCTATCTAACCTCTCCTCTCCCAATTTTAAGGTTAAACAATAGATTTATCTTTAAATGGCCAGTCAAGAAATACTAAAACAAGAATATAGAAGTAACTTATAATGACAACCAATAATTAATTCATAAAGCCTTTAATAATCATTAATCCATTCGTGGCTTCTACCCTAGAACTAGGGCGTTTAGCCACTCATGCTATTAGAAAATAAGAAAATACAATGGTTCAACACACACATGGAAAGTTAAAGGATTAAAACCTATTCCAAACTTGAATTCTTGCTCTTGCACACTAAATCAAAAGTCCCACGCCCACTAATGAACCCTAGGAGTCTATTTATGATAATTAGAAAAACTAAGACCGAAGTCTACAACAATGAGTCCTATTTAGTTGTATTTTCGCTGGAAAAGTCGGCAGCAGGGTGGGGCGCCGCGCCTAGCATTGCGCCTGGCGTGGCATTTTGAACTTGTCACCTTGGCGCGCCGCGCCCAGCAGAGCGCCAAGAAAGTGCTTCAGAACTTCAAGGGTTGGGGCATCGCGCCAGAAAAGTGCTTCTGATCTTTCAAGCCTGGCGCGGTGCGTCTCGCAGTACGCCAGGCCCAGGTGCTTCCATACTTAGTCTATTCTCCGCACGCCTTCACATTCCTTTTCTTCCATTCGACTCCAAGGTCCTTGAAATTTCCTGCAACAACTAATCATGCGTGTAAGTGCACAATCATTAAAAGGATAACAAAAAATCAAGCTAATAAACTCAAGATCATTCCTCAATTCAAGCACTTTATGGGCAATTATTGACAACTTAGGCATATAAATATGCCTAAGATCACCACCCCACACTTAGACTTTTGTTTGTCCACAAACAATCTCTAGACTATCAACTCTTTTTCACAACCCTTGGAAGTATCCACCCACCTTAAAATCAACAAAACATTTTTAATCATGATCTTGTAGTTCACAATGGATGCAACAATTCACAACATTCGCACCAAGTACAACACATGTTCAAAGAATGACCCTTTTATTGTTTTTCTGGGATAATGCAAACTCATACAAACAGATCAATTAGATAATTTTTACACATTCCATGAATGTCCTCACTTGTTGTTCTTGTTTAGTAAAGCCTTTCCCTCAACAACTTGCAATATCAACAAGGCCTATTTTTCAAACAATCAACTCACCCTCACAAAGGACGTTCTTACTTTTCTCAACGTACCATAAGCTTGCCAATAGTGTATTATTACTTTCGCACATATTTCTCAAGGAATCAAGAGGACTTTGATTTGGTTGTAATGTCGGCTTAAGGTAAGGGAGGAAATATTTATGAATCATTTTAGTGACTACACCTCCGTAATGCACATGTAATTATTTTGCCAACAATATCCTTTATAGCTTTCTTCCCTCCTAGTACACAATTCAGGACTATCGTACCCCTTTTGTTGCTCCATATTTGCCCTTTATTTATTTTTCATCAAATTTTTTTCATGCCTTTGCATTAGCCACCCAAACTCTAGATTTCGACATCCGAGTAAGATACCCATTATCCATGATAGGATCAGGGCCAATGTTTCGAGCATAGTTCTAACTTAGCCACCCTCAATTTTAGTCGAGGTGCACATTGTCACTAAGGACCAGGGCCAAAATAGAATTTTCTTTCCCACACAATTTAGAAATTCATCCTTAGCTATGTCAACTAACATTTTCCAACCCTTCTTCTTTACCATAGTGCATTAAGGATTTTCATAGGATCAAAAGTTTTGGTATCAACAAACGGATTTCGGCTTCTCATGTGGTTTATCAATAAACAAGGCTAACGACTCAATGGGGCATCACTAAGGATAATTTCAATGGTAGGCATACAAGTAGAGTTAAGAATTGGCTATTTCAAAGAAACACCTCAATCACATTCCCTAAGTCATACAAGCTACTAATTTAACACACAGGGAAAGTTCTAGATATCAAGTTAAGCAAAAACAAATCAATTCTCACCACTCACAGCATCATGACACATATAAAGATATATCAACTAACATGCTCTTGCAACTGGCATTACGGTATCATTACATAATTAAGCCCATTTATTTTTCTTTTGAGTCAAAACTAAGAACACATGCTTTTTAATACTCTATTGCACTTTTCCACTTGTGACTACCCATGATGTTTGGCTAACTTATTTGGACATAGTTTCAAATGACCAAAGTTGGTTTCTCAATCCTAATCCTCTATGTGACTAATTTTCCCTTAAGACGGTTGTCATCCATCCATCATTGGGAACTGTCACTCATAAGATGACTCTAAGACTTATTAAAGTAATAAACTAGTCCTATACGGTTCAAAGGGACAATCCTCAGTAAAAGTACCAAAAACAAACTCTGAGGAACCCAAAAAAAATAATTTAACTAGAAACTAACAACTAGACTCGATAAAGCAGTAAACAACTATGTACAACAAAGAATATTACTCCAGCCCACACTTTAAAGATAAGCACTGTCCTCAGTGCACAATTAAAACAAAGTATAAGGTTAGGAATACTCCCTGGGGCCTCTAGGCCTCGTCGTCGCCACCGTCAAACACCATTAAGGCATTTGCCTCAACCTCTACAACATCATCCTACTCCTCATCATCAGCTAAAGGCTTCAAAAAGGCAGGACCAATTTTACACATAAATGCGGCACTCTCAGACAAAGGATAACGTTCGGCCATCATTTCCATCTCAGCATCAGTAACATGACGACCACCTATCCGCAGTTGCAACTCAGCCATCCCAAACATCCTAGCCATGACACTGTCGTCACAGGCATGCCTCTTTTGGGCAGACAGAACCGGTCCATAGGATGTGTCAAATGCCTTAGTCCTCATCACATCAACTAGCTTACCCATCAGATCTGGGTGAAAAGCAATGGTCAGATCAAAAGCCTCTTCCTCTATTCCCTGGGCCCTCAGATAACGGGTAATCAACCCCCCATAGCAAAACCGCCACCTCATAATGTTCCTGAATTTCATCATGTGCTGCCTCAGGATCGCCCTAACATTAGTGGGCATCCCCTTCATCAGCATGTACACTAGCACTACTTTATGCCTAGTAACTTTAGACAAATGCTTTGCAGGAAGCAACATAGCACAAACAATCTTTAACCACACCCTAGCAACCAAATTGAAATTCGGAAAATAGAGGGTGTTATGCATCCCGGTGTCTTTGCTACGCCCCCACCTAGCCGTTGACTCAACCCCACACAATGTATGCCTAATATCTCTGTACGGAGGGGTCTCTTTTAGTCTATTAAACTCATCAGTACCATAATTGGGGGTGCCCAACATCTCATTCAAAACCTGAGTCGAAAATCTCACTTCCTTGCCTCTAATAGGCACTTGTTTAATTTGTGATTCCGTCATCCAATTAGCATAAAACTCACGTACCAACGTCAGATTACAATCACCCGGATGAGCGAAAATAAATTCCAACTCCAACTCCACAATAGTCATATATATAGCCGGAAATTGAGATTGCAATCTTACCTCGTCGACATACTCATCTCCCATGTATTTAGGCTCCCGTAGGCAGTCAAACCACATCAGCCCATACTCTTTCACCGCCTTTTTCCCGAATTTTTGGGCTGGTTCCCTATTACCAGACCTGGAAGCTTCACCCTTCCTACTTCTCTTCGAACCCGCCACATTCTTGGGTTTTGGTGCCATTATAACCTGTTAAGAAAAGAAATCTAGAGAAGAAGGAAAAAAAGTTAGAAAAATTGAGGGGGGGGGGTCGGGTTGGGCAGTGAGAAGAAGAGAGAAAAAAATGGAGAATGGGTGAAGTTGAAGTGAAAGGGAAGTGGGTGGAGTGGATATGTGGTTTTATAAGAGGAGTATGGGTAGGGAAAGGTTTGGTTGTGAGTCTAATGGAGGAAGGAGAAGAGTTTTTGTTGTTAATGGAGGTTTTTAATGGGGGAAAGTGGGAATTTGGAAAGGGAGGATGATAAGAGTTGGAGAGGATTTGGGGTGTTGGGTTGGTTGGGAGAAACAGAGAATAGAGGATGAATATGGAATTTGGGGGTTTAAAGAGGTGGGTCGGGTGAAATCCGGGTCGAAGCCCGGATTTTAAAAATCTAAGGCTTGGCGCGTTGAGGGCGCGAGGCGCCAGTGGCGCTCCCCAACTTTGTTGCGGAATATTCATGCCAGGCGCGGCGCTGTTGCTAGTGCTCCTTGCTTCAGGTATATTTTTTATTTTATTTATTATTATTTTTTTTTTATACTATTACAAGCTAAGTTACAAATAATGAAAAATCCTATCTAGCTAAAACTAACCTAGATTATAAAAATTGAAACTAAGCTACCAAAACAATTTCAAGAAATCAAAAACGAAAAACCTATCTATTACATATTGTTCATGGGTTTCCTCCCATGTAGCGCTTGATTTAACGTCGCGGCATGACGCAGCTTGGATCATTCATCATTTAGCTCAAGAGCTTCCCTATCACGATCTGAATCCTCACCGAAGTAGTGTTTCACCCTTTTCCCATTGACCAAGAACGTAAGCTAGTCTTACCTTTAAGTTCAACAACCCCATGGTGTGTCATTCTGACCACTTCAAAAGGACCACTCCACTTCGACCTTAGTTTTCCAGGAAATAACCTTAGTCTAGAGTTAAAGAGTAGTACTTTATCTCCCGGATTGAAGGTACGAGCTACTATATGCTTGTCATGCCACCGCTTTGTCTTGTCTTTGTATAGCTTGGCATTCTCATATGCGTGAAGCCTAAACTCCTCAAGTTCATGCAGCTGATTCACTCTCTTTTTACCGGCTAGCTCGGGGTCTAAGTTCAGCTTCTTGATTGCCCAATATACCTGATGTTCTAATTCCGCCGGAAGGTGACATGATTTCCAAAATACTATGTGATAGGGAGAAGTCCCTATTGGTGTCTTATACGCAGTCTTATATGCCCACAATGCATCATCTAGTTTCTCAGACCAATCCTTCCTTTGCGCATTCACCATTTTCTGTAAAATTTGCTTCACCTCTCTATTCGAAACCTCCACTTGGCCACTCGTTTGAGGATGGTAAGTTGTAGCAACCTTATGATGAATACCATACTTAGCAAGAAGATTCTTAACAAGATGGTTAATGAAATGCTTACCTCCATCACTTATCCATCACTTATAATTGCCCTTGGAGTGCTAAAGCGAGTGAAGATATGCTTCTTGATGAACTTTATCACCACCCTTGAATCATTGGAAGGAAGAGCTACAGCCTTCACCCATTTACTAACACAACCCACAGCAACAAGAATGTATTGGTTTCCACTAGATGGTGGGAAGGGACCTATGAAGTCAATACCCCACACATCAAAGATTTCCACCTCCAAAATGTTACGGAGTGGCATCTCATGTCTTCTTGAAATAGTACCCAACCTTTGGCATTTATCACAACCCTTCACAAAAGCAATAGAATCTTTAAATAACGAGGGCCAAAAGAAACCAGATTGTAGTACCTTATGAGCAATACGCTCTCCTCCATGGTGACCTCCATATGGGCTAGCATGATAACTTTCAAGCATTTTGTGAACCTCAGATTCCGAAATGCACCTTCTCACTACCGGGTCTACATCTTGCTTGAACAAGAATGGTTTATCCTAAATGTAGAACTTGGCATCATGATTGAGCTTTTTCTTTTGTTGGGTGGTTGCACCCGGAGGATAATCACCACTTACTATCAAATTCACAATGTCTGCATACCATGGCACTTGAGAGATATCTAATGCCATCAATTGTTCATCCAGATACTCTTCCCGGATTTGCCCACCTTCATTCACATGTGAAAAATCCTCCAACCTAGATAAGTGATCTGCTATTTGATTCTCAGTACCTTTCCTATCTTTGATCTCAAGGTCAAATTCTTGGAGAAGGCATATCCATCGAATCAGCCTTGGTTTAACATCCTTCTTTTTGAATAGGTACCTAATAGCCGCATGGTCAGTAAAAACAATCACTGTAGTACCTACCAAATATGATCTGAACTTTTCGACTTCGAACACTAGAGCCAGCATCTCCTTCTCAGTCACTGTGTAATTAGCTTGTGTAGAGTCAAGGGTCTTTCTTGCATAATAAATCGAGTGGAACACTTTATTCTTTCTTTGTCCCAACACTGCAACCACTGCTACGTCGCTTGCATCACACATGAGTTCAAATGGTAATTTCCAATCAGGAGCAATTAAGATGGGAGCTTCAATTAAGTTCCTCTTCACATCTCAAAGGCTTTTAAGCACATCTCATCAAAGTCAAACTTCACCTCCTTCTCCAAGAGACTACACATAGGTCTTGCAATCATGGAAAAATCCTTGATGAATCGCCTGTAAAATCCTGCATGACTAAGAAAACTACGCACCCCTTTAACAGAAATAGAAGGGGGTAATTTTTCAATAACTTCTACCTTGGCCTTAATTATCAACCTCTAAAACAGACTTACACACCTTGTGTCCTAGCACTATCCCCTCTCTAACCAAAAAATGACACTTTTCCCAGTTTAGAACGAAGTTAGTGTCCTAACATCTAGCAAGTACTTTATCAAGATTCTGAAGACATACCTCAAATGACTTCCCGAAGACGGAGAAATCATCCATCAACACCTCTACAAAGTCTTCCACCATATCATGAAAAATGGCCATCATACACCTTTGAAAAGTTGCCACTACATTGCAAAGTTCGAATGGCATGCGTTTGAAAGAATAGGTACCATAAGGACAAGTGAACATGGTCTTTTCCTGATCCTCGGGTGCAATCAAGATCTGGTTGTAACCGGAATACCCATCTAAGAAACAATAGTACTCCTGCCCTGCTAGTTGGTCAAGCATTTGATCAATGAAGGGAACGGGGTAATGATCTTTCCGGGTAGAATCATTTATTTTCCGGTAATCCATACAAATTCTCCACCTGATCACTGTTCTAGTAGGAATCGACTCATTATTTTCGTTCCTTACCACAGTCATACCTCCCTTCTTAGGAACACATTGTGCCAGACTTACCCATTTACTATCAGAGATCGGGTAAACAATTCCAGCATCTAGCCACTTTAGTAATTCCTTTCTCACCATTTCTTTCATCAAAGGATTTAGTCGACGTTGATGTTGTGCACTTGTTTTGTGATCCCCGGCAGCGGCGCCAAAAACTTGTTGCTCCCCAATATACACGCAAGTATACGTGGTTGCGCAAGCAATATAGATTCTTTAAGAAACGAGTTATCGTTCCCAATGGACTTATGATCAATTTATATTTAACACTTAATTCTACAAATAAAAGTAAAAGTAACCTTTTCAAGAGTTGGTGATTGATTGTTAACTACTACTAATTATGAACTAAATAAACGTAACTAAATGTGAACGACTTTAAGATGATGTTTCAAGCAAGTAAAAGAAGATTCCAGGGCATCAGCATATACTGAATATCATGTATCATATTATTGGCTTAGAACAAATTTCAGTTGTTAAGTTACTGGTTTATAGGGTTAACTGTATGAGTCGGGCTATACACCTCTAGTCGCCTACTACAGTTAACTATCTAACTACATCGTTAAGCGGGGATAAATAGACTAATATTAGGAATAAAATGGTTAGAAGAAAATGAAACCATATAATCTAGAAAACACACAATTAATTATAACTTATAAAAACAAAAAGATCACAATAAAAAGAGCAATATGAAAATTTATATACTTGCGAAAATAATAGTAGAAAATTACTATAATAGATACTATACTCCAATGATAGATACAGGAGCAGAAGCAAATATGTGTAAACATAATTGTCTACCAGATGAAAAATGGGAAAAATTAAAAACCCCTATAGTAGTCACAGGATTTAATAACGAAGGAAGTATGATAACATATAAAGCAAAAAATATAAAAATACAAATATGGGATAAAATATTAACTATAGAAGATATATATAGTTATGAATTCATAAATAAAGATATGCTTTTAGGAATGCCATTTCTAGAAAAATTATATCCTCATATAATAACCAAAACACATTGGTGGTTTACCACACCATGTAAACAAAAAGTAGGAGCAAAAAGAGTAGCTAATAAAAACAGAAAAAATACCCCATGGATTAAAGGAAGTGAAAAAATCACTCAAAAACTAGAAAATGTTAAGGAAAGTACCCATAATATAGAATTAATTATATTTTCAATAGATAAATTAAAAATAATTCAAGAACGATTAGACACATTATATAGTGAAGACCCTTTAAAAGGATGGGAAAAACATAAAACAAAGGTAAAAATTGAGTTAATTGATGAAAACTCAGAAACCATTAAAATATAATTTTGATGATTTAGCAGAATTCAAAATGCATATTAAAGAATTACTAGAAAATAAATACATCCAAGAAAGCAATAGTAAGCATAATAGTCCGGCATTTATAGTAAACAAACACA
>NW_006239020.1:1547142-1551185 GCF_000226075.1 Solanum tuberosum
ATGTAATCTAATAAAAGAAAATGTAGAAGCATTCCAACAAACACACGACATAGAAAATATAGAATATATGTTGGAGAATATAAAAGAAATAATAAGGTTAATACCCAAAGAAAAAATGTATTATGAAAGAATTAACTCATAAAAAGCGGACCCCCCCCCCCCAGTTGGTATCAGAGCCAAGTGATTAAAATTAAATGAATAACATAATCACAACCCCAAGAATGGGAGTTTTAGCCACACATAATAAAGAGCAAGAAATATACAAACTATGTTTTCCGTCAGCTTGGGTAACAATCCACAACTCATCAAAATACTTGAATTCAATTCAAAATCAAATAAACCCTTAAAATCTACTCAAAAACTCAAAGAATATTGTTAGGGATAAAAATAACCCAAAACTAGAATATATGGGAACTCTCCAAAAGATCAGAACTCCTTTTACTTCTTTTTAAAATTCCATTTAAACGTCTACAAATTTTCAGTTTCAGAGCAACTCGGTGGAGTAAGTCGAGCTTCCCCGACCAATTCCGCGACTCGCCGAGTGCTCCTTTCCATCGCCTTCTTCGCTTGACTTTTTCATACTTCCCTTTTGTGACTTTAGGCGATCAAAACTTCCATCGCCGATCTAGTCGGCGCTTCATTGAATCAGCCTTTCTATCGCCGAGTTGGCTTTGTCTATGGTCTGTCCTGCTAGAACTTATGGCGAGTGGAAGAGCCACTCGGCGACTCACCGAGTGGATTTGGCAAGCATCAGACTTGCTTTTCTTCATTTTTTTTTCATCTTTTTCCTCCTTTTTGCTCGGTAATGTCCTTGCTTTGCTCTTTTGCCTTTATTGCAGAAAATTAACATTTAAACATCAGTTTAGAGCATAGAATAGGTATTGAGGACACTAAAACTCTAGATATTAAGCCCTAAATGAGTCGAAATTCCCGACTCATCAACACCCCAAACTTAAACTTTGGTTTGTCCTGAAGTAAAACACAAGATCAATTAGTTTAACAAAGATGTCTACAAATAGTGCTACTCAAGACTCAACATGAATGCACAATAGGTTCAAACTACCCATGCAATGTTCAATTGTGCACTACAAGTTTCAAGCTGTGACTAGCATTCATCAAATAGAACTCAAGCTCACAATGCTTGCTTCAAATGCAAATTCAAGCTCTACAAAAGTATTTGAATGCCCTCATATCAAGAATGATTCCATGCTCACACAAGGCTCAAAAATATTTCATAATTAAGGAATAAAAAGCAACTCTCACCCTCTCAGGGATAAACAAATGCATGATTCAACCCATAGGGTTGCTCGTATTTTCCGATCAACATGACATTAAGCTCAATCAACATCAAAAAGGTGTTTCAAGGATTGTAATGGGGTTGAGGATAAAGGTATGATCATCTTGGTTTAGTGACTTATACCTTTATGAAGCATGCTTGATTTTTACTTTTTCTCTTTTTCTTTCACTCTTTTTGATTTTCACAATCCACCCTATGTTCTTTTAAGCATGACTCATTGGACACCCCATTTCTTTTGTCCATTGCATAAACTTTATTGCAACATTATTTTTTCTTTTTAATTTTTTTTCTTCTCTTCTCTCACTTTTTTTATATGGAGGGGTTCCATCTCTTTCAACACAATCCATCAAGGGAAATTTTTTACAAACTTCTTGACTCTCCTCCTTTTTCACCACACTCCGAAGTTAGGCTTTTGGCCTAAGTTGGCCATTAAAACGGACCAATGCTTCATGAAGGTTTTAGATGATGGGAAAAAGAGGTAAAAGGTGCTCATGTTTCATCCAAAGAAAAGGTTAGGCTCAAATGGTGCAAAGCTAGGTTCACACTGTCACAAGGCGGTCACAAAGAGGTATACTAGAAATTTGGTTCACTTTCCACAAATTTTGACGAAGATCATTGTTTTCATTAACCGACATTAGTCGATTGGACTAACAGGGCTAGTTCTAGGTATTACCAAGCACATATTTCAAGACAATCTCACCACACATGGCATTCAATACAATCATCAATAAAGAATCTACAATTTTAGCTAACGTGCAACAACCATCACATGATTCATTTCAACAACCAGCCAATCCTAATGAGATGCTAAGAGTTCACATATGACTTATGCAACTCAAATTTGCCTCATTGGAATTGCACAAACATATCGTTCAATCATAATCACTATTTAAGTCATCGGTACTGATCACAACGGATACGCAAATATGCAAGAGAACAACCACATTTCCAAACATCAAGAGGTGAAATTTTAAATTTGGATAAAAACCAACCAACATTCACATTAAAAAAATCAACCATAATCACACAAAGTAAGCATAACTGACTATCAAACATCAAACAATCACAAAAACAACCCAAAAGAGGTAGGTATGAAGATACCTCACCCTGCCAAACAAATCTAACAATTGTCCTCAATGTGACAAAAATGAATAGTCTCAAAATAAAACTAAAGAGAATCAAGATCCCCCTGTCAAGCTAAACCTGAGGTGAACTCTGTACATCTGGGACTCTCTCAATCTGGGCATCAGTGCCCAGTTTAGCTCAATCCTTCGCTCCACTAGAGCCCAACATCGATGTATCCCAAAGAGAGGCTTCCATAGCTGTCTAGACCATCACACCCTTTAGTTCCTCCATGTCATCATATACTGTTGCATCTCATGTACCAAGCTCCTCCTGTAACACTCCGAAAATCTAACGACCTAAGCTAGAGCCTAAATGACGAATAATGACTTAATGAGAGTAGAAATGATGTTTCTAGACCTAATTTAATGTAACTAAATTCATAAGGAAATGTTAGTGCATAAATTTCAAGGAACGACTATGACGACCAGAAACTAGTGCATTGAACTAGTGAGGTGCTAGGTCTTGTGAATTGACATTAGAGTGTCGTAGGTGGCCTACAGTTTGAATAAAAGGGGTTTAAAAAGGTAAGACTTCATGTTTAGGGTCCAAAAATCCGGGTATGAATCCCCAAGGATCACCCAATGGGTCCTTAAGGAGGACCCAAACTTGGAACCAAAAAGAAAGTAGAAGCTGTCCAAAACAGGTTGGACTCACAAGGGGAAAACTACGAGACGTAGGTCAACTCATGCCCCGTGGAAGGGAGTCGTGATTCAACACTTAGAATCCTACAAGTGGCCTCCAAATCAACCCCGTCAATCCGAAACCACGAGCATGCAGTACGGTCCGTAGACCGACTCACGCTCCGTGGAAGGGTCTCGTGAGTTGAGACTTAGTCTCCTCACCAAGACCCTTGTTTGCACCCTCTCAGTACCAAACCACGAGTGGCTAGCACGACCCGTGGTTTAACCCATGCCCCATGGGCTGGGACTCGTGGATGGCACTTGAGCTCACTGCCTCCACACGGTTTAAGTGGGGGTAGTTTAGTAATTTACTAATTAATTGCTTAAGGGTTAAAAACGGTTATAAATAGTTATATTAGGTACTTTAGGGTATTATTAAGTAATAACCAAGTCTTCCACCTTATAACTCCAAATCATAAAATCAAAACCCACTTTTTTCTAAAGACTCTAGAGGAAAAAGATTTCATTGGAGCTAGGGTTTCAAGGTTTCTTCCCAAATTTCTTGGAGTTTCTCCATTTATTCTCAAGGAATCAACTAAGGTATGGTTGCTCTTCACTCTTGGGATCTTTTCCCCAAGAGGCCCTCTAAAAAATTGGATTCTAAGGTTCCCCAAAATTCTAGGTTTCTCTCCATTTCGTGGGTCACTTTCCAAATGTGCTTTCTTTGGTTTACAATGATTAATTATGGTTGTATATTAGAGTTTGTGGATGAATAAATGTAGTGTTGTTGGTTTTTGAAAAAATCCCCATAAGACCCATGAATTTCCCTTTTTTCTAACTTTAAACCATAGTATGACTTTAATAGTGTATGAAGGATGTGAATCTAATATGTAAATTGTGGAATTCATTATTGTATTACGATGTTGCTCTATATGGTGAATTATTACCAATGAATTAAAGTTGAATCTTGATGTCATCCTTGAAGGTTATGAATGAAGATT
>NW_006239020.1:1551207-1554183 GCF_000226075.1 Solanum tuberosum
TTGGTATGATGAATAGAAGGTAAATCTCATGAACACTCTATGACTATGTTATGAATGAACATTATGATATGTTGATGGTTCTACGATGAAATATTATTCTCATCTTAGAACTTATGAGCTATACGATGAATGCTGGGTTGAATCCCTAATGCATTCCTTATTGAATTAATGTGTAAGCAAAGGTCTAATATTACTTTAAAAGGTAATTGTGCTTAGCATCGAGTGAACATGAATATGAGATGGAAGCTTTTACGTTTAGCAAGTCTGGTTTCCCATATGGGTTCCTTTTACATTTAGTAAGTCCGGGTTCCCAAAAATATATATGTTGTCTCATGAGATGGAAACCTTCTACGTATAGCAAAGTTCGGGTTTCTAGTAGCAATCTCCTTGTTCCTTAACTATGTTTGCCCACATAGGTATAAGCTAATGGATCCACCTAGATGCTATTATGTTAGGTCTATCTTGGCAAGTGAAACGCTCTCTTTTCGGTGTGGGAGTAGAACACTGGATTCCATGAAGCTCACATGGTCTATGTCGGTTATTGCTAATATCCCTATGTTTTAAGAAGATAATCTAATGTATCAATAATACTTATGTAAATGACTTATGAACTCTAACTAGGACTACTTGAGGGATACTACCTAGTATAGGTGAGGGTATGGTACTTTACCTATGCAATGGGTTCTTTGGGGAGCTCTTGTGTGAGTCCTTTATATATGGTAAGGTATGAATTATGTTAAGGTTGGGTTCACCTATTGTGATGATGTTTATTATGTATGTTACTATACTTGTGCCTTCATGATAGCTTTACTTAGTATATATGGGAGTATGGGACTTCATATGTACATTGCACAAGTGAACTTGAAAGGGGGTCATGGGTGGTATCTTATGATGGTGTAATGTAAATGGAACTCAAATATGTAAGGTATAGGTTATGGCTTTTTGTTATGATCATGAATGTCTCTTAACTTGTAATGTGGATTGGCTAAATGTCCCTTGAATGTGCATTATGGCTTCTAACTTGAAATAACATGTTTTCAACTAAAGGTGCTTTATGATTTAAATGGTTTTAATTGCATGGTTTCCATACTTAGTACAATTGAATGTGCTAACCCATATTTCTTCCTTTTTTTATACTAAGTGTAGGTTCCGGGAAGTGATTGTGCTACTAAGAGACTCAAACTTGGATTTTGACTTTCTCCAAGCCTTTTTGGTATGTCCTCAAGTTTCGGGGACACACACACTATGACACTTATGTTCTTTATATTGTATTAGACTATTAGACTTCCTATGTACTTGTCGTTTTGAGACAATTCTATTGTAAAGGGCAATGGTCCCTATTCGAGACTCTTGTGTGTACTTAGATGATTTCATGGAGATGATAATGTCTAGACATTCTGCTTTCTATTTTCTATTATGAAACACTTTGACATTGATGTTGAAAAGTTTTAATTTCCGCATTATTCAATGTCTATATGCAATGACGAATATGCTAAGGGCTTGTAAAAGACCCCTTCGGGGTCAAGTACGCCATGTTACGCCTAGGGGGTGCTCTCAGGGAGTGAAAAACTTGGTATCAGAGCATAAGGTTAATTGGATAATATTAGTGTTGATGTCTCGTGAAACCACGTCGAGTAGAGTCTTGTTCATATGTGTGAAGCGCGCCAGACTTATGAATGAGAGGCTACAAGATGCTTAGGAATTTTTATTTCTTGATTACTCATTGGTCGTGCCTCAAGAATCTTAGTCCTAGTAAGTATTTCCTTCTAATCCTTTTCTTGTGCTTATAGGCTATGAATACAAGAAGGACAATTTCTAGGAGAGCCGGAGAGGAAAATGTGAATGAGGAGGTTCCCCCTCATGTTCCTCAAAACCCTCAAGCTCCTAAAAATCCTCAAGTTCCTATTGATGTAGGGGCTATGTCTAATGTGGAGATAAGGGTGGCTCTTCATTTCTTGACTTAACTCATGACGGCACAAGCTAACCGGGAAGCTAGACTCTGGGTGGAGACCAATGTGAGTACCATGGCCTCACGGTTGAGAGACTTTACTAGGATGAACCCTCCTATCTTCTTGGGTTCCAAAGTGAATGAAGACCCACAAGAGTTCTTGGAGGAGGTCTATAAGATTGTGGAGGCTATGGGAGTTTCTTCTAATGAGAAGGCTGAGTTGGCCGGGTATCAATTGAAAGATGTGGCCCAAGTATGGTACACTTAATGGAAGGACAATAGGCCTTTAAGGGTGGGTCCCATTACTTGGGAGGTATTCAAGAAGGCTTTCCTTGATAGGTTCTTCCCCCGTGGGAAAAAAGAAGCCGAAGTTGAGGAATTCATCAATCTTCGCCAAGGAGGTATCAGTGTCCAAGAATACTCTTTGAAATTCACTAAGTTGTCCAAATATGCTCCCTCTTTGGTTTCTGTAATGACCCGAGAGTACCCCGTAGCCGTTACCGGTGTATTCGACCTCTCGGAAGTCTTATACAAGCCCTTAGCATTCGTCATAACATTTATCATAGAAAAATAGCGGAAAATTTAAAACTTTTTCATAATATAACACAAGACTTAAAAGTCACCTCATTTAAACCTTTAATACAAAATGGAAGTACTACGTCTCAAGGTAGCCATCTTAAAACATGACTACAACACAAGAGGGATGTAGCCCTTATAATACAAAAGAAACTACTATCTACACTACTAAAAACTTGTCAAAAAGCGACGGTCTGCGTCGCTTTGTTGGTCAAAATCAACGGAAAAGCGACGCAGTCACTTCCGTCGCTTTTTAGCTCGACGCTTTTCAAAAAGCGACGGACTGCGTCGCTTTTAGAGACGGACTACATCTCTTTTAGCGACGGACTGAGTCGCTTTTTTACTATTTTATTTTTTGAATTTTTTTATAAAAAGCGACGGACTGCGTCTCTTTATTTTAATTTTCAATTTTTTAAATTTATAAAGGGCGACGCAGTCCGTCGCTTTTCTGG
>NW_006239020.1:1555511-1562993 GCF_000226075.1 Solanum tuberosum
ACATCATATTGATAGCTATACATGTAGAGTGTGTGTTTGTGCATATTGGTCCTCATAGTGACATAATATCAACAACATTGATATTGAGTGCACTTCCCTTCAAGGGATCACAATACATTCACGATGTCCCCAAATCATGAGCAATTTACATATAGAGCCTTTAGGGATTGTATACCACATACCCACACTTCATCATTGGAGACAAGAACACATTCAACATTGAATAGGTACTCCTAACATGTATATGATCAAACATTCATACATGGGTCATATAGGTAGGGGTCATTCCACAATAGTACTTAACATAATCAATTCTGTAGACCACACCTTATCCCTAACATTATCATTCACAATATACTCCTCATCATAAACACACTTTAAACATCATGCTAGCATTGATGATTTCATACATAACCTTCATAGCACAAATTCATGAACATATGCATCATAGTCACCAATTCACTTCACATCTATTGCCTTCAAGGCCATGATCTCAACATGCATAAATAAACAAGAAGTAAACACTGCCTCCATAAGTGGACCAAACCACACAACATCAATTCTCATACTATAGATTAGAAGTAGGTCAACTTACCAATTATCCAAGCCATGATCACCATGGATCAATCCTCAACAATTCATAATCAATTTACATAGATAGCAATAGGAATCAACAATGTAATTCAATAACATAAACATAATCTAAGTACAATTCTATAAACAAAGGGATCAACCCATAACTTTGCCCATAAGTCCATAATTCCCAACTCATCAATATACCAAAAATTCAACATGAATAAGTATATATAATCATTGGAAACATCAATACAATCTAATCTAAACAATAATTTACACCAGTAGAGATCATATTCACAAAGACCCACATCATAGGCCAATTTTTGAGAATTTGGGGATCATGGGTTCTTCAAGAATTCCTTTTGAAAATTGTCTTAAAAACCTTAATTACACATTAATTCATCAATAGAATGATTTAGAAAATTGTTTGACAAAGGAACCATGTTTAGATTGAAAATTGGGAATTTTTGGTCTTTCAATCACTTTTGAAAATCTTTGATAGAACTCCTTGAATGAGAGGTTATTCCAGAATCAAAAGCTACCATACCTTAATTATTGAAGACACATGAAATTGAAGAAGAAATCAGTTAAAACCCATCTTCTAGCTTGAGCTTCATCAAGGTCTTCAATGGGGTTTTTGAGAGAATCTATTTTGGAGGGAAGGGTCAATTTGAAGAATGGGGACTAATTCTAGGTTTTGGGATTTTAACCAACTTAAAATACCATAAAATAGGTAGAATAACTGTTTATAATAATTCCCCAAAGTACCCCTCACTTAGTTGGACCTTTTAAACAAGTCAAACTTGAGTGTTATTTTCGTCAGATTTCGTTCGGGAAACAAGTTCGCAATGCGAAGGTTTTCCCACAAGTTTTCTGAAAATTAAATTCGAGATAGTAGAGTGTGCGACATGTACGCGATGCGGACCAAACTTTTGGCCCTTGGTGGAGCTAGTCCACGACGCGGACATACTCCCTGATGAGTAACTTTAAGCTGCCTTGGCAGCTTGTTTAGCCAAGGTTTGGGGTCCTCCTCGGGAACGCTGCCTTGGCAGCTTGCTTGGCCAAGGTTGGGGTCCTTCTCGGGGACCCTTAGGGTGGCACTCGGGGAGTCGTATCCAAACGTTTTGACCCTAAAAACTTTTTTTAAGACACTAGGGTCACCTCCACTGATTTTAGACTCCAAACAACACATAAAAACATGAACAACATACTAGAACACACCAACACGCAAAAGACTAGTTTCCAAATGTCTTGATCGTCCCTTGATGTTTGACTTCCAAACTCTTTAAAACTAACTAAATAAGCTATTCTTCATTATTTTAACAAGTTATTAATGCATAAAACTCATGTGAGGCTCTACTTTATCCTACTTCATTTTGAGTGTCGTTACAGTTTCTAACCCAAGAGATGAAATAAGTCGCTTTGTCACCGGTGTGTCCGATGCTATTGAAGAAGAGTTCCGAGAGGCAATGCTCCATGACAAAATGGATATCTCTAGGCTGATGGTACATGCTCAACAATTGGAAGAGTCAAGGCTTTAAGAAGAGGAATAGAGAGGTGAAGAGGCCAAGGGTCGATGAGGGAAATACATCTAAGGGTAAGTTTGAAGGTCAAGGTGAACCAAGGTTTAAGAAGAAGTTTCCCAACCAAAGTCTTTCAAATGATCCTAGGCCCAAAAAAGGTAGGGTGTCTACCTCTAGACCACAAGGAGGAAGATGTGGTAGTTCTTATGTTGTAAAACCTAATTGTGAAAAGTGTGGCAAGAAGCATCAAGGCAAGTTCCTAGTTGGCACGGACAATTTCTTTAGTTGTGGGAAGAGTGTTCATATGAGGAGAGATTGCCCTATGTTGAAGGTTCAAGGGAGGGAGAATGAGCAAGCTCAAGCAAGTGGGTCTAACTCCGATGCTCCTAAGAAGAATCGCTTCTGTGCTCTCCAATCCCGAGGGGATCAAGAGAGCTCTTTGAATGTTGTTACCGGTATGTTGCATGTATTTTGAATTAATGTTTATGCATTGTTAGACCCGGGTGCCACTTTATATTTTGTTACTCCTTTAGTGGCTATGAAATTTGATGTGCTCCCCGAAATATTAAAAGAACCTTTTTCCGTGTCTACCCCAGTTGGTGAATCGGTCATAGCAAAAAGAGTGTATAGGGGTTGTCCCATTTCATTGTCCAATAGAGTCACATTGGTTGATTTAGTAGAACTTGATATGTTAGACTTTGATGTCATATTGGGGATGGATTGGCTTCATGCTTGTTTTTCTTCCATAGATTGTATAACCCGAGTTGTGAAGTTTCAATTTCCTAATGAACTCATTGTAGAATGGAAGGGAGGAAACTTGACTCCTAAAGGTCGAATTATCTCATGTCTAAAAGCTTGTGAAATGATTTCTAATGGTTGTATCTATCATGTTGTGAGAGTTAAGGACCTTGATTCTGAGACTCCTCCATAAGAGTCGGTCCCCGTAGTAAGGGAGTTTTCGGAAGTCTTTCGTAATGACTTGCCCGGAATCCCTCCCGAACGGGAAATTGACTTCGGCATAGACCTCTTGCCGGATACACAACCGATATCAATTCCTCCTTACTGGATGGCCCCGACCGAATTGAAGGAACTGAAGGCACAACTTAAAGATTTGCTAGATAAGGGTTTTATTCAACCAAGCATATCACCATGGGGTGCACCGGTTTTGTTAGTGAAGAAAAAAGATGGGTCTCTTAGGATGTATATTGATTACAGACAATTGAACAAGGTCACTATAAAGAATAAGTACCCGCTCCCTAGGATTGATGATTTATTTGACCAACTCCAAGGGATGAGCTACTTTTCGAAGATCGACTTAAGGTCGGGTTATCATCAACTTAGGGTGAGAGGTGTTGATGTCCCTAAAGCGGCATTCCGAACAAGATATGGTCATTTTGAGTTCCTTGTAATGTGTTTTGGTCACACAAAATGCCCCAGCGGCATTCATGGACCTTATGAATAGGCTATTTAGGAAATATCTTGACTCATTCATGATTTGTTTCATTGATGACATTTTGATATATTCTAAGAGTGAGAAGGGTCACATGGAACAATTGAGGATGGTGTTGGAAGTTCTCAAGGACCAACAGTTGTATGCTAAGTTTAGCAAATGTGAATTTTGGTTGAGATCAGTTGCGTTTCTCGGTCATATAGTGTCAAGTGAGGGAATTGAAGTAAATCCAAAGAAAATGAAGGCAGTTAAGAAGTGGCCTAGACCCTTAAGCCCTTCCGACATTAGAAGCTTTTTGGGATTGGCTGGCTACTATAGAAGGTTTGTGGAGGGTTTTTCCTAAATTGCTTCTCCATTAACGACCTTGACCCAAAAGAAGGCTAAATTTGAATGGTCGGAGTCGTGTGAAAAGAATTTTTAACTGTTGAAAGATAAGCTTAACTCCGCTCCGGTATTGACCTTACCAGAGGGTACCGAAGGGTTTGTAGTATATTGTGATGCTTCAAGAGTAGGGTTGGGGTGTGTCCTTATGCAACATGGTAGAGTAATCGCCTATGCTTCTAGACAATTAAAGATTCATGAAAAGAACTATACAACCCATGATCTCGAACTTGCGGCAGTAGTTTTTGCTCTAAAAATATGCAGACACTATCTCTATGGGGTTCATGTCGATGTGTTTACCGACCACAAGAGTCTTCAATATGTTTTTAGCCAAAAAGAGTTGAATCTCCGGCAAATAAGGTGGTTGGCACTTTTGAAGGACTATGATATGAGTGTGATATACCAGCCCAGAAAGGCTAATGTAGTGGCAGATGCATTGAGTAGAGTGTCCATGGGTAGTGTTGCTCACATAGGGGATGAGAAGAAAGAGTTAGTTCGGGAGGTACGTTGGTTGGCTCGGTTAGGTGTCCAACTAAGGGATTCCTCCAAAGGTGGGTTTATGGTTCATCATTGTTCCGAGTGATCACTTGTGGTTGAGGTTAAGTCCAAGCAACACCTATATACCACTTTGATGGAGTTGAAACAGTCGGTTCTCGATAAGTCCATCGAGGCTTTCTCCCAAGGGGGAGATGGGGTGCTTAGGTACCAAGGAAGATTGTGCATGCCGGATGTGGATGACTTAAGGGAGAGAATTTTGGAAGAGGCTTACGGTTCTCGATATTCTATTCATCCAGGATTTACCCAAATGTATTGTCACCTACGCAAAATCTATTGGTGAAATGGAATGAAAGGGGATATAGCAAGCTGTGTGGCCAAATGCCCAAATTGCCAACAAGTCAAAACCGAGCATCCAAGACCGGGAGGTCTATCCCAAGATTTAAGTATTCCCACTTGGAAGTGGGAGGGTGTCAATATGGACTTTGTGGTAGGTTTGCCTCGTACTCGAAGACAACATGATTCTATTTGGGTCATTGTGGATAGGATGACTAAATCAGCCCATCTCCTTCCTGCCAAGATTTCGTATTCGGCGGAAGACTACGCCAAGTTGTATCTAATGGAAGTGGTGAGGTTACATTGAGTTCCTTTGTCTATCATTTGGGATAGAGGTACTCTATTTATTTCGCACTTTAGGAAGGCATTCCAAAATGGGCTAGGTACTAAAGTAAAGCTTTGTACCACATTTCACCCTCAAATGGATGGTCAAGCGAAAAGGACCATTCAAACCTTGGAAGACATGTTGAGAGCATTTGTGATTGATTTCAAAGGTAATTGGGATGATCATCTCCCCTTGATTGAATTTGCCTACAACAATAGTTACCATTCAAGTATTGCCATGGCATAATTTGAAGCACTTTATGGTAGGACGGGTAGGTCTCCGGTTGGTTGGTTTGAAGTAGGTAAATTTTCTCTTCTTGGTCCCGAGATTGTTTATGAGGCTATTGAAAAGGTTTGACTTATAAGTAATAGGTTGAAAATGGCTCAAAGTCGGCAAAAGTCTTATGTCGACAATAGAAAGAGGAACGTTGAATTTGAGGTTAGTAATTGGGTCTACTTGAAGATCTCACCCATGAAAGGGGTAATGAGGTTTGGTAAAAAGGGGAAGCTTAGTCCCCGATATGTAGGCTCTTACGAGATTTTGAAGAGGGTTGGGAATGTTGCTTATGAATTGAACTTGCCTAATGAGTTGGTTCCGGTTCACCCGGTATTTCATGTCTCTATGCTCAAAAAGTGTATAGGTGATCCGGTATCCATACTTCCTTTAGAGGGTTTGGGTGTTGATGAGAACCTTTCTTATGAAGAGGTTTCGGTTGAGATCCTAGACTGGCAAGTGAAGAGGTTGAGGAATAAAAAAGTAGCTTCCGTTAAGGTTCTATGGTGGAATAACCTAGTTGAGAGTGCTACATGGGAGGCCGAGGCTGATATGAAATCCCATTATCCTCATCTCTTTCTTGCTACTCCTATTTAAACTGGAGGTAAGTAGTTTCTCTTGAGTTTGTAATGAATTAGGATTTATGTTTGTGGTAAGATCTTTTGCCATGTTTTCCTCTTATATGGCGTAGATCCATGTGAGGAAGCATGAGGTATATAATTGAGTCTCTCATGAATTATATGTCCCTCTTGTTAAATTGCTTAAGTATGATAATTGCATAATTTTACTTATAAGGTAATTGACGAGCATGTTTAATTGTATGTAATGAAAAGATATGCTAAATCTCATGTTGTAGTGCATCTGATTATGATGTTGACATATGTGAACTCAAGAGATAAGTGGATGAACATGTTTGGTTATGTGGTGATGAAGTAGCGTGAAGGCTTAAGGTTGCTATGTTGAGCTGGATTGTGTTGGAGAAGGTAGTTCCTCCTATGTTTATATGAAATGGTAATTTTGGTGCATAATGAGATTTATTTTGTAATAGTTTCTTTGCTCATGTTGCATTGAGATAATGATGTGGAGAAGGTGTTTCCTCCTATGCAATGTGTATGCGATTGATATGTGTTGTTGTTTGGCTGCTAGTCTTGAGTCTTTGTTCCCCTAGGAGTAATTAAAGTGTCATTCGAGGATGAATGTTCCTAAGGGGGGGATATTGTAACACTCCGGATATCTAACGACCTAAGCTAGAGCCTAAATGATGACTAATTACTTAATGAGAATAGATATGATGTTTCAAGACCTAATTTAATGTAGCTAAATTTGTAAGGAAATGTTAGTGCATAAACGTCAAGGAACGACCATGATGATCGGAAACTAGTGCACTGAACTAGTGAGGTGCTAGGTCTTGTGAATTGACTTTAGAGTGTCATAGGTGGACTAAAGTTTGAATAAAATGGGTTTAAAAATGTAAGATTTCATGTTTAGGGTCCAAACGTCCGGGTATATATCCCCAAGGATCACACAAGGGGTCCTTGATGAGAAACCAAACTTGGAACCAAAAAGAAAGTAGAAGCTATCCAAAATAGGTTGGACTCACGAGGAAAAAACCACGAGGCGTAGGTCAACTCTAGCCCCGTGGAAGGAAGTCGTGAGTCCACACTTACAATCCTCCAAGTGGCCTCCAAATCAACCCCGTCAGTCCCAAACCACGAGCATGCAGTATGGTCCGTAGACCGACTCATGCTCTGTGGAAGGGTTTCATGAGTTGAGACTTAGTCTCCTCACCAAGATCCTTGTCTGCACCCTCTCAGTATCAAACCACGAGTGGCCAACACGGTCCGTGGTTCAACCCACTCTCCGTGGGCGGGGACTCGTGGATGGCATTCGAGCTCACTGCCTCCACACGGTTTAAGTGGGGGTAGTTTAGTAGTTTACTAATTAATTGCTTAAGGGTTAAAAACGGTTATAAATAGTTATATTAGGTACTTTAGGGTATTATTATGTAATAACCAATTCTTCCACCTTATAACTCCGAATCATAAAATCAAAACCCACTTCTCTCTAAAGACTCTAGAGGAAAAAAATTTCATTGGAGCTAGGGTTTCAAGGTTTCTTCCCAA
>NW_006239020.1:1563093-1564154 GCF_000226075.1 Solanum tuberosum
AATGATTAATTATGGTTGTATATGATGATTTGTGGATAAATGAACGTCATGTTGATGGTTTTTGAACAAATCCCCACAAGACCCATGATTTCCCCTTCTTTCTCACTTTAAACCCTAGTATGACTTTAATGATGAATGAAGGATGAGAATCTAATATGTAATTGTGTAATTCATTATTGGATTATCATGTTGCTCTATATTATGAATGATTACCAATGAATTAGGGTTGAATCTTGATGTGATTCTTGAAGGCTATGAATGAAGGTTGTCAAATTGATGAATGTTCGTATATTGAATTGTTGATCCACTTATGGTGGAGGTGCTACTTGATTATAAATTGTAGTGATTGGGTAATGCTTCTTCTTCCCTACAACCCCAAGTGTTGACAAATATGCTATGATACGAACATGAATGTTAAGTGATGATTAGGGTAGTGTTGGTATGATGAATAGAAGGTAAATCTCATGAACACTATATCACTATGATATGAATGAACATTATTATAAGTTGATGGTTCTACTATGAAAGATTATTCTCATCTTAGAACTTATGAGCTATACGATGAATGATGGGTTGAATCTCTAATGCATTGCTTATTGAATTAATGTGTAAGTAAAGGTCTAATATTACTTTAAAAGGGAATTGTGCTTAGCACTGAGTGAACCTGAATATTTGATGGAAGCTTTTACGTTTAAGAAGTACGGCTTCCCATATGGGTTACTTTTACGTTTTGCAAGTCCTGGTTCCCAAAATATATATGTTGTCTCATGAGATGGAAACCTTCTACATATAGCAAAGTCCGGGTTGGCAAGTGGAACGCTCTCTTTTCAGTGTGGGAATAGAACACCGGATTCCATGAAGCTCACATGGTGTATGTCGGTTATTGCTAATATCCCTATGTTTTAAGAAGATGATCTAATGTATGAATAAGACTTATGTTAATGACTTATGAACTCTAACTAGGACTACTTGAGCGATACGACTTAGTATAGGTGAGGGTATGGGACTTTACCTATGCATTGCACACATGGGTTCTTTGAGGAGTTCTTGTGTGAGTCCTC
>NW_006239020.1:1564694-1576951 GCF_000226075.1 Solanum tuberosum
TTATGTAAATGACTTATGAACTCTAACTAGGACTATTTGAGGGATACTACTTAGTATAGGTGAGGGTATGGGACTTTACCTATGCATTGCACACATGGGTTCTTTGAGGAGTTCTTGTGTGAGTCATTCATATATGGTAAGGTATGAATTATGTTAAGGTTGGGTTCACCTATTATGATGATGTTTATTATGTATGTGACTATACTTGTGCCTTCATGATAGCTTTACTTAGTATATACGGTCTTCTTATGTACATTGCACAAGTAAACTTCAAAAGAGGGTCATTGGTGGTGTCTTATGATGGTGTAATGTAAATGGAACTCAAATATGTAAGGTATAGATTATGGCTTTTTGTTATGATCATGAATGTCTCTTGTTTATCTTGTAATGTGGATTGGCTAAATGTTCCTTGAATATGCATTATGGCTTTTAACTTGAAATAGCATGTTTTCAACTAATGGTCCCTTTTCACATGATTTAAATGGTTTTAATTGCATGGCTTCCGTACTTAGTACAATTGATTGTGCTAACCCATATTTATTCCTTTTTTTCTACTAAGTTTAGGTTCCGGGAAGTGATTGTGCTACTAAGAGACTCAAGCTTGGATTTTGACTTTCTCCAAGACTTTTTTGTATGTCCTGAAGTTCCGGGGACACACACACTATGACACTTATGTTCCTTATATTGTAATAGACTATTAGACTTCCTATGTACTTGTCATTTTGAGACAATTCTATTGTAAAGGGCTATGGTCCCTATTCGAGACTCTTATGTGTACTTAGATGGTTTCATGGAGATGATGATGTCTAGACATTCTACTTTCTATTTTCTATTACGAAACACTTTGACATTGATGTTGAAAAGTTTTAATTTCCACATTATTCAATGTCTATATGCAATGACGAATATGCTAAGGGCTTGTATAAGACCCCTTTGGGGTCAAGTACGCCATGTTACGCCTAGGGAGTGCTCTCGGGGAATGACACCTCCTCATCAGTCTCAGGAGCATCCGACTCGGAATCCTCATCAGCCACAAAAGCATCTCCGGTCGTATTAGCCGGAGGTATCTCAGAAATGGATGGCAACTCTGTACTCAAGACCTCGAGAAGGTCCACCATGCCGAAAAACATAGACAGATTCGTTGATTTAAGCTCATCCACTTCACGTCACAAGGTAGTACTATCGGCTCTTAAAGTCATCACATCAGCCGACTAGAGACCATTCTATTGACATGCCTCCACTCGCACCGTGAAGGCATCTAACGCAAATCCATATGCGATGATTAGCTCCCGGTGCACTCTCAACTCGGCCCAGATCGGAGCTAAGGCAGAAGCATTAGCCCTCTCAATCATACCAGGAACAATAGGCTCTAGCTGGGAGGCACGAACATCAGCAGATTGGGCCAAATGGCTCATCTTGAACAACATAGACGAGGTCAATAGGGTCCAGGAAACAGTAGTAGCAGCAGAAGTAGAACTGACAATAGTAGAATTGTCTGGGGTACCTGAAGGCTCACTGTCCTGAGTAGGAGGGGTGGTGTCTGTCTTTAGCATCTCAACATCATCAATCGGTAAAATATCCACAGGTGCAACTCTCATCCTCTCAGCTTCTTCTCTAGAGTACTCAGCCTCGATCCTCCGGATGTCAGTAGAGGAAGTGGTAGTCAATTCCACATCTGTCTTCTCCACCAATGGTACTCGGGCACGCCGACAGTGCTATATGATCAACATCAGTAAAGCTAGTGATGTCTGACTCTGTTTAGCCCTCATGGATATCTCTTGCTCAATAGTTATCCTGAGATTCAATTGATCCCGGTCAATGATACACCCCAACAAAGCCTCCTTAGGATGCCGGAGTATGGACTTGTTCTGTGAGGGCATTAATATGCCGCTAATAAATCCGAACCAATACCGGGCAGCCACATTCAAGTCCTTTTTTTCTTCTGAACTCCTGGCACGATCCATGGTTGTGTGATGCCAGAGATAAGAGGAGCCAACCACCCATTTAAATCATCTATGGTATTCTTCTATATCTGATCTACCAAAACATGGATGACATTCATAGTGCACCCCATGACCTCATTGATGTCGGTGCTACTGCATTTCACCCTTCTACCATGTACCACCACATTATCAACCGGTGTGAACGAACTGGCCTTCTTTTTACCTTTCGGCACAAACTTTCCATACTCATCATAAAACTCATGAACCCAGGAAGGTATGTATGCACCTCGAGGCCGTGTAAAGATAACAAACTTGTGGAACTTGATGGTGTTCCACACTTCCGGGTACCTGTCCACCACTCTATATGTAGACATCCTCTTTTCCTCTAAGATAGGCCTCAACCCGACAACCTTTAATTTGTCCAGCGATCGAGGTGAGGTGCTTTTACCGGGCGTACTGGAGGTAACTGCTCAACCGTCTGTGCTAAAGTTAGAGGAGGTGTAGGAGTCACCGGTATCCTGTCCGGATCATGTGGCACTTTAGAGCGCAGCTCAGCTCTCCTCCTTTGTAAGGTCTGGTCATCCTCCAGCTTTGATACAGAGACTGGCTATCTTGACCTAGAGTTTCCCTCACCGTCAGACTCCGAGGAGGTGAGGTGGGTGTCGTAGATGCACATGTGGTCGGAGCTATCCTTACCTGAACGTTGTACCATAGGCCCCTTTCCCTTTTCTGCATTCTTCCCCCTTCTCGGAGGAAGTTTGGCTTGTGTAGCTCACAAGGGCGTAGCACCCTCCTTTATCACAATTCCCCATTCTCTCTTTCGGGTGGTTGATTTTAGCCTGGAACCTTTAGTGTGGCCATACCTGCAAAACAACATAGAATAAACCAATACTTTAGAAATAGTTCAAAAAATATCAAAGTTTAAAAATTTGCAGGAAAACTCGTCGAGTAGTTGGCGAGTCGCCGAACTCATTCTGCAAACCAAATCAGGCTCGCTAAATATTCCAAAATAAAGTTGCTCAGATATCAGCACAAGTCAACGATGTATAGGGCCTTCCGGTGATTCACTGACATAATTCTGTGAACCAAAAGTAGCTCGCCCAATGTTACAAAATATTTTCTTGAGTCGCCGAGTGAACTCGGAGAGCTCAGGTAAATCACCGAATGTTACAGAATCAAATAACCAAAAATGAAGAACGAAAAGGCGATCTAGGGGTCACTTGGTGAATCGCCCAGCCATTCGGCGAGCTTGACTCAACTCGTTGTTTGGTCTCTCGTGCCAATTTTTGACCCCGACCTTCAATATTCAACCCACAGCCCACGAAAATGAAATTAACACACTATTCTATGCAATGTAGCCCAGACCCATACCAATAATGACCCCAAGGAACTCAGACTTTTCTTGATTTGTAAAACATTGCCCAATCAATGTCTTTAACCCTTAAGAATGACGTCACCTACTCTATTATTGGGCAAAATTAGTCGATCAGTACAATTCAGGTTACTCAGAATTCACCCACACAACTTAACATGCAAACAACACACACCCACGATTTTAGTCAATTCAAGCACGGAATACAACAAGTAAGGGCTAATCATAAAATCAAGGAAGATACGATAGAAACCCTTAATAAAAAATCAATCAACTATTCAAATTCATGCATTAGATCCAACAAAATATAGGAATGCATCACAATTTACTAAAGTTTAAGCCAATATAGGGATACCAACCTAACAAGTAGATACAAAGGTGCAAAACCCCCCCCCCCCTCCGAGTAATTGATCCCCACACAAAGGCAACAATCAAGAAAGGATCTCAAATAGGATTGCAAGAGTGCAAAAGTTGGAAAATCTGCGATAAAGGGAAATTTTGAATTTAAAATGGTTGAGGCCTTTTTGACCCTTCAATTCGCGTGTCAGTCGGCGATATCCACTTATGTCGTCGATTATTTGGAGAAGCGTTGACTGGTACTTTTGTCAGCAAAATGTTACATAACTCCAGCCATTTAGTTGGTCAAAACGGCGGTCCAGATCGAGCTCGTGGACCTGTTCTGCGAGTCACCGAATGGTACCTGAGCTCGCCTAATTGCCTTTTTTCTAAAACTTCGAATTTTCAACCAACAAATCTAACACCTGTTGTTTAACAACAACATTAAAAACTTAAAAATGGATTGCCTCCCAAGAAGCGCCTTATTTAACTTCGTGGCACAACGAAGACATGCTTTCAAACTTTATTCTTTGGGTTGACCATGGTATCACTCGGTAAACCTCTTGTTGGTCTTGGGTTTCAAAAAGTCAAAATTTAACCCATTTGTGCTTCCAGCTTCTTAATCGATACCGAATGTGTGGTAACTATTTGGATAAGAGATGAGACGCCATCTTTAGCACTTTTTCCGATCATTCTACTTTGTTGAGAATGCGTGCAAGCATATCTTCAGTGCGGAAATTTTCAGCATCAGCCCTTTGTTCTTTCGGCTTTTAACGCTCATGTGGAGGTACATATTGCTCTTTGTCACCATCCCGCTCTCTCCAATTCGTACCACTGTCATGCCATTCCCTATCTAGCTCTCTCCAACCGTCATCGCGCTCCCTATTTCAGCCTTGGTTTCCTCCCGGCCTTGGATAGTTCGGACGAAACCCTCCTCCTTAATTTTTTAGGAAGTGTACTTCCTCATTTTACATAAGTTCAAATTGTGCTTCATCGGGATTTACTCCATTAACTCCAATCGCGTGCACAACCTTAAAACCACTACCTATGACGTGTTTTGACAATAGGTCCATTTGGGTCATCATTTTGGCTATGTTTGCATCCCGCTCTTGGTAATTTTCAATTTGTTCCTTTGTTATCCTGAAGTTCAAAGGGGACACTTGATCCTCTCTAGTGTACCAAGCAAGGTTGATTTTTGTCATCTCATCAAGAAGAGTAGACTTTATTTCAAACGGTTGTTGCATGATTCCTCCTCGAACAAGCTGTTCAGCCACACCATTGTTGACTGAATCTAGACTCTGGTAGAAGTATTGTAGCAACACAGTATTCGAGAATCCATGAGTTGGACATTTGAGCATTAACATCTGAAACCTCAACAATGTCTCATGAATCGGTTCACCATCCACTCTCTTAAAGTTCTGAATATTATCTCTCAATGTCACCATCTTCGAGGGAGGGAAAACCCTTACATAAAAATCATCAGTGAGCTCCTCCCAAGAAGTGATCGAATGCCTTGGGAAATTAGCCAACCATTTCGTTGCCTCCCCCATCATGGAAAAAGGAAACAAGTGAAGTCAGACCAACTACTGAATGACGTTCTTGAAAGCAAATGGCCCACACACATCAATAAAGTTTAGGATGTGGTCATGATGATCCTCAGTAGCTAGACCTCCAAATAGAACCTTCATTTGCAATAGCTGCCACATAGTGCCAGTCACATGAAACATCGCATTGCCCACAACCGGAGGCAATCGAATAGCACCCGCACTTCCCAACTAATTTTCATTGACATCGTTCAAATTACGTATGTCATCATTGTGCCCAATTTATCTAACATTGCTCCCATTAACACTTATATCTTCATCTGTTCAAGAGCAGCCAATAAAACACAAAAATAAGTTGATTCAACTACAACACAATCAGTTCACAACAACTTCTCGGCATCAACGCCATTTTTATAACGCTCAACTAAGCTTCATCCGATTCTAAGTGTTGGAAGTCGCATTCAAGTATAAACCTAACTAAGAGTTGGGGTCGATCCCACAGGGTGTGATACAGTAAAAAATTCAATTACAAAGTGAAAGGACTGTTCTAATCTATTGTAGAATTAGACATTTTCGAAACAATTAAAGTAAATGGTAGGAGTTTGACAATTAATGTCAATTTGGGGGGATTATAGTGACAATTAATAACTACTAAGAAACGGGAGTGATCAAGTAGAGAGGGATCCTTGGGGATGTGATCTATTAAACAACAATTTCGCTATATGGGTGATTATTATTTACTAAAAGTTGTTGAATCATAGTGGGTAGGGTAGGCTTTATGTGCAATAGCCATTCCTCAATCAACTATCGCGAATCTAAGTGAGTTCTCTCGAACTTCGGCAAGCATAACACATATAAATAGCCCAATACCTCAATTAATCTACTATTTCAGGCTAGATTGGCAGGATTGAATTTAGACCCACTTTCTCAAGCTAAGTCTAATCATCAATTGGTAGTTTTAACTCTAAGCGTCTTTTTCAAGCAAGCTTTGAATAGTAGGCTAGAATTGTATTTGCAACTACAATTCATCAATTAAAACTCAACTATCAGCTGAACCCACTTCAAATTAATATTAAAATAAGTAAATACTAACAACCATAAGCTAATTGAAGAATTCAATCACATAATCACACCCTTAAGAATGGGGGTTTTAGCCACACATAATAAAGAGCAAGAAATAGTTACCAATTATGTTTTCCCTTAGCTTGGGTAACAATCCAAAAGTCTTCAAAATGCTTGAATTCAATTCAAAATAAAATAAACCCTAAAAATCTAATCAAAAACTTAAAGAACAGTGTTAGGGATCAAAAACCAAAACTAGACAATATGGGAACTCTCCAAAACATCAGAATTCCTTTTTCTGCTTTTTAAAATTCCATTGACTCTTTCATACTTCCCTTCTGTGAATTTAGGCGATCAAAACATCCATCGCCGATCATGTTGACGCTTTGCTGAATCACTCCTTTCTATCATCGAGTTGGCTTTTTCCATGGGCTGGCCTGCTAGAACTTTTGGTGAGCTGAAGAGCCACATGGAGACTCGCCGAGTGGCTTTGGCGAGCATCAGACTTGCTTTTCTTCAGCTTTTTTCATCTTTTTCGCTTCTTTTTGCCTGGTAATATCCTTGACTTGCTCTTTTTCCTTCATTGCTGCAAATTAGCATTCAAACATCAATTTAGAGCATAGAATAGGCATTGAGGTCACTAAAACTCTAGATATTAAGCCTTAAATGAGTCGGAATTCCCAACTCATCAGTAATCACCGAGAGAACATGAGAAATAAGTGCCTAGGTAGAAGAGGGTTACACCAATTTGGACCTGATGTCTGTTTGTTTTCTTACAACCACCTTTTTAAGTTGCTTACTTCCACACGTAGATGTGGGTTGAGTGGTTGGATGTTGTCGAGGAGCCTCAGATGTCTCGTTGATAGTTACTCCCCTATGCCTTTTCAATGGAGGAGGAGGAGGAGATCCCCTATCGAATTGTGTATCCGAAGTCACAACATGCTTTCCCTTAGTTCTATCCATAAGCTATAAAGCACAATCATATAAGCATGAAATTGTTGAAGGTTCATTGAAATCAAAACCCAAAAGAAAGATAATTCACAATGTTTTAAGGCTCACCTACTGAAAAGGCGGCCAACTAACAGGTTGGGCGAGCATAGGTGAGCTCGCCGAAATTGACAGTACACAATTTCAAGGAACTCAAGCATGATGGGCGGAGTCAACTCCAACTCCATGATTCGCCCAATTGGTTTCAGTGGGCTAAGACAAGTCCGTCAAAAGTGACAGTGCAAATTCAAAGGAAATAGGCACAAAGGGCGATGTCCACTCCAACTTGGCAACAAGCCAAGTGGCTTTCAGCATACTAAGACAAGCATGTCGAATGGGACATTACCCAGGTCACATATTCAAACAAGGAGGGTGATCTAGGTCTTATTATGAGATTTTCCTAACTATCTTGGTGAGCTAAGACAAGTTCGCCGAAGAGGCAGTGTTCATCTCAGTCCCCATTTTTACGAATTTAACCACAATATGAAGCAATACCCAATTCCAAATTAACTTTACATTATACCCACATGAATTTCTACCCATGGGAACTTATACTTCCTCCAAACATCACAAAGTATTTCTCTAATCTATGATTTGCCCTTAAAAAAGTCATCACTCTATTAATCATTGGGGAAAATCATGCAATCCGGGTCAACATTAGGCTAATCAGACTTCACTCATACAAAATTCAACCAAGACCCAACAAATATCAAGATTCAATTTCAACAAATAACCAATGCAATAAGTTTTAATAATTTTAGGCATGAACTCACATATCTAACTCATGGGCACAGTTCAATACGATCTATTTAGCACTACCCAATGAAATCAACCAACAACACCTTTCAAATGAACTTTTAACTATATCTAAAACCATAATTTTAAGCGTAAACAATGATATAGGAATCGAACACCAATTTCAGGTAGGGACCAAATATAGCAAAAGAGGGAATGTAGGGTTGGGTCGCAAAGAAAGCAATCCAAATGCGCTCTATGCACTCAAAAATACACACACGAGGCACTCTTTAACTTAAAATATGGTATCGAAATCTTAAGGAATGGAAAGAGTTCAAAGAAAGCAAAGAAATTGTTTTTGAAAATGAAAAGACTCTTGACCTTTATACCAGGTACATTTGGCGAGCTGCGACTAACGTCATCGAGTGAATTGTGTGAATCAGTGAAAGAGCTCAAGCTCGCCAAAAGGGTCTAAACGGATACCAAACCTAAAGGTTGATTTGTTGAACTCGATGGAGTCCACATATTGTATGTCGGTGAATCGTTGTTTGGAGCTCAGATTACCTAGGTTTACAATACATTTTTTCTATCTCAAAAGGCAGACAAGAATGAGTTCACATAATGCCTTTGGTGGATCACATTTATGGTTTTCTCATCGCCTAATTATTCCTTTGCAACACTTCGACTTTCGTTTAACCTACCCTCACAACACACGCTATTGAAAGCAATAAAATAAAATTAAAACTTGGGTTGCCTCCTAAGAAGTGCCTTTTGAATGTCATGGCATGACATAGTTCTTACTTCCTCAACATTTATTTTGGGGATTTGGGATAGTGTCACTAGGAAATATTCCATTTTGCCTCGAATTGAGATGGATCGAGATCTGGAACATTTGAGTCTCCAGTAGTTTGATAGACACTGAATGAGAGGTTAGTGTCGAAGTAAAGGTTGAGAAGTCATTTTTAAATTCTTTTAACACCTTGTTGGACCCTTCAACCATGTTGAAGATCCTTGTGACCATTTTCTCGGTTCAGTATCCTTCTGGACTAGCTAATTCTCTTGGTCGTCGACAATCATGGGGAGGAATATACCTATCTTTTTCTGCCTCCGTGTCTCTCCAATTTCCACCTCTTCAATCTTTTCAGCAACTATCTTGCTCCTTGTTCCAATCTTGGTTCCTACCTTTTCATTGGTAGTTTGGGTGAGGAACCCCTCATTTGGTTTCCAAAATATTGTACTTCCTCAATGTATAATTCCTCAAGCATGGCATCCTCCGAAAACTGCCCACTACTTGTTCCAACCACATTTAGTGATTTCAAACCACCTCCCACGACATGTTTTGATAAAAAATCGAGTTGGATTGTAATTTTTACCATATTTTCATCTCGCTCATTGTTCTTCTCAATTTTTTCTTTGCTCATGCTTATTTGTAGAGTAGACACTTGGTCTTCTCTAGTTTGCCATGTTTGGTTAACCTTGGTCATGTCATTTAGCACTAATGTTGCTACTTCATAAGGTTGTCTCATGAAACCACCTTGGACCAGTTGATCAACCACTCCTTAATTGACTGAATGAAGGCAGCAATAGAAGTATTGTAGCAGCAAATTGTCTAGAACACCATGTGTTTGACATTGCAAGAAATATTTCTTGAACTGCAGCCATGTCTCATATAGAGGTTCACCTCGAATTTTTTTGAAATTTTGGATTTGGATCCTAAGTTTAACCATCTTAGGGGGGAAGAATCTCTCCAAGGAAACTTCAGACAACTCTTCCCAAGAAGTAATAGAGTCATTTGGCAATTTAGCCAACCATCTTGTAGCTTCTCCCATTAAAAAGAATGAGAATAACCTCAACCTTAGGGATTCTTGTGAGATTTTCTTGAATACAAACGGCCCACACACCTCCACAAAATTCTGAAGGTGTTCAGGATGGTGTTTATGAGCTAAACCCCCAAACATTCCTCTTAATTGGAGAAATTATAGAATTGTTCTGGTTACATGAAAAACTGCTCTCCCTGGTATTGGAGATAGCTGGATGGCTCCCGCGGTTTGAATAATGTTCATATACATATAATTGAAATCACAGATGTTGTCATTTTTCCCATAGTGACTATCGTTGTCACTATTATGGTCACTCATGTTTCAAACCTACAAATCACCAAACCACAACACCAAGTAGCAATCCATTACAACTAAACAAATTTACAAACTAATTTCTCAAGTGGAATTACTATCCATCATTCCCCTATAATGGCGCCTTTTGTTGATAACACTCAAACTACTCTCTAAAACAAATCAAAAGAGTAACTGACCGTTGTCCATATAAATAATTTATAAAAAAGGATTTTGGTTTCAAAAATAACAATTAAACTAAGATTTCAGAAATTCAATCAAGTAATAAGTAATCTAGGGGTGCGGGGATTGGAGATTGATGTCACATACGGGTAATTTTGTTTCTCTATAGTGATGAATACTCATAGATAGGCTGAATCATCTTCAATGACACTAATCTTTTTTCGATCTCATAATATCAGTTCATATAATCTTCTTTTGGTCTCATCTTTGTGCCTAACTAAACAAGCCAATACCTTAAACTATTTTCTCTTTCGATGCAGAAAGAGTGCAAACAAATCTTACCCATAATCTCTATTTTTGAGGAAACAATGGACATCAAACATAAATTGCAAGTATTGGACTAATTATCCACTCCAATCAATCTCTATTGAGCATCAAATAGAGATCACATGTAGGAACTAAGTTTTCAACCTTAAGCCATAGGTTTACCCACTTTGAATTCAACATTAAATTGTAAAGAAATTATACCTTTAATGAAAGCATCGATGGGTAACATTAAATTAAGCAATTAATAGCAATACCCACTTTGAATTCCACTTCAATTTGTCAATTTTAAGAGCTAAGTTGAAAAACCCTAAAATTGGAAAGTGTTGTTCACAAAGTAAATTGTTTCTCTCACTAAAAGATTAAAATTCTCAAAACAATTTTTAGACCTCTTCTTTCTCTCTCCTTTGGGATATTTATAATTTCCCAAAATTTTGCCCAAAACTTAATGTGTAACCCATTCGGGGTTGTTAATTGTGCTCATCAAGCACATTCAACAAATTCTTGACTACTCCTTAGCTTTTTTTCCCTCTTACTTTAGGCTTTAGGTGTTTGAACCTTAGTCGGTGAGCTTGTTTGAGTCTACCTTTCATACTCGGAGGATCAGCGAGTACCACGTTTGTTCGCCTTTTAAGCCATAAATTTTTTCCAAGCACTGTCACCTTTGGTGATAGTCAGCTTGTCCGCCCTTTGAATTTGGCGAGTCGCCATTCCACTTTGAGCTTTTTCACCTGCCTTAATTAATTCAAGTGTTGGCACTGTTACTTTAGGTGATGTCGTTCCAGTTGAGCGATCAATAATGTGGTGTTTACACTTCCTTTTATGTTTTCAGCTATTCTATCAAACATTCATCTTTTCCTCGTCCTTTAGCCTTAATAGTTGAAAATAATCAAAATATCATTAGAATATGACATAATTAGGAATTGAGGACACTAATTGTCTAAATAAATAGGCCTCAAATGAGTAAAAATCTACCACTCATTGTAATGATCCAAAAAACTAGTAAGTGAAACTAGAGCCTAACGAGTGTGTGTTTGAGTTGTTTTGAAGTTTCATGTGGTATAAATGTTTTCCCGAGCATAGGTTGAGGGATTTAGGGGTTAAACGTCAAGTTACAACTCCCCAAGGACCACCCAAGGGTCCTTGATGATGACACGAAAACCTAACCCCTAAGACCCCATGAAACAAAAAAGCTCTCAATTTGGGATGACCTACGGATGGGGACCTACGCCCCGTAGGTCCATCCACGCTGCGCGGATGGCCTCCATAAGTCAGGGCGCCAAATGGTGACCCTTAGAGCCAAACCACGGACCATCAGGATGGGGCGTCACTGATACGCTCATATTACACCTCTCTAAAGAAGCATAATCGATCGTTATCAAGTAAAGAACCCAACTTGTAGGTTGGGGTCGATCCCACGAGGAAACTGGTTTAGACTTAACTTTAATTTACACTTATATTCGTTTAGTCAAAGTACTTCCAGAAACAAGTAATAAAAAGAGGGAGGATTTGTGGAACAACTTGTAAGAATTCAGTAAGTAATCAGTAAACAAAAGTCAACTTTTGTTGTTATCAAGATGAGAAAATTAACTAGGGGATACGTGTTCACCACAAGCTCATAACTCAGTAATTCTAGTAATAGTTGTCCTTTCCAAGTGTA
>NW_006239020.1:1577603-1592029 GCF_000226075.1 Solanum tuberosum
AGTCCCTTCCGTCAGCCAGGACTTAGAAAATATTTCAGCCTCCAAAACTCAGCTTCTCTGAAGCGAACGACGAACTTGCAGTATGGACCGTAGATCGATCCACGGTCCATCAATCCCCTTCCGTAGCTCCACACTTGGAATCTTCAAAAATCAGGTACTGGAACCCTCGCAGTATCAGTCTACGGATCAACAGTACGGTCTGTAGATCAATCTACGGACCGTCAATGGCCACCGTGATTCCACACTCTGTCAGATTTCCCTGATTTTCCTTCCATGCCTTGCCTGCTGATCTACGGCTATCGCCTACGGAGTGTCACTGGATCTACGGTCCGTAGATCACCTCCGTAGATGCCCTTTCTGTAGTTATTTCAATTGTCCCTTTACTTTCGCGCCTGAACGTCTTTCCTGCAAAATATGATAAAAACACATAAAAACCAATCCAAAAAGGCCCTAGACACACACAACCTGTAAATGAAATGTATTAGAAATACCGTGAACTCACGGTATATCAACACCCTCAACTTAAATTCGTTGTTTGTCCTCAAACGACGCACTAAGACTCTAAACGACACTTGTATAGAGGCAAGCATTTCAAACACAAGCAATCACATGGCTTTCTACCCCACTCTCTTTGTGGGTACAAAATTTGTTCTGTTAGACTCGATAAGCTAATTCATGCGGATCAAACCATGACAACGATTGACCAACCAACACACAACATACACTGTTTCACTATCATCCAGGTACCAACTCTCCGACATTGTACTAAGTGCCCTTACTTCAAAAGAAATCCCTTTTCATTCGCACAATGACTTATCTATTTTAGTACAAGGATTCATTCAACACTCACGCTCAGAAATAACTTCAAGTACAGTTGGTGCTCAGTACCATAGGCTTGCCCTTATTTCACTGCTTAGATTCTCCAAACTAGACTCTAGGATCACTATAGGACTTTCTTGGCTTGTAACGTAGGCTTAGGGTCAGGTGTGGTACATTTGGGTACTTCTTAGTGACATTCTGCCCTCCTTGACATTACACTAGGCTTTCAACCTCTTTTTGCCCTATTTTTTCTATCCTACCGTTTTACCTTTCTTTCCCTTGATTTTCTTCGACCACGGATGTGACTTTAGACTTTGTAGCTTTTTTGACTTTTATTTTATTTTTCTTTTAGCTTTCAACAAGTCACATCCTTTCCTCTCCTCTTCAACATCAAACTCTTTTCATACCCATTTTTCTTTCGGTTTCCTCTTTCATAGCCACCCTCAACTTATGGATTTTCCATTGGTTGAGGTGCACAATACCTGATGTCGGGTCAGGGCCAAGATTGAAGTTACTTTTTACATTAGCCACCCTCAACTTAGGCTTTTATCCTAGGTCGAGGTTCACATGTCCAAGGAGGTACCGGGGCCAACATAGTCGATTATAGAAAGGTGAGTTTGGGGTTTAGAAAGAAATGGTATTATTTTAGGCTCAAAGTATTTGGATCAAAGGGAGCATTTGTTTCATTTGGTTGGATCCTTCTTTTAGGCAATTTGCGGACTTATCAGAACAATGGCGTATCATCACTTCCTAACCTCTAGATTGAATTGTCTTAGTAGGACTAACCGGGAAGTTCTAGTTTTGCACAAAAACTGTTTGAACACTCAACTATTCTCACACTCTTGGTACATAGTTTCATTATCAGATTATCAGATTACCGAGTTCAAGTTTCAGCTTAAGTCATGCTATCAAGTTGATTCATTATCATGTCATACAAAGAGCCAACACATTTCACTAATCATAGCCTACAAATTCTAGCACACATCACAAAATCTGAAGGGTATCATTTTTTAGCCATCATGCTTCTTTCTATTTCATGCTTCTACACATACGATCCTAACACATGCCGATTCAACATAAATTAAACAGTCTCTTGGGAATAAAAACACAGGCAAGAAAACCCCACGAGAGGATCTATGATTTGGGTTACTCAAACTTCACCCTATCACTCACAATCCATTTACTCCACCCCCAACAAAAATAGATGTGATTGTCCCCAATGCATACAAAGCAGAAAAAGAAAGTGGATTGGGTGAAGCAAACCTGTGGCACATAGCGCCGGCGAATCATCAACAAACGGATGGGTCCGGTTTCCCGGAGCCAATTGGAACAATAGTTGGGTCACCCTCAGTAGTGCCCACATCATCCATCATAGCACCGTCAGTAGTGCTCTCTATCACTCTCATCGCACCAGCATTGGTGCTCACAACATCCCTCACAACAGGCGGGACCTCTACAACTGGAGCAGAACTCGATGCCCCTATAATACTCTCACGCACCCTCCGCTGGCGCAACTATTCATCTAAGATCGAAGCCTTCCTAGCCTCCTTCTCCTGCCTATGCTGTCTCTTTTGAGATTTTTCCTCCTCAGTGCGACTAGAATGGTGGCATTTACCTTTGGTATGTTTAGGTGCAGACTCCTTCTCGGCGGTCCTACTGAATAAAACATCCAACACCGTATAATCAGCCAGTTCAGTAGGTGCGGCCTGAGGATCAACTGTAGGGGTGGCAAGAATGGCATCAACGTCGGGCCGGAGATTAGCTAATTCAGCCTGCAAAAAAGATAGATCTATGGTCGGGGCTGGTCGCTCGAGGACTCGCTATTCAAAAGCATCAAGACGCTTATTAATGGCCTGGACCTTCTGGTCTATCATGCCCTCCATCCTTCACTCCATGTTGGCCTCGGACTCGGCTATATACTTTTATATCCAAGGCTGGATGTGATGCAGCAATGTGTCCATCTGAGCCATTAATTTCTGTACTCTGGCCAACGGGACAACAGTAGCTCCTAACTGTGGTGTGCACCGGGATGAACTAGGAGCCATGCTAGCGGCCTGGGAAGAGGAGGCCGGGACAGTATCAGAGTGATCTGGTATAATGGGGTCACCGCCCTGTGCCTACCCCACCGTGTCTACAAGATTTGCGCCCAAGGGAGGTACCTCAACCTGGGGCTCTCTGCGAGGTGCCGCCATATTTGCCTTATCTCGGATGAGGCCTATATCCAAATCCCCAATAGGGTGGATCAACCTATCACAAATGCTAGATCGGCACTCCAGAGTCCCTACATAATTGGAAAATCAAACATGGAAATGAGTTAGTAGTGGAGCTCTTGAATGCCCTCTCGTGAATCTCTGCCAGCAGCATGTGGGCAAAGATAATCTCCACTCCTGCTACTAATGATGCAACCATGACCGCTCTGTCCCAAGTGAGTTGGTTATCAGCTTTTGTAGGCGACACCCTGTTACGCACCAACAACCAGAAGAACTTGGCCGCAAAATTTAACGTGGCCTTTTGGATAACCAATCGTGGTGTGGCGACCCACTACACACGCTCGCCATCAGTAGCAATGTACTTAGCCAACCATAGTATGACAGTCTCTCGCAGCTCAGCATTCCTCTGGAAAGCACCGCTCTGCACGATGTCCCTTCTGTAATCAAACTCCGCTGTGTTTAGTGACCAAGTGTGACCTGTGGTAGCCCCATAGAGAAAGCGGCTGATGGTAGCCTATGATATATCTACCGGACAACCTCGGACCATAGTGGACGTGAGAGGATCTTGGGCTAAGGCCTTTGATTTCTTGGAGATCGACCCACGGAGAGTGGCAGCATAGGAGGCGTAGAACTCCCGCACAATCTCTTTGCTATAAGTCCCTGGGTCTCGAGTTATCCAGTCACACTTGTGAAGGTTGAAAAGCTGATGAATGTCGGGGACAGTGGGCAAGCTCCATGTGACGACTCTGCGCTCCTCTGTAACAATTTAGGCCATCTTCTCTTTATCATTAATCATTTTGGCATCCCGGTAGATTTTCCATTGGCCCTCAACACACCATCTATTTGGCTCACCAGCCAATGGAGTAGGGTTCTCATTTCTTGGTATGGGTACTGACTCTGAGCTAGTGGCCTCATCAGATGAGGCTGCTTGTTCATTCTGGCTAGACCCTGTGGCTGACTTGGCATTAGACCCCGAAGCATGGGCAGACTCGGACCCTGAAGCATGGCTGGACTCAGAGCTAGAAGCATGGGTAGACTCGGAGCCACACACAGACCCAATAGCTAAACTAAAACATCTCTAGTTGGTGACCCGATCAATGTGTGCTCCTCATCAGACTGGAAGACAGTGACTACATTGGGAATCACCTTCCGGGGGGTGCCTCTGGTGGATCGGGGTGCAGTGGGAGAAGTCCTTGTGTTGGGAGGAACGTATGCTGGATCTCTTTCCGTGTCTATGTCCTCATCGATTAACCTAAAGCTAGGAGCAACAAATTTTAACTTGCCCTGTTTTGAGTAGGTGACTAGCTTTTTGGGTGCCATCGTACCTGTGGAAGCGATATTAGTGCCAAAACTAAATCTAAACAACTAAAAAGAACTTTAGAACTATAAAGGAACAATAACAAAATCCCAAGAAAATTTTAGACAGAGACTATAGTGGTCATCCACGGAGGGGACCTACGGTCGGTAGACTGATCTACGGTCCGTGGAACCCTTCCGTTGATCAGAGGACCAACAATATTGGTCGCAGATGGAAACCACGGATGTGCAGAACGGTCTGTAGATTGATCTACGGACCGTAGTCGACATTCATGGTTACATACTTGGTGAAATTTTCAAGAGCATCCACTTACGAACCCAATCTACGGTCAGTAGATTGATCTACGGTCCGCAGACGAGGTATCGTGGATGGGATCTGTGCCAGGGTTTAGCCATTCTTAATTTTCAAGTCCACATCTTAGACCATTTTCAACAATATCCTAGTCTAACCATGCATTTCGACATTGAAGCATGCTAGTTTATCATTCTCAGGATTCCGATTAATCATTCTAACAGTTATTTAAGACAAACTTTGGAACCCTATGTCGAGACTTACATGTAGACTTATAATCACATACAACAAGGCAATACAATCACTATCTATCGTTCCAAGGGTATTGTAACTTCCAATTTTTATCATGTAATTTCATCTAACAATTACCTAAGGTCAAGACCCAACTCCCGACTTTCTATATTCTATCTATGAGCCAAAATTCAAAGTGAGGGGAAAGTCTATTACTTTACAAGCAACATGGAGTGGGGTGATTTCGTGACGATACTATGTTTTGCAAGACCAAAGAATCACCGCTTCGTTACTAACCAAACACCGGACCCTTTTTGTGGAATATGGAATGAGTTGTATTCGGAATGTAAAGGAATTGTGGGAATGGTGGGGGAATGGAAGGGATGACTTTAAGGGGGAGTTATGGCGTGATTTAGGGGAGTTGAGGGTGTTTGAAACGGTTGGCGTGATTTAAGAAATCATGACTAGTGAATGGTTTTCTCACATGTATGAATCATGATTTTAGGAGCTACTCTATTATGACTTAAGCTTGGATTAGTAATTTAAGTATTATTTTCCATGTATGTTGATATGCTTAGAAATATGACTATTCCTTTGTGATTCTTACTTAGAACAGAGAGGATATTGAGATGAAGGCTCCCTTGTTAGTGGAGGTTGAGTCTCTAGAAGCAATATCCTTGTCCCTAACTATGTGCCCCGATAGGATTGGCTAGAAAGACAAAGCTAGTGGATCCACCTAAGCTAGAATTTCATGTTCCTTACCTTGGCAAATAGGACATCTCTTTTTAAGTGTGGGAGCAAGACACTAGATTCCATGTTATATCTCATATGGTCTATGTCGGTTAACGGTAAATATCCCACAAAATGAACTAAGTTACTATCAAAGGTTTAATTAAGTTTTCATTGTGAATTTAAGATGCATTGACTATGTTCACAATTTATGATTCGTCTTTAAAGGTTTAACTCTATTTTAGCTTGGTCATGCATATCATGTTTTCCTTTAAGTCCCTTTCTGTTAGGTTTCACGTTTTTATGCATATCCCTCATAATTAGTACATTTAATGTACTAATGCATACTTGTTCCTACATTGTTTCATTATGTATAGTTAGACTCTTCTTCTCCTCATGATCATCGCAAGATATGGATCGCTACCTATTGCTTTTGATTAGTAAATCCTTCTACTTTGAGGACAAGACCATGAATACTTTACTTGTTAATATCATTTACTTTTGAGACATTGTATGTCATGTATAGGTTACGTCCCAACTACTCTATTGATGTTTAGAATGTCTTCTCAAGACTTGGTACATTTTCACACTTATGATTGAAACTTCTCTTTATGATATGAAACATTCTATGCAAATTCTACTTTTTGTATTATATTATGTTGTAAGCATGTCAAGTGGCTTGTATAGGGCCTTTCAGGGTCTAATATGTCAGGTCATGTCTAGAATCTACTTTAAGTCATGAAAAACATGGTATTCAGAGCACAATGTCTTAGAAAAAGGTCCTAGGAGGTCTGACAAGTTGCATCAAGTAAGTAGAGTCTTATTCATCAGTGTGAAGAATGCCATATTTTTGAATAGGTGGCTTCAAAACGTTTAGAAAACTTCACTTATTTCATTGCTCTAAAGTTGTTCCATAGAGTCTATCTCGATAAATATCCAACTCCTGAATTTTGGCCAATGCTTTTTAGGATATGACCCATCGAACAGTTTACATGAGAAGGAATGCAGGCGAAAATGTGAAGCCCAAGGTTCCTTCAGTTTCAATTGACCATTTGCCCAAGCAAGTGACACATGCTAAATTTCGATCCACTTTCCAAGTGTTGCCTCAAGCTATGATGGACCAAGCGTGAATTTCTATCTCTCTAGTTCAAGTGCTTGAATTGATATTCTCTCAAGGCTAAGTGTATGTCCTCATATATCGAGGACAAGTACTTTTAGATGCTTCTTTCTTTCATGTAATAGTCAATTCTAGTCTTTTCGATTGTAAAGGGACGTGACCCTACTTTAGTTTTCAAGATATCAATAGGCACCTCAGAACCACTCTCCTCAATTTGTGTCACTATAGATACTGATTTTAGCTCACAACTCTTCTTTATGGACCTAGAGATATTGAAAGTTACATCTTCATTATTCAATCTGAACTTTATCTGCCCTTTCTCCATATCAACCAAAGCGTGCCCAGTGGCTAGGAAGGGTCTCCCAAGGATAATGGGAACATCAAAGTCGATATCACAATCAAGTATCACAGAATCCGCGGGAAAGATAAAAGACTCCACTTTCACTAGTACATCTTGGAGCACACCAATGTGCTTATTCACAGTTCTATCGGCCATAAGCAGTCGCATCGCAGTCGCTTTTGGATCCCCTGAACCCAACCTTTTGTAAATAGCTAATGGCATTAGATTGATACTAGCCCCCAAATTGCACAATGCCTTTGCAAAATGTAGCAACCCAATAGTAAAAGGAATAGTGAAAGCCCCAGGATTCTCTTTCTTCTGCACCAGGGACCTTGTAGCAATAGCACTACAATGTTGCAACTTATCATCATCTTCAAAACTTACGGCCCTTTTTAAGTTACCAAGTCCTTCATAAACTTTGCATACCCAGGCATTTGCTCCAAAGCTTTTATCAACGGCACGTTGATGGGAAGCTGTTTCAACATACTAATAAACTTGCGGTATTTTCCTTCTTCGGTCTTCTTTACTAACCTCTGTAGGAAAGGAGGTGGAGGTCTATGCATGGGAACGACTTTCTGAGTTATCTCCGCTTCCTTCTCTATTGCATTATTGGGCTCTTCATTTACCTCAATCACATCATCATCTTTACTAACCTCAACTTCAACCCCAGACAACATCGGTGGATCAATGGTCTGCTTACCCCCTCGAGTAGTGACTGCCATACAATGCCCATCATTCTTTGGATTTTGGATGGTGTTGCTAGGAAGAGTGCCAGGTTGACGTGGGTTTACTGTAGTAACCAACTGAGTCATCTGCTGCTCAAGATGCTTGATTGACACTACATAGGCATCAACTTTTTGACCAATACCAGATAAGTCATTTCACATCTCCTTCACATTCTCATCAGTTGCATCAAACCTCCTCATCATCTTCTACATCATATCCTCCATACGTGACACATTACCTCCAGCTTCCCTAGTACCATAGTCCCAATTTTGAGGCGGGAAATAAGGCCCAACCCGATCATTTTTTTTGCCATAGTTGTTCCAGTTATAGTTGTTGTCGCGATTGTAGTTCCCATCCTGGACATATTGACCTTCTCGATTATTGTTGCCATAGTTCCGACCTTGGTTTCCTATTCCTTGGCGCAAATTATCCGAGTTGGAACCTTGGGCATTGGCACGGAAACCTCTCGTCTGATCATTCACCAAATAAGCATCCTCCTCATAGTAGTGTTGCTCTTCTGGTGGTGGTGGAGTCTTGGTCAAGTAATTAACCGCATTTACCTATTTTGCACTTCCACTCGCATGTTTCAGAACCAACCCCAGTTCTGTCCTTAACTGAGCCCTTTCCTCACGAATATCTTCAACAAATTGGTTAGTTGTAGCTTCGACTGCAAACTTGTTTCTCCCAGTATTTGACTTTCTAGTGCTCCATGCTTTATTGTTTCAGCAAATCTTCTCCAGTTTCTCTACAATCTGCTCAAAAGTGCACTCACCATATGAACCTCCAACGATAGTATCAAGCACCGCCTTACTATTGTCACCTGACCTCGATAGAAGTATTCCTTTAGCGATTCATCATCAATGCGGTGATTCAGGACACTTCCCACAGACTCTCATGGTAGTGCTACAAAGTTGTTGAGTTTGTTTTTGTGGTTCAGCTTCTTTGACACTGGAAATAAGTTTTCCAGGAACACATCAGTTAATTTGTCCCATGTATAGATGGAGTTATAAGGAAGCTCATTAAACCACATAGCAGCATCACAGGTCAATGATAGAGGAAATACTCAAAATCTAATGACATCCATGTCCATGTCTGGTCGACCCACATAACATTTGCAAACATTCCTTAGCTTAGTTACGTGTGCATGTGGATCTTCCGATGCCAAGACAGCAAACAATCCCCTCGCTGTAAGCATTTGCATCAAACTGTTAGTCATCACAAATGTATGCCGTGGAGGTAGAGGAGGTGGAACAAGAGGTCCGTTAGATACAGCGGCATTAAAGTTGAACTTATAGTTATCAAGCTGTCTTGTTTCTAGTGGATCATGTACCCTCACTACATCTCTCAGTAGATTCTCAGCTTGAACCTGATTATTCTCATCACCAACCCTCTGAGGCTGCAACCCAACTCCATCACCTAAATTTCCTCCGATAGGATTGACGGGGACTCCTTGGTTATTCATTCTTCACAAAGTTCTGTTCAACTCTAGATCGTAAGGAGTAAGTGGTTCACCTTGGCTCCGTGTACTTGGCATACACTAGAGTAGGAACCTGAAAGAAACAAAAACAAAAGAAAAAGTAAAATTAGGAAATATTTCACTAAAGTTTAATAATGTAGTTAAACTTAATCTAAAATAAAAATTCCCCGGTAGCGGCGCCAAAATTTGATGCACCAAATTTTGATACGCTCAAATTACACCTGCCTAAAGAAGTATAAGCGATCGTTATCAAGTAAAGAACCCAACCTGTAGGTTGGGGTCGATCCCACGAGCACAATTGTTTAGACATAACCTTAACTGACGATTATATTAGTTTAGTCACCGTATTTCTGAAAACAAGTAATTAAAGGGGGGCATTTGTGGAAACAATTCAAGGAATTATGTAAGTAATCAGTGAGCAAGAATTAAACTTTAGTTGTTATCAAGATGAGAAAGTGACTAGGGTGTACGTGTTTCCCATAAACTCATAACGCGGTAATCCTAGTAATAGCAATCCTTTCCTAGTGTATTACATGCGAAGTGATAAGTTAGGTATCTCTAATTCCTTGGTCCGGCAACTAGAGAATTTCACCCCACACCTTAGTCTGGCTACCTTTGTATAATTTATTAACCCTTACATTTACCTCATATTAGACATTACATCGATGTATGGCTTAGTTTGCACCCTCGCACCAATCAACATTAGACTATTAGATAGTATCACACTAAATCTATATTGATAATTCTTTTCTTATTAACTACTTCCTTGGTCCGGCAAGTAGCAACAAGGCGAGTTTTAACGTTTGCAACCGCTAAAAAGACTTCTAAATGAAAGAATTTTCAATGCATGCAACAACACTATTCAAGAAATGCTTAGTTACTATTCATACTTTGTTAATCACTCATGGTTCCCACAACCCTATTTGTGGATTTAGTTACCCATATTGGCAAGAACACAATTCATATTTTTAGAAGAAGAAATCATGAACTTACCTAATGAGAATGATAAACCTACAATTTCAACTTGAATTTCCAAACCAAAATCTTCAAAACAAACTTAGGAAATTAGGAATTGCTAAAGTTGCAAATTAATCTCCAAAGACAAAAACTAAAACTAAAATAATAATGTCTAACCTCCAAAAATGAGGTTTACATGCCTTATATATAGAAAAACAAGTCTTAACTAAAAAAGAAACGAAATAAGGAAATAATGTTTCAGGATGCGGTTTCGATCTACGACACTGACATACGGACCGTGGATTCATCTACGGTCCGTAGGTCCCTTCCGTGACTCAGGATTTAGGCATTTTTCCAACTTCAAAAACCTCCACACTCAGCTTCAATCGACGGACCAACAATATGGATCGTGGATCGATCCATGGTCTGTGGATCCTCCTCCGTTGCTCCATACTTGGAGTCTTCAAAATCAGGTACTAGAACCCCTATCCTGAATTATTTGATGGACTTGCAGTACGGCCCGTAGATTAATCTACGGTCCGTCGTTTGCAATCGTGGTTCCACACTTCGTCAAGAATTTTTTTATTTTCCTTTAAGCCTTGCCTGCCCATCTATGATCACCATCTACAGAACGTGACTGGACCTACGGACCATAGGTCACTTCCGTAGATGCCCATTTTTTGCATAATCTTCAATTGCGTCTGTCAGTTTCTTCATCTAAACTTATTTCCTGCAAACATGATAAAAACATATAAAGCCCAATACAAAATGGCCCTAGACACACACAACTCTTAAGTGAAATGTATTAAAAATACCATAAACTCACGGTATATCAAACTCCAAAATTCTATATTATGAAAACGGATTAAAAGATATATCCTAAACATAGTGTTTGAAAATGTATTTATAATCGCAAAAAATATGCTGCGAAGGACCATTCGGCGTAGTAAGTCGGGATCGCCGATCAGCTCGACGATCCGCCATTTGGTCAATTCCATCGCCATTTTACTTTAACCTTCAACATCCTAAAGTTCTGTAACTTTGGGAGATCCAACACTGCATCGCGGAACCGTTCGGTGACACGCCGACTGCTCCTTTCTCTCCCCGACTTGATTTTCTCCTTCAGGGCTTGGCAGACTAGAACTTTAGGTGAGGTAATTGCCATTCGGCGACTCGCACAATGGATTAGGAGATCAACAAGCTTCTTTTATTCGTTCTTTCACCAGCTTTGTTCCTTTTTGCTCATTAGTGTCCATGCTTTGTTCCCCAATCCAAATACCTGGAAATCAAGGATTTTACATCAGTTATTGTTACAAAATAGGTATTTGAGGACTCTAAATCTATCCAAATAAGTCCCTAATTGAGTCCAAATCATGGAATCATCATATTATTTTATTAATTATTTTGTTTTTAAAAAATGAGGAGAACACGGTTAGGGTGATTTTGTGACGAACTCTAGGGTTTTTCTTCTACTCTTTCATTTCGGTAAACACTTGAATGATCTTTGAACATAAATATATATGATTCATACTATGAGTAGCTAAATTCCCTTATTCTATGGTTGTTTTTGCGATTGATGGTATAATATTGTTTATCTCTAGCATCAGATGGGTTTTCTTATGAGTTATTCTTACATTCTAGTTTTTACTATGTTGATGCCTGATCAACATTAAAATAAACTTTTTGTCCACTCTTGAACTCGGAAGATGAATAGAGGGATAGACCAAGGAATGTGAGACATGTGTTCATTTTTGGGGAAAAACTTAGGATATTTCACTTATAGGATAGAAATATACCTATAGGCCTCATTTGGTTAATAGACAAGACGATAGCTTAATGCTCCACCATTGGTTCATCCTTATCCCCGCTCAACGATGTAGTTAGGGTGTCAATGGTGGTAGGCAAAGAGAGGTCGGGAAACCATGATCGTAAATTCAACCTTGTGAATCAATAACAGGAATAACATGTCAAATGTTGGAATAATCTTTATTATGCTTGAAATCGGTTTATGCTACAGGCCTGGAACTTTTATTCAAATTGTGAAATCCTTTTGTGCAACTAAACCATTTGTTACTTAATTAATATTTGTAATTGCTTTAATATTGGGAATTAAATCGAACTCATGAAACTATTTGTCAGACAAGTGAATTTATAGAGTAGTGAACATATAATGAAGTAATTCTATACACTAAGGAGAGGGGGAAATATTGTCAGCTATTTGGAGATCGTACGCTGCCACTATGTTTCCTTTACTAGGAATAAAACTTAGAGAATTCACTTATTGATATTAATTTTAATGATCAAATTTCATGCCGAAGAATTTTGAATCGAATTGCCTTACATACCTTATTCTCTGACCAATATAACTATCACGATTCAACCTCCCCTTTTAGGTGTTAATCTGAAAGTCATGATAAACTAATATTAGCAGCTATCACACCTGAGCCTCATAAAATAGTAACTAACTTTGACTGGTAATGAGACCATACAGCCCTTCAAATAATGTGCATCAGCACACCCTCCTTCTCTACCCAATACACATTATATATCCTTTCCCAAGATTACCCAAGCTGCATCAACAACAATACACATAAAACAGCCTCAAATATTCTTTATCATACAACCAATTATTGAACTCACTACCCCCTTGAGTTCTTTATGACGGCACACCCATAATTCCTTACTCAAACTCATACATAAGGAGGAAGAAAATGGAGCAGTCACCTTACCTCAATTTTTGCAACTTCTCCTTCTAACTTGAATTCCTCTAGAACTTCAACTTCCCTTCACACTTAAACCAAAGAAGAAGAGAAAAGTATCTTAATAATTAAGGAAAGTGAGCAGTATCTTGTGGGAACTTCTGCCTTCTACTTATAATTGAGCATGAATAACATGCTTTCTAGTCTTCCATGGGAGAATTAAGCTAAATCCATATGTGTTTCTCTTACCTTCGTTCGCAGATATAAAGATTTCTTCAAGAACCCTAGAAGGAACTTTAAGGCTACTGTTTTAATCCTTAAGAGAAAAGAGAGAGAGAGCTGGAGTGAATTGTGAATTTTGTATGTTAAAATGAGTGAAAAGATCTGCTCATATTGGGTTTATAAGAAGCCTTCTTGACCATAAGAAAATAATCCTCTAGAACTTCCTTTTTTTGGTCCATTTTTAGCCACTAATTGTTCAAGTAGGTGATGCACCTGCTTATGTATATCAAGAAGCTCAAAAGGTCAAACTAGGTGATGCACCTACTAGCTTACACTTTGGCTTAAATATATTGGGCCTTGGCAGATTTGGCTGCTGGGCTTTAATTTCATTTTGTTTTATTTTAGTCATAGTTTGGGCATCAAGTGAGTCCATTAGCATAGGCCCAAATCTGACCCAAAAGCCTTGGCCTTTTTAACAAGATCCATATAGCTCAAGTAGGTGATGCATCTACTTGGTTGTTTGGACTGGTCAATAAGTCAAAGTAGGTGATGCACCTACTTGTCACCTACTAGCTTAGTTAAGTCAAGCAAGCAACTCACCTATTTTATTCCATTTTCTAATTATTATTCTTTTTTTCTTTAACTTACCACTGAACTTTAAACTTTAAGCTCAATTACCACCTTCCCGTCTCGAGTTTAAATAGTTCCGTTGGAGTTATAACCTGTTGTACACATGCTGCAACGTGCAAGGCATCACATCACCTTCCGAGCTAGTTTAAACCAATGCTAATCATATAAGAAACATGGTCCCTCACCTATACTATAAGTCTATGCCAAGTATCACAAGAATAGAATAAGCATATGCATAATACGGGAAGCTACATCCTTCCCCCATTAAAACATTCGTCCTCGAATGTTAGAATGGTTATCCAGCCCAAACAAGTTCAAGCCTAAGTTAGTACTACTGTTAATAACATTGAATATATATATGTATACTTACTTGTTAACTCATCAACTCAACATTTTAATCTTTCTCATCGGTTTGGAAGAGATGAGGTACTTCAATTTCATTGCTTCTTCCGCTTCCCATGTAACTTTTTCTACTTGTTGGTTCTTCCATAATAATTTTACAGAAGCTACTTCTTTATTTCTGAACTTCCTAACTTGTTGATCCAGAATAGCAATGGGTACTTCTTCATAAATGAGATCTCTTGTAAATTGTACATCTTCAGTAGGAGTAATACGAGATGGGTCACCTACGCATTTTCGAAGCATTGAGACATGAAACAC
>NW_006239020.1:1592165-1610491 GCF_000226075.1 Solanum tuberosum
TTTTCCATAGCTTGATGAACAAGGTCTGGCCCAAATAAGGCAGTTTCACCTTTTTCGAACCAGCCAATTGGGGATCTACTTTTTCTACCATATAAAGCTTCATAAGGTGCCATTTTAATACTTGAATGGTAGCTATTGTTGTATGCAAACTCGATCAATGGCAAATGATCATCCCAACTACCTTTGAAGTCCAAAATACAAGCTCGCAGCATATCCTCAAGCGTTTGAATTGTACGCTCTGCCTGACCGTCTGTTTGAGGATGAAAGGCTGTACTTAAATTCACTTGTGTTCCTAAACTCTTCTGAAATGACTTCCAAAAATATGCAGTGAATTGAGCTCTTCTATCAGATATTATAGGGATTGGCACTCCATGTAGTCGAACTATCTCTTTAATATACAACCTTTCATACTCTTCAGCTATATAAGTAGTCTTCACCGGCAAGAAGTGCACTGCTTTGGTGAGTCTGCCAACTATTACTCATATGGAGTCAAACTTTCGAAATTAGCGAGGCAAATCAGTGACAAAATCCATGTTGATCATGTCCCACTTCCAAATTGGAAGTTCTATACACTGTATATAACCTCCGGGCTTTTGGTTCTCTACTTTATCTTGTTCACAAAAAGGACATTGAGCCACAAATTCTGCAATGTTCTTTTTCATGTCCCCCCACCAATACATTTCTTTCAAGTTATGATACATTTTAGTTGACCCCGGATGGACATAATATCTCGAATTATGCACTTCCATCATAATCCTCTTTCTTAATTCATCTACATTAGGTACACACAATCTGTTTTGACATCGAAGTACTCCCTCTTGCGTAAGCTCAAATGCCTTTGTCATACCCTGTTGTACATTCTCCTTAAGCTTTAATAGAATAGGATCAGTGTACTGCTTCTCTTTCACTGCACTACTAATGAGGATTCTGCCGCATTTTGTACAATAACCCCTTCGTCTAGAGATTCAAGAAGGCGAACACCCAAGCTAGCTAGTTGACATAGATCCTTAGTTATTCCTTGTTTTTCCACAGACTGCCCAAAAGTGATTGCCATTATTTTACGACTTAACGCATCAACTACTACATTTGCTTTCCCGGGATGATACAAGATATCCATGTCATAATCTTTTAATAGCTCTAGCCATTTTCACTACCTCAGATTTAGGTCCTTTTGCTTAAAGATATATTGCCAACTCTTGTGATCAGTGTATATGCCAACATGTATTCCATACAAGTAGTGGCGCCATATCTTCAAAGCAAATACAACTGTTGCTAGCTCTAGATCATGAGTTGGATAATTTTTCTCATGTGGCCGTAGCCGCAGCTGCCTTGAACCATAAGCTATTACTTTACCATGCTGGATGAATACATATCCTAGGCCCACTCCCGAAGCATCACAATACACTGCATACCCTTCTGTTCCTTCTGGAACTACCAATACAGGTGTAGAATTTAATTTATTCCTCAGCTTTTGGAAGCTTCTTTCACATTCATCAGTCCACTGAAATTTGGTTTCTTTGTGTGTTATCTTTGTTAAGGGTGCATCAATGGAAGAGAATCCTTCAACGAACCTTCTGTAAAAACCTGCCAATCCAAGGAAACTACGGATCTCCATAAGCATTGTAGGTCTTGGCCAGTTTTTCACGGCTTCTATCTTCTGGATATCAAACCTTATTCCTTCATCGGATACAATATGACCTAAGAATGCCACAGATTTTAACCAGAACTCAGATGTAGAGAACTTTGCATACAACTTACGATCATGAAGAATTTGTAAAACATGCCGTAGCTGTCTTGGGTATATCTTTGTCTTTGACCCTCACTTAGTGATAACCTGACCTTAGGTCGATTTTTGAAAAACATTAGCACCTTGTAACTGATCAAACAAATCATCAATTCTAGGGAGGGGATATTTGTTCTTAATCGTTACCTTATTCAACTCCTGGTAGTCGATACACATTCTTAACGAGCCATCTTTCTTACGTACAAATAAAACTGATGCTCCCCATGGGGATATACTAGGCCTTATGAATCCTTTTTCTAATAAGTCTTTTAATTGCTCCTTCAACACCCGTAATTCTACCGAGGCCATTATATACGGAGGAATGGAGATAGGTTGAGTATCTGGAATCACATCAATACCAAACTCTACTTCTCGTTCTCGAGGCAAACCTGGAAGATCTTCAGGTAATACATCAGGAAACTCATTCACTACCGGAATGGATTGAAGAGTTGGTGGCTCCGCATCTATATTTTTCACTCTCACTAGATGACATATGTATCCTTTGGACATCATCTTCTTTGCCTTAAGATAAGAAATAAATTTACCACTTAGTTCCCCAATATTAGTTCAGCAATCTACCATGGCATAACAAGAAGCTAACCAATCCATACCCATTATAACATCAAAATCTACCATTTGTAGCTCAACAAGGTCAGCCAATGTATCACGATCACAAATAGTTACAATACAATTACGATAAACCCTTCTAGCTATAATAGACTCACTAATCGGTGTAGACACTTCAAATGGCTTCACTAATAATTCTGGTGTTCTTTTGAACTTTTTAACAATCAATGGAGTAACATATGATAGTGTAGACCCCGGATCAATTAATACATATACAATATGTGAAAACATGGACAATGTACCTGTAACCACATCCGGTGAGGCTTCTAAATTTTGTCGATCCCCGAGAGCATATGTGCGATTCTAAACTCCACTAGAATTAGCTACTCTCCTAAATCCTCTACCACGACTAGAAGGCATCTTTCCCCTACCCAAAAAAGGTAATGGAGTAACATATGATAGTGTAGACCCCGGATCAATTAATACATATACAATATGTGAAAAGATGGACAATGTACCTGTAACCACATCCGGTGAGGATTCTAAATTTTGTCGATCCCCGAGAGCATATGTGCGATTCTGAACTCCACTAAAACTAGCTGCTCCCCTAGTTCCTCTACCACGACCAGTAGGCATCTGTCCCCTACCTAAAGAAGGTGTTGATGATGAGGATGCATCAATTGAACTAGTAGGTTGTGCCACACCACCCACACCCCTATGAGGGCAATTTCTCATCAAATGACCTAGGTGTACCACACCAAAAACAAACATTTGTCCCAAACCAACATGCACCTAAATTGATTTCTTCCACGTTGTTTACAAGACTATCGAGGAGGTCTTGATTTGGCTCATACTTCCCTGCTCTTGGTACCCCGCTATTCGTGAACCTTGGCTTTCACCTCTTTGCCCAAACTGATTGCCCCTAGACTCTTGAAACTGGGGTGGGGCACTAGCTGTAGAGTAGGAAGATGATGGCCTAGGTGGTTTGTTAATGAACCGAGGCCTAAACTCACCTTGGGATGGGGTAAATCTGGCCCTCTTAGAATGCCCTGTTTCTAACTCTTGTGTCCTTCTTCTTTGCCTTTGATCCTCCAACTTTTGCGCAAAAGCTTGCATCCTTGATATATCAATATCATTATTCAAATAAGCAATGGTACAATCTCTAGCCAGATATGAATATAATCCATCCACATATCCATGAACTTTATGCACCATAGTAGCTACTACATTAGGAGCATACCTGGCCAAGGAATTAAATTTGAGACTGTACTCTCTCACGCTCATACTTCCTTGGTGGAGATTTCAGAACTGATCCGCACGGGCCTCTTGGATCTCAAATGTTAGGTAATGGTCAAGGAATGCCTTTTTGAACTCTTTCCATGTAGCTGATGGTGCATCTGTTCCCTGGATTGCTTACAAGCTTCATACCACAATACAACCACACCCTTTAATCTATATGTTGCTAGCTCGAGCGCTTCTTTACCACTTACATGCATAACATCGAAAGTGCATTGGATCTGATCTATAAAGTCTTGTGGATCTTTATTAGGATCTAACCCGGTGAATGATGGAGGGTCCAAATTAAGGAAATCACGTATGCACGTGCCAGCTGCTCTATCTACACTACTAGTACCTGCAACTGGACCTTTTTACCTTTGGTCGTGGCCAACAACTATACGAGTTAATAATTGGACCGTATTCCTAAAATCTTGCTCGGTAGAATTAATAGGGGGTTCTTGAGGTGCAGCTTCCCTCCTTAGATCTTCTGGAGATGGAGGGGTCGGGGAAGTCTGTGAGGGAGACTTATCTTGAGCCTCACCTTGAATAGCTTGACTAGGTGGTGGTTGGCTGGTCCCTTCTTGGGCAGCCACATCTACTCGCTTACCAATACTTTTGCTCCTTCTCGTAATTGGCATCCTTGCTATAATAAAACAATTTAGAAATTAGATATGATTCATCTACAACACTAGTTCTATCGCACGATCTAAGAAATGAAAGAAAGGAGATAACTCCTACATGTCCCGTAGCCTCCTGTTTATAAATGTGGTGCACAACACATCCAAAAGAATAACTGTACACAGACACTGTTTTGTAGACTCCCTAGGATGACCTTCTCTGATACAACTTTTGTCATGTCTCAAATCCCATTAAGAGGGACAGGCACCTGATGCCCTAAACGCCCGAGAGAACCAATATGTAACATGTGCTTACTATGCATATAACTATGACAATCTTGTGAAAAGTTCACATAGGATGCAACGATACAAACCAACATAAGTAGACCTAAAACTTATATACAAGACTTGGTTGTTGAGGCCACAACTTGTTAAGACGCAACTGAACCATATACATAAGTCTACAAAGCCTCTAAAAGATAGAAAACCTTTTAGAGTAGGTCGGGACAGACCCCGCATTACTCTTAACTATGATACAATACCAAAATGAATCTACCAAGGACTCAGTAAAGATCCGAATCAATTTGGAGCTCACCAAAAGTAGCTGAGTGTCGTGTGCTCCTACCGAGAAGGTCTACTAGCTGAAGTACCTGTGCCGGCAGCATGAAATGCAGCTTCTCCCACGAGGGACGACAGTACGAGAAAATGTACTGAATATGTTAGGCAATAACATATATAAAATAAGAGTTCGAATGAAACCAAGTATCAATATATGTGCATAAATCAGAAAAGAAGACCACATTTGTTAACTCTTGTGGGATCATGTATGTTACATTCTTGTTTGTAAATTTCTGTGTGGTATCATCTTTATAAGGCATGTGATACGAATGACCAGCTAATCAGTGGTAGAAGAGGATGACTCATGCTAGGCATTTTAACCCCTGGGATGCAGTCCTCATAATTACACAAACTGGGATCGGCCCATGCTAAGCTTTCGCCCCTGAGCTGCCACCCATTTATACAATTGGGATCGGCGCATGCTAGTCTTTCGCCCCTGAGCTGCCACCCTTAATTATACAGATTGCTTCAATTAGATTATTTAATATTTGAGATTGTTGCTTTGGTGGTCATAATCTTTTTTATATTTGGAACTACGAACCAGTATTAGAAGACATGAAACTAATACTTCAAGGCAGTAACCATGACATAAGGAGCTATGTACATCAATGCATTACTTGTGAGCTTAACTGACACAATTGACTTCAACTTACTAAGAGGAGGATTCACCAAACTTGCTTTTGCAAATAACATTTCTATACCAGCACATAGAAGGATAATTACACAAGTATAGAGTAGTGAACATATAATGAAGTAATTATATACACTAAGGAGAGGGGGGAAATGTTGTCAGCTATTTGGAGATCGTACGCTGCCACTATGTTTCCTTTACTAAGAATAAAACTTAGGAAATTCACTTATTGATATTAATTGTAAGGATCAGATTTCATGCCGAATAATTTTGAATCTAATTGCCTTACATACCTTATTCTCTGACCAATATAACTATCACGATCCAGCCTCCCCTTTTAGGTGTTAATCTGTAAGTCATGATAAACTAATATTAGCAGCTATCACACATGAGCTCGTAAAACAATAACTAACTTTGACTGGTAATGAGCCAATACAACCCTTAAAATAATGTGCATCAACATACCCTTCTTCTCTGCCCAATACACATTATATATCCTTTTCGAAGATTACCCAAGATGCACCAACAACAATACACATAAAATAGCCTCAAATATTCTTTATCATACAAACAATTATTGAACTCACCACCCCCTTGAGTTCTTTAGGACAACACACATATAATTCCTCACTCAAACCCATACATAAGGAGGAAGAAAATGGAGCAGTCACCTTACCTCAATTTTTGCAATTTCTCCTTAAAACTTGAATTCCTCTAGAACTTCAACTTACCTTCACACTTAAACCAAAGAAGAAGAGAAAAGTATCTTAATAATTAAGGAAAGTGAGCAGTAGCTTGTGGGAACTTCTGCCTTACACTTATAATTGATCATGACTAACATGTTTTCTAGTCTTCCATGGGAGAATTAAGCTAAATCTCTAAGTGTTTCTCTTACCTTGGTTTGCAGATATGAAGATTTCTTCAAGAACCCTAGAATGAACTTTAAGGCTGCTATTTTAATCCTGAAGAGAAACGAGAGAGAGAGAGCTGGAGTGAATTGTGAATTTTGTATGTTGAAATAAGTGAAAAAAACAGCTCATATTGGGTTTATAAGGAGGCTTCTTTACCATAAAAAAATAATCCTCTAGAACCTTCTTTTTTTGGTCCATTTTCAGCCATTAATTTATCAAGTAGGTGATGCACCTACTTATGTATATCAAGTAGCTCAAAAGGTCAAACTAGGTGATGCACCTACTAGCTTTCACTTGGGCTTAAATATATTGGGCCTTGGCAGATTTGGCTACTGGGCTTTAATTTTAATTTGTTTTATTTAACATAGTTTGGGCCTCAAGTGAGTCCATTAGCATAGGCCCAAATCTGATCCATAAACCTTGGCCTTTTTAACTAGATCCATATAGCTCAAGTATGTGGTGCACCTACTTGGTTATTTGGACTAGTTAATAAGTCAAAGTAGGTGATGCACCTACTTGGTTCTTTGGACTAGTTAATAAGTCAAAGTAGGTGATGCACCTACTTGGTTCTTTGGACTAGTTAATAAGTCAAAGTAGGTGATGCACCTACTTGGTTCTTTGGACTAGTTAATAAGTCAAAGTAGGTGATGCACCTACTTGGTTCTTTGGACTAGTTAATAAGTCAAAGTAGGTGATGCACCTACTTGGTTCTTTGGACTAGTTAATAAGTCAAAGTAGGTGATGCACCTACTTGGTTCTTTGGACTAGTTAATAAGTCAAAGTAGGTGATGCACCTACTTGGTTCTTTGGACTAGTTAATAAGTCAAAGTAGGTGATGCACCTACTTGGTTCTTTGGACTAGTTAATAAGTCAAAGTAGGTGATGCACCTACTTGGTTCTTTGGACTAGTTAATAAGTCAAAGTAGGTGATGCACCTACTTGGTTCTTTGGACTAGTTAATAAGTCAAAGTAGGTGATGCACCTACTTGGTTCTTTGGACTAGTTAATAAGTCAAAGTAGGTGATGCACCTACTTGGTTCTTTGGACTAGTTAATAAGTCAAAGTAGGTGATGCACCTACTTGGTTCTTTGGACTAGTTAATAAGTCAAAGTAGGTGATGCACCTACTTGTCACCTACTAGCTTAGTTAAGTCAACCAAGCAGCTCACCTATTTTATTCCATTTTCTAATTATTAATCCCTTTTTCTTTGACTTAGCACTTAACTTTCAACTTTAAGCTCAATTACCACCTTCCCGTCTGGAGTTTAAATACTTTCGTTGGAGTTATAACTTGCAGTACACATGTTGCAACGTGCATGGCATCACATCACCTTCCGAGCTAGTTTAAACCAACGTTAATCATATAGGAAACATGGTCCCTCACCTATACTATAAGGTTATGTCAAGTATCACAAGAATAGAATAAGCATATGCATAATACGGGCTGTTACATATTGCTATGCATTTCATACATATAATACGTTGTTTTAACCCGAATTCTATGACCTATTACTACCTTTCAACTCCTAATTCTACGCAAACCCCTTCATTCTCTCAAATTCTAAATTACTATCCAAGTTCATCCTCTCTAGTTCTCTCTCAAGATCAAGGAAGAAACATAGGGTTCAAGCTTAAAGTCTCCTTTTACTCCATTGCTTTTGAGCTTTGATCATCAAGTATTAAGGGATTCACCAATGATTCCATTCATCCATCTCGGTCCCAAAATATTTGTAAATTTCCAATTCAATTTTACCTAATTTGCTTAGGGTTTCATGTGATCTTCATGGGTCTTAACTGATATGGATGTAATTGTTCAATTTCAATCTTCCTATGCACGTTTGGATTAAACTACATGATATCCAATTTATTTTTATAAGACTAGTACATTTATCTATGATTTTTACTATGAATTTGTGAAGAAAGCTATGAATTTATAAATGATGAATTTGGAAAGCTATGCATGATTCATGAAAAGAATATTCTATGAGCTGTGGTTTCTTTTAAGATAATAATCAATGAAATTGTGAAAGGCTCTCTCACATATTAAGAAATCATGACTAGTGAATTGTTTTCTCACACATGTATGAATCATGATTTTAGGAGCTACTCTATTATGACTTAAGCTTGGATTAGTAATTTAAGTATTATTTTCCATGTATGATGATATGCTTATGAATATTACTATTCCTTTGGGATTCTTACTTAGCACAGAGAGGATATTGAGATGAAGGCTCCCCTGTTAGTGAAGGTTGAGGCTCTAGAAGCAATATCCTTGTCCATAACTATGTGCCCCCATAGGATTGGCTAGAAAGAAAAAGCTAGTGGATCCACCTAAGCTAGAAATTCATGTTCCTTACCTTGGCAAGTAGGACATCTCTTTTTAAGTGTGGGAGCAAGACACTAGATTCCATGTTATATCTCATATGGTCTATGTCGGTAAACGGTAAATATCCCACAAAATGAACTAAGTTACTATCAAAGGTTTTATTAAGTTTTCATTGTGAATTTATGATGCATTGACTATGTTCACAATTTATGATTCTTCTTTAAAGGTTTAACTCTATTTTAGCTCGGTCATGCATATCATGTTTTCTTTTAAGTCCCTTTCTGTTAGGTTTCACGTTTTTATGCATATCCCTCATAATTAGTACATTTCATGTACTAATGCATACTTGTTCCTACATTGTTTCATAATGTTTGGTTAGACTCTTCTTCTTCTCATGATCATCGCTAGATATGGATCGCTACTTATTGCTTTTGATTGGTAAGTCCTCCTACTTTGAGGACAAGACCATGCATACTTTACTTGTTAATATCAGTTACTTTTGAGACATTGTATGTCATGTATAGGTTATGTCCCAACTACTCTATTGATGTTTAGAAATTCTTGTCAAGACTTAGTATATTTTCACAATTATGATTGAAACTTCTCTTTATGATATGAAACATTCTATGCAAATTCTACTTTTTTTTATTATATTATGTTGTATGCATGTCAAGTGGCTTGTACAGGGCATTTCTGGGTCTGATATGTCATGTCATGTCATGTCTAGGGTGTACTTTAAGTCATGAAAAACATGATATTCAGAGAACAGGGTCTTAGAAAAAGGTCCTAGGAGGTTTGACAAGTTGCATCAAGTAAGTAGAGTCTTACTCATGAGTTTGAAGCACGCCATATTTATGAATAGGTGGCTTCAAAACATTTAGAAAACTTCACTTATTTCATTGCTCTAAAGTTGTTCCATAGAGTCTATCTCGATAAATATCCAACTCCTGAATGTTGTCGAATGCTTTCTAGGATATGGCTCACCGAATAGTTTACGTGAGAAGGAATGCAGGCGAATATGTGAAGCCCAAGGTTCCTTCAGTTTGAATTGACCCTTTCCCCAAGCAAGTGATACATGCTAAATTTCGATCCACTTTCCAAGTGTTGCCTCAAGCTATGATGGACCAAGCGTGAATTGCAATCTCTCTAGTTCAAGTGCTTGAATTGATATTCTCTCAAGGCTAAGTGTATGTCCTCATAGATCGAGGACAAGTACTTTTAGATGTTTCTTTCTTTCATGTAATAGAAAATTCTAGTCTTTTCGATTGTAAAGGGACTTGACCCTACTTTAGTTTTCAAGACATCAATAGGCACCTCAGAACCACTCTCCACAATTTATGTCACCATAGATACTGATTTCACCTCACAACTCTGCTTCATGGACCTAGAGATATTGAAAGTTGCATCTTCATTATTCAATCTGAACTTCTCCATATCAACCAAAGTGCGCCCAGTGGCTAGGAAGGGTCTCCCAAGGATAATGGGAAACTCAAAGTCGACATCACAATCAAGTATCACAAAATCCGCCAGAAAGATAAAAGACTCCACCGTTTCTAGTACATCTTGGACAAGACCAATGTGCTTCTTCACAGTTCTATCGGCCATAAGCAGTCGCATCGCAGTTGGTTTTGGATCCCCTAAACCCAACCTTTTGTAAATGGCTAATGGCATCAGATTTATACTAGCCCCCAAATCGCACAATACCTTTGCAAAATATGGCAATCCAATAGTACAAGGAGTAGTGAAAGCCCCAGGATCCTCCTTCTTTTGCTCCAGGGACCTTGTAGCAATAGAACTACAATGTTGCAACTTATCATCATCTTCAAAACTCACGGCCCTTTTTTAGTTACCAAGTCCTTCATAAACTTTGCATACCCAAGCATTTGCTTCAAAGTTTTTATCAACGGCACATTGATGGGAAGCTGCTTCAACATTCTAATAAACTTGCGGTATTTGCCTTCTTCAGTCTTCTTTACTAACCTCTGTAGGAAGAGAGGTGGAGGTCTGTGCATGGGAACAACTTTTTGACTTATGGAGGCTTCCTTCTCTGTTGCATTCTCGGGCTCTTCATTTACCTCAATCACATCATCATCTTTACTAACCTCAACTTCAACTCCAGACGTCATCAGTGGATCAATGGTCTACTTACCTCCTCGAGTAGTGACTGCCATACAATGCCCATCATTTTTTGGTTTCTGGATGGTGTTGCTAGGAAGAGTGCCAGGTTGACATGCGTTTACTGTAATAGATAACTGAGTCATCTGCTGCTCAAGATGCTTGATTGACACTGCATGGGCATCAACTTCTTGACCAATACCAGACAAGGCATTTCGCATCTCCTTCACATTCTCATCAGTTGCATCAAACCTTCTCATCATCTTCTGCATCATATCCTCAATACGTGACATATTACCTCCAGCTTCCTTACTACCATATTCCCAATTTTGAGGCGGGAAATAGGGCCCAACCCGATCATTTTTGTTGCCATAGTTGTTTCGGCTATAGTTGTTGTCGCGATTGTAGTTCCCATCCCGGACATAATGACCTTCTCTGTTATAGTTGCCATAGTTTCGACCTTGGTTTCCTTGCCCTTGGTGCAAATTATCCGAGTTGGAACCTTGGGCATTGGCTAGGAAACCCACCATCTGATCATTCACCAAATAAGCATCCTCCTCATAGTAGTATTCCTCTTCTGGTGGTGGTGGACTCTTGGTCAAGTAATTAACCGCATTTACCTATTCTGCACTTCCACTCACATCTTTCAGGACCAACCCCAGTTCTATCCTTAACTGAGCCTTTTCCTCGCGAATATCTTCAACAAATTGGTTAGTTGTAGCTTGGACTGCAAACATGTTTCTCTCAGTATTTGACTTTCTAGTGCTCCACACTTTATTGTTTCAGGAAATCTTCTCCAGTTTCTCTGCAATCTGCTCAAAAGTTCACTCACCATATGAACCTCCAGCGATAGTATCAAGCACCGCCTTACTATCGTCACCTGACCTCGATAGAAGTATTCCTTCAGCAATTCATCATCAATGCGGTGATTCGGGAAACTTCTTATGAAATCAGTGAACCTGTCCCAGGAACTACACACAGACTCTCCTGGTAGTGCTACGAATTTGTTGAGTTTGTCTTCGTGGTTCAGCTTCTTTAACACTGGAAATAATTTTGCCAGGAACACATCAGTTAATTTGTCCCATGTATAGATGAAGTTATAAGGAAGCTCATTAAACCAGCTACCAGCATCACCGGCCAATGATAGAGGAAATACTCGAAATCCAATGACATCCATGTCCAAGTCTGGTTGATCCACACAACATTTGGAAACACTCTTCAGCTTAGTTACATGTGCATGTGGATCTTTCGATGCCAAGACAACAAACAATCCCCTCGCTGTAAGCATCTGCATCAAACTGCTAGTCACCACAAATGTATGCCCTAGAGGTAGAGGAGGTGGAACAAGAGGTCCGTCAGATTCAGCGGCATTAAAGTTGACCTTATAGTTATCACACAGTCTTGGTCCTGGTGGATCATGTACCCTCACTGCATCTCTCAGTAGATTGTCAGCGTGAACCTGATTATTCTCATCAGCAACCCTCTGAGGCTGCAACCCAACTCCATCACCTAAATTTCCTCCGATACGATTGACTGGGACTCCTTGGTTATTCATTCTTCACAAAGTTCTGTTCAATTTTAGATCGTAAGGAGTAAGTGGTTCACCCTGGCTCCATGTACTTGGCATACACTAGAGTAGGAACCTGAGAGAAACAAAAACAAAAGAAAAAGTAAAATTAGAAATATTTGACTAAAGTTCAATAATGTAGTTAAACTTAATCTAAAAGCCAAATTCCCCAGCAGCGGCGCCAAAATTTGATACGCTCAAATTACACCTACCTAAAGAAGCATAAGCGATTGTTATCAAGTAAAGAACCAACCTGTAGGTTGGGGTAGATCCCACGAGGAAAATTGTTTAGACAGAACCTTAACTGACAATTATATTGAGTTAGTCAACGTATTTCCAAAAACACGTAATTAAAAGGGGGCATTTGTGTTACAAATTCAACAAATTATGTAAGTAATCAGTGAGCAAGAATTAAACTTTAGTTGTTATCAATATGAGAAAGTGGCTAGGGTGTACGTGTTTCCCATAAGCTCATAACGCGGTAATCCTAGTAATAGCAATCCTTTCCTAGTGTATTCCATTCGAAGTGATAACTTAGGTATCTCTAATTCCTTGGTCCGGCAACTAGAGAATTTCACCCGCACCTTAGTCCAGCTACGTTTGTATAATTTACTAACCCTTACCTTTACCTCATATTAGACATTACATGGATGTATGGCTTAGTTTACACCCTCGCACCAATCGACATTAGACTATTAGATATTATCACACTAAATCTATGTTGATAATTCTTTTCTTATTAACTACTTCCTTGGTCCGGCAAGTAGCAACCAGGTGAGTTTTAACGTTTACAACCACTAAAAAGACTTCTAAACGAAAGAACTTTCAATGCATGCAGCAGCACTATTCAAGAAATGCTTAGTTACTATTCATACCTTGTTAATCACTCATGGTTCCCACAACCCTGTTTGTGGATTTAGTTACCCATATTGGCAAGAACACAATTCATACTTTTAGAAGAAGAAATAATGAACTTAGGTAATGAGAATAATAAACCTAGAATTTCAACTTGAATTTCCAAACAAAAATCTTCAAAACAAACTTAGGAAATTAGGAATTGCTAAAGTTGCAAATTAATCTCCAAAGCCAAAAACTAGAACCAAAATAATAATGTCTAACCTCCAAAAATGAGGTTTACATGCCTTATATATAGAAAAACAAGTCTTAACTAAAAAGGAAATGAAATAAGGAAATAATGTTTCAAAACGCGGTTTCGATCTACGACAGTGACATACGGACCGTGGATCGATCCACGGTCAGTCGATCCTCCTCGTTGCTCCATACTTAGAGTCTTCAAAATCAGGTACTGGAACCCCTATCCTGAATTATTTGACGGACTTACAGTACGACCCGTAGATTAATCTGCAACCATTCTTCCACACTTAGTCAAGAATTTTGTGGATTTTCTTTAAGCTTTGCCTGCCCATCTACGATCACCATCTACAGACCGTGACTGGACCTACGATCCATAGGTCACTTCCATAGAAGCCCTTTTTTTGCATAATATTCAGTTGTGTCTCTCACTCTCCGCATCTGAACTTATTTCCTGCAAACATGATAAAAACATATAAAACCCAATACAAAATGGCCCTAGACACACACAACTCTTAAGCGAAATGTATTAAAAATACCGTAAACTCACGGTATATCAAACTCCAAAATTCTATATTATGAAAACGGATTAAAAGATAGATCCTAAACATAATGTTTGAAAATGTATTTATAATTGCCAAAAATATGCTGCGAAGGACCATTCGACGCAGTAAGTCGGGATCGCCGATCAACTCGGCGATCTGCCATTTGGTCAATTCCATCGCCACTTTGCTTTAACCTTCAACGTCCTAAAGTTCTGTAACTTTGGGCGATCCAACACTGCATCGCGAAACCGTTCGGTGACACACTGACTGCTCATTTCTCTCTCCGACTTGATTTTCTCCTTCAGTGCTTGGCACACTAGAACTTAGGCGAGGTAATTGCCATTCGGCGACTCGCCCAATGGATTAGGAGATCAACAAGCCTTCTTTTATTCGTTCTTTTAGCTGCCTTGTTCCTTTTTGCTCATTAGTGTTCATTCTTTGTTCCTCAATCCAAATACTTGAAAATTAAGGATTTTACATCAGTTATTGTTACAAAATAGGCATTTTAGGACTCTAAATCTATCCAAATAAATCCCTAAATGAGTTCAAATTATGGAATCATCATATTATTTTATTAATTATTTTGTTTTTAAAAAATGAGGAGAACACGGTTAGGGCGATTTTGTGACGAACTCTAGGGTTTTTCTTATACTCTTTCATTTCGGTAAACACTTGAATGATCTTTGAACATAAATATATGATGATTCATACTATGAGTAGCTAAATTCCCTTATTCTAGGGTTGTTTTTGCGTGATGGTATAATATTATTTATCTCTAGCATGAGATGGGTTTTCTTATGAGTTATTCTTACATTCTAGTTTTTACTATGTTGATGCCTAATCAACATTAAAATAAACTTTTTGTCCACTCTTGAACTCGAAAGATGAATAGAGGGATAGACCAAGGAATGTGAGACATGTGTTCATTTTAGGAGAAAAACATACGATATTTCACTTATAGGATAGAAATATACCTATAGGCGTCATTTGGTTAATAGACAAGACGATATGCTAATGCTCCACCATTGGTTCATCCTTATCCCCGCTCAACGATGTAGTTAGGCTGTCAATGGTGGTAGGAAAATAGAGGTCGGGAAACCATGATCGTAAATTCAACCTTGTGAATCAATAACAAGGATAACATGTCAAATGTTGGAATAATTTTTATTACTCTTGAAATCGGTTTATGCTACAGGCCTGGAACTTTTATTCAAATTGTGAAATCCTTTTGTGCAACTAAACCATTTGTTACTTAAATAATAATTGTAATTGCTTTAATATTAGGAATTAAATCAAACTCATGCAACTATTTGTCACACAAGCGAATTTATTTTAGTTACAATAAAGTTATTGTTAGTCGGTTTAAAGTCCTTTGGGTTTGATAATCCGCTCGAAAGAGTTAATGTATTCCTTGAGCGACCACGTACCTTTCGTGTGCAATTGGGAGCAACAAGTTTTTGGCATCATTGTCGAGGACTTTAAAATCGGCAAATATTTGGTTATTGAGTTTCTAAATTATTTGTGGAAGTCTTGATAACTTAATCTTTGGTATTCATTTTGCAACTTGTGCTGAAACTTCAAACGGGAAGACGACAAGGATTTGGGAGATCCACTCACTGAACCAAAAATATTTGTTCGTTACAAGAGAAGAAAAAGACGACTCACGTACCATGTTCCTCTTGTTGCTAGTAAACTAGTAACCCCTGTAGAAAGGTTGAACAAAATCACCTGCAGTGATGGCAGAGATTAAAGTGAGAGACCTGGCAATCTCATGCACCACCAGTGTTATTTCTTGCATCTAGAAACATAAAGCTAGTGGGAGATTTGAACTGAAGAAGAATATGGTGCAGCTATTACACCCGAACGGACAGTTCACTAGTCTATCACATTAGGATCCACAAGTGCATATCGAGAATTTTTAATTATGTGAGGCTTTCCCTATTTCCCTTATCTCTGCTAGGGGAAGCAAAAGGATTGTTGAACTCTGAGCCCCCAAACTCCATAATATCATGGGATGATCTTGCACAAAAGTTCTTGATAAGGTTCTACCCATCCTGGAAAACAGCCAAGTTAAGAAGTGATATATTAAGCTTGCGACATAAAGGAGGAGAAAAATTGTACCAAGCTTGGGACAAGTTTAAATCGATGTTGCTAAGCTGTCCACATCATCATCAAGCTAACGAGGTGTTGGTCCACACTTTTATTGAAGGGTTGGAACCCAACACCAAAATTCTACTAGATTCTACTACAGGTGGACATGCTTTGGAGAAGACATATGTTGAGTTGTTCACTTTGCTGAACAAAATTTCACAAGGTAATCCCGAGTTGAATGAAGGAGGGGCCAAACTGGTAGTGCAAAAGATTGCTGGAATGTTGGAAGTAGATGCAGTAACATCTTTAACTGCACAAATTGTTGTAATGCAGAATATGATGAACACACATTTCAGCAACCTGTCACTAGGACAATAGCAAGCTCAAGTAAATGAAGTGCAACAGCCACCAACATGGTTTGAGGTCTGCACGAATGGAGATCACAGTGCAGAGGTATGTGGAGCAAACCCGAAATCTGTGAATTTTTTAAGGAATGCACATCGTTGAGGAATGCACCAAAGTTATGGTAACACATACAATCCAACTTGGAGGAACTATCCAAATTTTTCATGGGGTGGTAATAAGAATCAACACAAAGGACACAACTATTACAACGAAAGCATTAACATAAACTACAAGACATAAAGGGAACATAATGGATTTTGTCCTCGAAACTATGAGGACTTACTAACTCTTCATCTTCAAACAGCTTAGAAACCTATCCTTCAAGCATAGGACACCAATATCTCCAAGCCCTACACTTTAGTAAGATAAGGGGAAGAATGGGGTTAGCACATTAGATGTACTAAGTATGGAAGCCATGCAAAAACAATGCTTAAACGTACATTTTCTTTAATAGTCATGATATATGCCATTTTGATAAAACATTCATGGACATAAACATAAGAGGCATAATATTCTACCACAACCAACATTCAAGTCATACTTTCACATTTGAACATAATCAACAAAAAACCATTACCTTCAAATTAGCCTTCACCTCAAGCAACCCTCAAGCTATACCTTGTGCAATGTATGGGTAGCGTCCCATACAACCACCCACACTAAGGTACCACCTTAAGGTCACCAAAAACGAACTTACCATTCCTCCTTTCCACCTTTTCACAATAAAGCATATAAGAAACATATACATTACATAAGTCACATCATCACATTAAAGCCAACATCTAAGATAACTCTAAGTCATACTTGTGCAATGTGCAATTAGCATCCCATACTACTACTCATGCTAAGTACTCTTTTGAAGTCACCATAAACAAGGAACATTTATACTTAACAAGAAAGTAACTCATAATACAATCCAAGTATATCATCCATCTTCACATTAAACATATAAGCATTTAAGACACCCATTCTTCACATTAGCTTCAATTAGAACACCTTCATTCATTAGACATTAAGCCAACATTCCTACTAGAATTTTAAGAGCCCATTCATTTCATTTAGCATTATAAGAAAATACACCATGAACTCTCTCAAATGCCTACTTGTGCAACCCACGCTAAGTAGTACATCCTTAAGAAGACATAGTTCATTAACACTATTTGTGGGGGTAAGCCTTAACCGACATAGACCATGTGAGCTTGACATGGAATCCCGGTGTCACCCTCACCGGATAAAGGGATTCCTACTTGCCTAACGTAGGACCATCGTTTGTTTAGACTTAAGTATTCAGATTAATGATAAACCAAGAATACTTAGAATATTGGCATCAAACTATTATAGATATTACTTTATCATGTAATCTAATAAAAGAAAATGTAGAAGCATTTCAACAAACCCACGACATAGAAAACATAGAATATATGTTGGAAAATATAAAAGAAATAATAAGATTAATACCTTTAGAAAAAATGTGTTATGAAAGAATTAACTCATAAGAAACGGACCCAAACTAATAGTTTGTTACATGCAGCTACAGGTAGCACATCATCTACAAAGGAAGAAAAAAGATATGTTAATACAAATATGAACAAGATATTTGAAAAACCATCTGTACCTAAGAACCAAAACCTCTTATTTGTACCACCACAAATAAATACCTACAAAGACAGCTTAGGACAGGACAAGAAAATCTATAACCACATAACCAGAGCCTATATAGAAAATATTCACAAAATACAAACCTTTTTAAACAAAAACCCCAGATCTAAAACTACCCAAAA
>NW_006239020.1:1611001-1673121 GCF_000226075.1 Solanum tuberosum
ATTTGTTGTATTTCTAATTTTGCTTGTTGCTTAATTGTATCTATTTCTCTTTTTCTGTGAATTTCTTCATTTTCTTTATTTATTCTTACCATAGCAGTTAAACTATCTTCTAATTTTACTGTTTCTTTTTCTATCATTAGATATAAGTTTTCGCCTATCTTCTTGTATCGTCTTCCTAAATTTGAAAATATTATCTTTATTTTTAATCCTTCTGGATTTTCGTAAGTTTTTTCTTCTATAGCAAATTCTTCCTTATTCATCTTAAATTATTTTTTAATTTATACTCTATCGCTTGTATCTCTAATTGTATATTAAATATTACTTTTCTTTGAGCTAGCAAAGATTTTTGACATACTCCTGCATATATATTGTATTGAAGCCTTTCTTGTTTGTATTTTAATTCTTGTCGTTTTGTCATCACTGTTTTAATTAATTCATATTTATGATTCTCCTTATTATTCATTTAATTTTAATCACTTGGCTCTGATACCAACTTGGGGGGGGGGTCCGTTTCTTATGAGTTAATTATTTCATAACACATTTTTTCTAAAGGTATTAATCTTATTATTTCTTTTATATTTTCCAACATATATTCAGGAACACTTTTCTATATAAAATTCTATTCAGCACCAGCCGAGATACTTTATGATGAAATCAAGCCAATAATACAAGTTATAAAAATTGGATTAACCAGAGAAATGATCATACCTGAAAAAATAGAAGAACAAGACGAAATACAAAAGGTGGAGATACCAGCATTCTATGCAGGAAAACGAGTTATTGGAATAGCTACTATCCTAAATGAATTAACATCCAATTATTTAAACAAAAATTCAATATGGAGTTATTATTCAAGAGAGCAAACAATGATATATTCAAATTGTCGAGAAATTAGAGCAGCAGATATGGAAGAACTCAGGCAATGGGCACTAAGTCTGCTAAAACCTGAGCAACAGCCAACTACAAGAGCTATAAGGAAGAACTTTATCTCATCAGAAATAATGACAAGATATTGTAAAACTATTGGACACAAATATCCGGATCACCAATGTTCTAAATGCCAAGGAGAAGATAACGTAATCCCAGACGTACAGCTGGAGTAAAGACAAGGAGCAACAAGAGGCCGACAAGATAAAAAGAGAAAGTTATCAGACAAGTTAGTGGAAAGACAATCTAGTGGTAAGAGACAAAATAATGGAAGATAGTGGAAAACTTTATGTAAAGTAGTAGTAGCAACGTGTTAAATTAGTAGTAATAGGTACAAAAGTGTGAATAGTATTAAAGATGTAAAGTAAAGTAGTAGATAGTGGAATGTAAAGTTAGTGGACAGCTGTAGTATAGGAATAGTATTTTCTCTTGTATAAATTAGATAGCCATTATGGCATAGATAGGCAAGACTTTCTACACGGAAAGCAAAGCCCCTTGTAAAACAAATATTCTCTCAAATAAAATATAACTTTCAGTTAAAGCTATGGATCAAAATGCAGATACACAGGTACACATCTTCATAACTATGTATAGCTAAAGTTATTAATTCCTGAATATCATAACATGATAGAATAAATTTATATTAGTTGTTATTTACTAGAATTATTGTTAGTATGTTTTCTAGTTTGCTAACATGAGGAAAAAAGAGAAAACTTCCAGACTATGCCATCCTAACGTTGAAACCATAGGCAGAGAAGCCGTAAGGGGAGTAAACAAAGTTGAGGCGCTGTTAGGAAGAAAGTATCTTTGAAAGTACGATGTTAGTAGTGACAGGGAAACATAGTAAAAATAATCTAGTTCATAACAATCTGATATAGGTGAAATTCGTCAAGGTTATGATATGAGGGAATTGTTTTAAAAATTTGTTTTGAACCACTTAGATGAACACCCATCCCAATCCATATCCACTCAGTGCTTGACATTATTCCCGATGGAGTACATTACATTCTTTACATTAGTTTGTTATGGGATAAGGGATTGCTATTAGATACCCCGCCTCAACTCAGATGAGCATCCATCCCGAACCCAACATTCATTCATTCATTGGAAAGCTCATAGATTCAAAGAAGAGAATAGCCTTTAACCTATGAATCGCCCTATTGTGAGAAAGTCCTTTCACAACAAGTCTTTGCAATCATTAGAGTACAATTGAGAAATAGCCTTTCAATAGACTCCACATTCATAACATTTTCATTAAACTCATTCGTTCGTTCATTCATGTGTGTGTATGTGAGAGATAACATTCAATCCTAACATAAAATAGCCTCCACTAATGGTCATCATTCATTAATTAAGATCACACACATGCTTATCTTCACATTCATATATACAACAACAAGTTAATACTTCAATTCCTCACATTTTTCCTTCAAGGCCATGGTCACAATGTACACAGTAAGTAAACACCTCCACCATTCAAGTGGATCAACATCTAATTCACCATTCAAGAAATAAATCATAACTTGCCCCTTCAAGGCCATGCTCACAAGTCATCAGTTCATCATCAATTTACCATACATAAGCATAAACAAGAATACCATCCAATAACCCAAAGCCATTTAGACATAGTCCAATCATAGGCTTCCATAAACAACAAACCCACTTCATAATGACACAATTTAGGAGTTGAGAGAAATCATGGGTTCATAGAGTAAAAATCATCTTAAATCATCAATTAAACATCAGTATAGTCATAGTTCGTCTTTAGAAACCTTTTGAAAACATTTGATGAAAGAACCCATGATATAAAGTAAAACCCTAGATTTTTCATACTTTGTAATCACTTTGGATTTGGCTCCTTGAATGGAAAATTAGACAAGGATCAAGACCACCATACCTTTACTAAGATTCTCCAAGAAATTTGAGGAAGAACCACCTTGAAATCACCAAACCCTAGCTTTCACCTCTTCTTCTTCTTCTTTGCGCTAGAGAGAGAACTATTGAGAGAGGAAGACTTTCTTTTTATTCTATTTGGAATGACTTAAATGAAAGGAATTTATGTCTAAAAGGGTTTCATAGTTGCTAGGAAGGGCATAGAATAATAGGGACTCAACTTAGGAAAAGAATTAAGGAACCACAAAGTTTAAACTTAAAAGTTTGCACCAAACCCGTCTAAGCTCGCCCTTTGCACCCCTTGGCTCGCCCACTTTTCCAGTGTTTCACTATTTCGGGCTGAAGTTTTTATTCCGAGATTGGAATTGGGCAAACTCGGTGGAATTGGAAAGAGGACTTAGAGACCTTTAATTGGATAGATAATGGCCCACCTAATACGTTTTTAGCTAAGAGATATCATTATTTGAAGTTGACCCTACATGTTGTAACTTAAAAATCTGCACTTGGCCGTCTAAGCTCACCCTTTCTAACCTTGGGCTCGCTAAGTGCACTAGGCTACTCGCCAAGTGCACCCTTGGCTCGCCCTTTGTTCCAGTGAGCTCACTGAAAGGGCTGGTCATTCGGGGAACGAGGGGTGCCTAAGAGCGACACGCAAACCAGGTTGATGAGCGACCATTTAGCTCGCCCTTTGGTCCAGCATCTTGGACAAATGGGCAGTAAACTAGGCGATGGATGGGGAGCAATGGGCGCTCCGCCAACTAGCTTGGCGAGCTTCAAGTTAGCTCGCCCATTGTTCCAGAACAAAGGCTAAGAGGACAGTTCCTTAGGCGATCCAAAGGGAATAAGGGCGACTTGCCCAACCCTTTGGGTGATCAAGAAGGCCTTCGCCAAAAGGCTCCATGAAGTAACAAGGTTTCCACCTCCCTATCTTGCTAGTCTAGGTCCTAGCTTGCACCCTAGGCTTCTTCCTCACCCCATTTAAGTTTTAAAGCAGCCTAGACACCAACTCGAAGTCATACCAACCCAAACATCAAGGATCTAGTTCATCCTATCATTTTCCGAGTCGTTACATTATCCCCCACTTAGAAACATTTGTCCTCGAATGACAATTAAACATGTAAAGGGAAAAAATGACTCTACGACTAGCAACCCATCAATCATGCATGCAACATCAATATAAATGCATAAGCATAGGAGGAAATATCAACAAGCTCAATACACAACAAGAAAGTAGGAACTACATCTACAAACCCATTATGCATCAAAACTTTAACATTCTTCATTTTCGTTGGAGGAACTTCCTTCTCCAAATCACATCATGCTCCTCACAACATCATTAAGCACAATATTAAATTTTCTCATAAAAGCACATCATGCAACTTTTCAATAAAGACACAATTTAAGAAATTTTCTCATAAAAGCACATTATGCAACTTTTTCATAAAAACACATTTAGGCATGTTCAACATTTATCATCATGAAGGATATAGACAACTTTCATCAAATGCACATCAACATGAGGAACAAAAAACATGAAAACTCATTTCTCATTTAAACAAAAATTCAACTAGAACATGCATAATATAAGGAGACCATGGAAACTCATTTTCACACATAACTCTAAAAACATGATACAAGCCAAAAAGGAACTCTTTGTCATAGGCTCGTATAGGCACATAAAGGAAGATGTAAGGATATCGGAACTCTCAACAACCTTACTACTCAACATACTATCTCCCACTTAGGAGAAAACCCAACTAAGGCTTATCAGGAACACAATATAAAAACCTTAATCAAGACATCCAGATCTTACAAAAAGCCATTGACATACCGGTGCTTTTAAACTACGAAGGTTCTCATTAAGCAACTCTTGCTCACAAACAACCTTACCAACACCACGCAAGGTCTCCCATGAGTCTACCACACCGGGTCTAAACTCCTAAAACTCACTACACCTCTTAAGGTGAGAACATCAATCAAGCCTAACTCATGAACACCAAGGAAACACAAAGATCTTACCATCTAGGCACATTATCCCCCACTTGGGAACAAGCTTATACTAGCTCTTTCAAACTTTACTTCTTTCCATTCTATGGTCAGAGCTAAACCTCACTAAACCTTCATACTCCTCACACCTACACATTTCTAAAACACCACATTTCATCAACTCTTTCAACATACCTCAAAACTCATCATAACCTTCTACCAACAACCCACATAACCATAAAGCAACTCATTCATACAAAAGTTAACATCACAATCTTCCATTTCATATCTATCAAGTCACATAGCCATAGTAGGCATCACAACCAACCTTTCTCCCTAACAATTTCTAACACACTCCTTTCAAGTGGTCACACACTAAAGACCATCAGATAAGGAGCAAGAGAGAGACATTATAGAGGTAAACTCTATGGCACGACATGAAGAATGAAGAAGTCAAACTTTCTTAACACCGAATAGCCTCATATTCATAATGTGGCACGCTTCACATTATGAACAAGACTTTACAAGATGTGATTTGAGACAACTAAAGACCATTCCAAAATCTTGTGCTCTGATACCATGTTTGTCACAACTCGACAGCAACCCCTAGTTGTAACACGGCGTACTTGACTCCAAAGGGGTCTTATACAAGCCTAATATCATTTTTGAACATAAGAACATATGAAAATAGAGAAGAATTAAAAACTCTCTTTACAATCAAAGACATTTTCATTTAAAAAGCAAGTGGAAGACTTCCAAACTTTATACACTATGTCTCAAACCATCTAATACTTTGAATAAAACATTGGGACTTAGCCCATACAAAAGCTTTAACATAAACTACAAGACATAAAAGGAACATAATGGATTTTTTCCTCGAAACTATGAGGACTCACCAAGTCTTCATCTTCAAACACCTTAGAAACCTATCTTTCAAGCATAGGACACCAATATCTCCAAGCCTTACACTTTAGTAAGAAAAGGGGAAGAATGGGGTTAGCACATTAGATGTACTAAGTATGGAGGCCATGCAAAAACCATGCTTAAACGGACATTTTCTTTGATAGTCATGATATATGCCATTTTGATAAAACCTTCATGAACATAAACATAAGAGGCATAATAATCAACCAAAACCAACATTCAAGTCATACTTTCACATTTGAACATAATCAACATAAAACCATTACCTTCACATTAGTCTTCACCTCAAGCAACCCTCAAGCTATACCTTGTGCAATGTATGGGTAACGTCCCATTCCACCACCAACACTAAGGTACCACTTTAAGGTCACCAAAATTGAACTTACCATTCCTCTTTTCCACCTTTTCACAATAAAGCAAATAAGAAAAATAAAAATTACATAAGTCACATCATCACATTAAAACCAACATCTAAGATAACTCTAAGTCATATTGTGCAATGTGCAGGCAGCATCCCATACTACTACTCACACTAAGTACTACTTTGAATTCCCCATAAATAGGGCACATTCATACTCAACAACTCACAATAAGGAAGTAACTGATAATACAATCCAAGTATAGCATGCATCTTCACGTTAAACATATAAGCATTTAAGTCACCCATTCTTCACATTAGGTTCATGTAGAAAACCTTCATTAATTAGACATTAAACCAACATTCTTATTAGCATTATAAGAGCCCATTCATTTCATTAGCATTATAAGGAAACACACCATCACCTCTCTCAAATGCCTACTTGTGCAATGCATAGATGGCATCCCATTCCACCACCCACGCTAAGTAGTACATCCTTAAGAAGACATAGTTCATTAACATTATTTGTGGGGGTAAGCCTTAACCGACATAAACCATGTGAGCTTGGCATGGAATCCCGGTGTCACCCTCACCGGATAAAGGGATTCCTACTTGCCTAAGGTAGGACCGTCATTTGTTTAGCCTTAAGTGGATCGACTAGCTAGACCTATGTGGGCACATAGTTTAAGGGATATGGAGATTACTACTAGATGCCCCACCTCTACTCAGATGAACATCCTTCTTAAGAGATTGCTACTAGTTACCCCGCCTCAACTCAGATGAACAACCATCCCAATCCATATCCACTCGGTGCTTGAAATTATTCCCCACAGAGTACTTACATTCTTTACATTAGTTTGTTATGGGATAAGGGATTGCTACTAGATACCCCGCCTCAACTCAGATGAGCATCTATCCCGAACCCAAAATTCATTCATTCATTGGAAAGCTCATAGATTCAAAGATGAGAATAGCCTTTCACCTATGAATCCCCTTATTGTGAGAAAGTCCTTTCATAATAAGTCTTTTCATTCATTAGAGTATAATTGAGAAATAGCCTTTCAATAGACTCCACATTCATAACATTTTCTTTAAACTCATTTGTTCGTTCATTCATGTGTGTGTGTATGTGAGAATAGCCTTGCACATAATCACCATCATTTACAAGGGTTAATAGAGAGATAACATTCAATCCTAACATAAAATAGCCTCCACTAATGGTCATCATTCATTAATTAAGATCACACACATGCTTATCTTCACATTCATATATACAACAACAAGTTAATACTTCAATTCCTCACATTTTTCCTTCAAGGCCATGGTCACAATGTACACAGTAAGTAAACACCTCCACCATTCAAGTGGATCAACATCTAATTCACCATTCAAGAAATAAATCATAACTTGCCCCTTCAAGGCCATGCTCACAAGTCATCAGTTCATCATCAATTTACCATACATAAGCATAAACAAGAATACCATCCAATAACCCAAAGCCATTTAGACATAGTCCAATCATAGGCTTCCATAAACAACAAACCCACTTCATAATGACACAATTTAGGAGTTGAGAGAAATCATGGGTTCATAGAGTAAAAATCATCTTAAATAATCAATTAAACATCAATATAGTCATAGTTCGTCATTATAAATATTATGAAAACATTTGATGAAAGAACCCATAAGATTGAGTAAAACCCTAGATTTTTCATACTTTGAAATCACTTTGGATTTGGCTCTTTGAAAGGAAAATTAAACAAGGATTAAGACCACCATACCTTTACTAAGATTCTCCAAGTAACTTGTGGAAGAACAACCTTGAAATCACCAAACCCTAGCTTTCACCTCTGCTTCTTCTTTCTTGAGCTAGAGAGAGAACTATTGAGAGAGGAAGACTTTCTTTTTATTCTATTTGGAATGACTTAAATGAAAGGAATTTAGGTCTAAATGGGTTTTATAGTTGCTAGGAAGGGCATAGAATAATAGGGACTCAACTTAGGAAAAGAATTAAGGACCCACAAAGTTTAAACTTAAAAGTTTGCACCAAACCCGTCTAAGATCGCCCTTTGCAATCCTTGGCTTGCCAAGGGCACTAGGCGACTCGCCTAATGGCCCTTGGCTCGCCCATTTTTCCAGTGCTTCACTATTTCGAGTATAACATTTTACTTCGAGATCGGAATTGGGCAAACTCAGTGGCATTGGAAAGAGGACTCGGAGACCTTTAATTAGACAGGTAATGGCCCACCTAATACGTGTTGAGTTAACATATATCATCATTTGAAGTTGACCCTACAAGTTGTAACTTAAAAATACGCCCCTTGCCCATCTAAGCTCACCCTTTCGAACCTTGGGCTCGCCAAGTGCACTAGGATACTTGCCAAGTGCACCCTTGGTTCGCCCTTTCTTCCAGTGAGCTCACTTAAAGGGCTGGTCATTGCGCGAAGGAGGGGTGCCAAAGGGCGACAAGCCAACCAGGTTGGCGAGCAACCATTTAGCTCGCCCTTTGGTCCAGCATCTTGGACAAATGGGCAGTAAACTAGGCGATGGAAGGGGAGCAATAGGCGATTCACCAACGAGATTGGCGAGCTTCAAGTTAGCTCGCCCATTGTTCCAGAACTAAGGCTAAGAGGGCAGTTCCTTAGGCGATCAAAAGGGCATAATGGCGACTCGCCCAACCCTTTGGGCGATCAAGCAACCCATAACCAAAAGGCACCATGAAGTAACAAGGTTTCCACCACCCTATCTTGCTAGTCTAGGTCCTAGCTTGCCCCCTAGTCTCCTTCCTCACCCAATTTTAGTTCTAAAGCAGCCTAGACACCAACTCAGAGTCATACTAACCCAAACGTCAAGGCTCTAGTTCATCCTATCATTTTCCGAGTCGTTACACAATACTTTCTTCAAATGTAAGTTCATGCTCAACAAATGAGATGGCTCGGAGGATCTTCCTAGCCTAAGTGAGTCCATTCATATGAGTACCACAAACTCATACGTGTATCTGTTCAAGAAGATTTGCAGTTAAACTAGAATCAACACATCTGAGAAGACCTAAATCTGGAGTCCTCCTATAAAGGATTTCTTCATTTGGAAAGCAATTGTTAGCTATATGGCGTATTGATTTCTTCTGGTTGAACATTACATTATCAGGATAAGTCCTAGTCTCCAAATACCTCTTTATATCAAAATATCAAAATACCTGTTTTAATCTGGTTCCGATTAAACATGTGCACAATGGATAGACTGCTGTTTTACCTCTATATCCAAGGGATCAATATAACAGGTATCTGGATGTTTAATCATTGAGGAGATGGTGGCAAGAGCGTCGGCCAACTCATTATGTGTCCTAGGAGTGTGCATGAATTCAATCTTGGGAAATCTCTTGCAAAACTTATGTATATACTGCACGTACGGTGTGATCTTTTGGTTCTTCACAACCCATTTAAAATTATAACCATTTAATTAATTTAAACAATTAACAAAATATTTTATTCTAAACAAAAATCATTTTTTGAGGTGATTTTTGAATATTTATAAATCATATTATTATATACAAAATTACGCAAAATATATATATTATTAAAAGATTTTTTTAAAAAAGATTACAAAATTGCCTTAAAATAACTTGAAAAAAATATTTTGAATTTTTATAAAGTCAATTATTTTAAATCATTTGGATTTAAGAAGCTCGATGATCAGTTTACATTGTGGAGGTCCAAAATTGGGTGTCAACGGGTACAACATATGCTGCATCACCTACGCATTTCTTCAACAAGGAAATGTGAAAGACCGGATGCACCGCTGCTAGATCAGCTGGCAACTCTAACTTATAAGCCCCTTTACCAACCCTTTTCAAGATCTTGTAACGGCCTACATATCTAGGACTGAGTTTCCCTTTTTGGCCAAATATCATCAACCCCTTCATAGGTGACACTTTAAGGAAAACACAATCATCAATTTAGAACTCTAAGTCCCTTCTCCTTACATCTACATAGGACTTATGGTGACTTTAGGCTGTCATAAGTCTATCTCTGATGAGATAAACTTTTTCCATAGCATCGTGAACCGAATATGGTCCTATCAAGGTTGCTTCACCTACTTCAAACCAACAAACTGCAGATCTCCACCTACACCAATATAATGACTCATAAGGGGTCATCTGAATATTGGAATGCTAACTATTATTGTAGGCGAACTTTATAAGAGGAAGGTGATCATCCCAACTTCCTTTGAAGTCGATTACACTAACTCTCAACATGTCCTCTAAGGTCTGAATGGTACGCTCTGCCTAACCATCCATCTTTGGATGAAATGTTGTGTTGAGGTTAACCTGAGTACCAAGACCTTTCTAAAATGACTTTCGAAAACGAGAGGTAAATTGAGGACCTCTATATGAGATGATAGACAAAGGAACCCCATGTAACCTGACTATCTCATTAATGTAAACCTTGGCATAGTCCTCCGCTGAATCTGTAGTCTTGAGAGCCAAAAGGTGAGCGGACTTAGTAACTATGTTCACTATTACCCAAATGGAGTCACGATCCCTGCGAATACGAGGAAAACCGGTAATGAAGTCCATGTTTATCACTTTCCCACTTCTATGTAGGAATGTTAATCTCTTGAGTCATACCTCCTAGTTTCTGATGTTCTACCTTCACCTGTTGACAGTTAGGACACTTAGCCACAAAGTCTGTGATGTCTATCTTCATGTCGTTCCACCAAAAGACTTCCCGTAGATCACGATACATCTTAGAGGCACATGGATGAATAGAATATCTTGAGTCGTGGGCTTCTATAAGGATCTACTGTCTCAAGTCACCCATCTTAGGAACACACAAACGACCCTTGTAGCGAATCACACCATCTCCCCCTTGGGAGAAAACCTCAACTCTCTGCTGATGAACTGCTCTCTTTAATTGAAGCAGTATAGGATCACTGTCTTGTTTCTCCTTAACCTTCTCTACCAATGAAGATTCTAACCCATTCTGGACACTTACACCACCATCTGATATGCTCATAAGGAAAACTCCTAATCGAGCAAGCCGGTGAACATCTTTTGCTAGTTCTTTCCTTTTTTCGTCAACATGTGCTACACAACTAAGAGCATCAGCTACTACATTGGCCTTACCTGGACAGTAAAGCACATTCATGTCATAGTCTTTGAGGAACTCAAGCCATCTCCTCTTGCGAAGATTCAATTCTTTCTGGGTGAACACATAGTGAAGTCTTTTATGGTCTGTGAACACATCTACGTGAACACCGTACAAGTAATTTCTCCAAATCATTAGGAAAAATACTACGGCTGCAAGCTCAAGTCATGAGTCCGGTAGATAGTCTTATACACCTTAGGCTTCCTAGAAGCGTAAGCTATAACCTTACCTCGCTGCATCAACACAAAACCTTGGCCAACTCTAGATGCATCACAATAGATCACATAACCATCTGAACCCTCTGGTAGAGTCAAAATAGGAGATGTAGTTAATCTAGTTTTTAGTCTGAGAAGCTCTTCTCACAATCATCTGACCATTTAAACAATATTTTTCTGAGTAAACTTAGTCAATGGAGAAGCTATGGATGAAAATCCTTCCACAAACCTTCTGTAATAACCTGCTAAACCGAAGAAACTTCTGATCTCTATAGGATAGGTAGGTCTGGGTCATTGTTTCACTACTTCTATGTTCTGAGAATCCACTCGGATCCCTTCACTAGACATAATATACCCAAGGAAAGCAAATGATTGCAACCAAAACTCACATATGCTAAACTTAGCTAATAATTGGTGATATTTGAGAGTTTGCAGGACAACCCTCAAATGAGTCGCATGTTCGTCCTCATTCTTAGAGTAAATAAGGATATCATCAATAAAGACGATAACAAATAAGTCCAAGTACTATTTGAACATCCTGGTCATCAAATCCATGAAAGTTGTAAGAGCATTTGTTAGTCCAAATGACATAACTACAAATTCATAATGACCATACTAAGTTCTGAAGGCTGTTTTCAAGATGTCACTATCTCTGACTCTAAGCTGATGATAACCAGATCTGAGGTCTATTTTCGAAAAATTACTAGCACCTTGAAATTGGTCAAACAAGTAATCAATTTTTGGGATAGCGTACTTATTCTTGATTGTGACTTTGTTCAACTGCCGATAATCAATGTACATCCTGAGAGAACCATCTTTCTTCTCCACGAATAACACTGGAGCACCCCATGGAGAAATACTAAGTCTGATGAACCCCTTATCTAGAAGGTCTTTTAACTGCTCTTTCAATTCCTTAAGCTCAGTTGGAGCCATTCTATAAGGAGGAATAGAAATAGGTTGAGTATCAAGAAGGAGATCAATTTTGAAGTCGATTTCCCTTTCATCAGGAAGTCTAGGAAGATCTTTTAGAAAAACTTTTGGTATCTCATTTACTACTGGAACTGACTCAAGATTGGGGTTTCGAAGCTTGAATCCTTAACCTGAACTAGTTGATAGAGATACCCTTTAGAGATCATCTATCTGGCCTTAAAGTAGGAAATGAATCGACCCATAGGCATTGAGTTACTACCCTTCCTCTCGAAGACTGGTTCGCTTGGAAACTGGAAACGAACGATCCTAGTTCTACAATCGACTTAGGCATAATAGGAATGTCACAAATCCATGCCTAGAATGATATCAAAGTATACCATTTCTAAATCTACAAGATCTACTGAGGTGACTTTCTGATCGATTGTGATAGGGCAATTTCTGTATACCCATCTAGCTAAACAGGGACACCGACTGGAGTACAGATTTAAAAGGGTTCTCAGAAAATTCCTGGACAAAGGAAAGAGTAGCTCCTGGATCTACCAAAGCATAAGCATCAAAGTTAAATACTCGTAACGTACTAGTGACCACATCAGGAGAATCTTCCTGGTCCTGGAGAGCATATAACATGTTCTGGCACTGACCGCCACAGATACCAGATGAAGGACCCTGCTGAGTTGGGCGACCTGCTGGTGCTACTGAAGCTGTAGATTGAACCCTATAATTATTACCTTCTTGACCCTGTTTAGAAGAAGAACAATCTCTTAACCTGTGACCAGACAGACCATACCCAAAACATCCTTCCTTTCCTGCAAGACACTAACTCGGATGGTTCTTACCATACTTGGGACAAGTTGGGTAGGCTTTGGTACCCAAAACACTCCCCTGAGACTTACAGCCTGATGCCCTACCTTTTCGATCCTGTCGAAACCTAAGGGATGGAGTATTAGCTGGTGAAGGTGGTGGAGCTGAAGACCTTTGCTGAAACTACGAGTGATTTCCACCACCCTATTTCTACTAAGAGTAGTCATAGTTGCCTGTCCTGGTATTCTTGTTATCCTTAGCCTTTTCCCTAAGCTTGTCTCTCTTAACCTGCTGAGCATGAGTCATGAGCCTAGAGATACTCATATCTTCTAACAACATCACATTTCTACAATCTGTCATCACCAAATCAGATACCCCAAATAGGAACTTGCTGATCTCTGCCCTGGGATCGGAAACTATATGTGGATCATACCTAAAGAGCTGGGTGAACTTCAGTCCATACTCTTAGAATGACATAGAATCATGCCTCAAATTCTTGAACTCCCGAGATTTTGCCTCTCTAAACTCTCTTAGTAAGAACCTGTCCAGAAAAGCTCCGGTACAACACTCCCAAGTCATTGGAGCTTAATTCTCACCCCTATTTTCCTTCCATTGAGTGAACCAAATGTGAGCTACATCCTTGAGCTGGTACGACGCCAACTCTACCCTATCATTTCCAGTTACTTGCATCACTCCAAAGATCTTCTTGACCTCATCAATAAAGTTCTGGGGTCCTCACCAACTTGGGACCTTAGAATCTAAGACGGATTCATCCTAACAAAATCACGGACCCTAGCTGCCACTGATCCACCACTAGCATTTGCATGAACTGGAACCTGCTGATTGTTCTGGTTGGCTACACTTTGGGACAAAAGTCTAATGGCATTCCCAAACTCTGAATTCGAAACTTCATGATCTGGGACTGGAGGAACTGGATCAGCATTACAGGCATTAGCATTCATTGCATAAGCTCTATGAGGAGGCATGATCTGAAACACATAGCGTCGAGTTAGAAAGAAGATCATACCCACGCATGATCAGAATAAGAAGAAAGTGAAGTGTTTCCTAAAATACTTCGTAGCCTCCTTTTTATTAGATGTGGTGCACTTCACAACCCTGAAAAGGACTCTACTTAGTGTTGTTTTTCAGACAACCTAGGACTCTTAAACCTAATGCTCTGATGCCAAGTTTGTCACACCCCGAGGCTACCCCTTGACGTAAACAAGGTACTTAGGATCACGAGTGACCCAAAGCTAACCCTGAGCTGGCATATCATAAGCATACAAGATAAACTAAATCAAGAAATACTTGTAATTTGTTCATCGGGATCCTCATGAGCCAACCCGCCAAACAACCCTTTCAATGCAAGAGCTGCAACATGAAACTTGTAATATGGAACACAATGTTCCCTTTAGCCGGAGGCAAGTGAATGGCACTGATTCCACCCATTAGATGAGGGTCATTAACATTAGGCTCATTGACATCGTTGAGGTTGCCGATGTAATTTTAGTGGCCCACTTGGCTACCACAGCTTTCTTTCACACATATTTGCTCTGTTTCAAACAACAACACACAAACCAAAACTAAAAGTAAGTAGATTCAACTATGACCAACAAGAACAAAATTAAACTTAACCAAAAAATCTTAACCAACACCACTCCCAAGCAGCGGTGCCATTTTCATTTAACGTTTCAATGACACTTCATCCAATTCTAAGTGTCAACAATCGCTAGTCAGTATATAACTGATTTCACATATCAGGACACTTCATCAAAAACCAAGTGCCAACGATCGTTAGTCAGTAATATAACCCAACTAAGTGAGTTGGGGTCGAATCCCACAGGTAGTGGCACGTGCTTAAGATTCAAGAGCCAAATACAAATATGTTCAAGTCAATCATAAGTAAAGACATTACGAATAAAAGCATTGTTCAAAATAAAGTGTGACACAAGTGTCAAATAACAGGTTTTTTTTTATTGTTGTTATCAACTACAACAAAAGCAAATCATACTAATTAACAAGCAATGAGATGGGTTATTGGGATATGATTGGATTATAGGCTAAGGTAGACAAATGAGTAATTGCAACTGATAGTAAATAGCTGTAAATCAGTGAATAAGCTAGACTTTAATGGGGATAAACTTTCTCTCAAACAATTTACCCCGAATCAAGTTGGTTTCTCTCGACACCAACAAGCAACAGTTAAGAACAGCCTACGCTTTAGTCCATTCAATATCTAAAGCTGAATGTGTGGAAAAGCATTTATGATTCACTCTCTCAAGCTCAACCCATGACAACTCAATACCCACAGACCATCGAATCTGTAATCTTGGTTTTAAAACCTCTCTCTCGAGCAAGCCAAAAACACAAAGGTAGAATTGCATTTGCAACTACAACCCTTTAAATTAACCACAATTACTGGTTGAAATCACTTTTAAACAACATTTGGACTATCAATTAACCATACCCATAAGCTAAATCAACCAAAAATCACACCCCAAGAATTGGGGTTTTAGCTAGACATCATAAAGAGATAGAAATCATTACCAAATTGTGGTTCCATCAACTGGGTAAGTTTAATTTTGTCTTGACAAAGGTCAAAATTGAAGAATCTCAAAGACCCACTTCAAATATCTCAAAAATTGAAAACTTCAATTCTTCAAACTTTGGTCTTCAACATCCTCAAGTTCTGTAACTTTGGGTGATCTAACACTGCATCGCGAACCGTTCGGTGACACGCCGACAGCCCCTTTCTATCACCGACTTGATTTTCTCCCTCAGGGCTTGGCACACTGGAACTTTAGGCGAGAAAATGGCCACTTGGCGACTTACCTAATGGATTAGGCGATCATCAGGCCTTATTTTCTTCGTTCTTTCAGCTTCCTTGTTCCTTTTTGCTCATTAGTGTCCATGCTTTGTTCCTCAATCAAAATACCTGGAAATCAACTATTTTCATCAGTTATTGGCACAAAATAAGCATTTGAGGACACTAAATCTATCCAAATAAAGCCCTAAATGAGTCCAAAACATGGACTCATCAACTCCCCCAACTTAAACTTTTGCTTCTCCTCAAGTAAAACTCAAGTTCAGCAGTTCAAAAAGGATGTCTCAAATAGTTCTACACAAGACTCAATCATGAATGCACACAAAAAGACTCAACTTACTCATGAAGGATCAATTGTACACTCAATGATTCAAGTTGTGACTGACCATTATCAATGATTCTCAAGTTCACAGTACTTGCTTCAAATGCAAGTTCATGCTCAACAAAGGTGATCAAATGCCCTCACACAAAGATTGATTCTATATTCACACACAATGGTTAAACAATTTATAGCTGTGGAATCCTCATGGGCACTCACACTCAAAAAGATAAACATAATGCAGGACTTCCCCCATAGGTTTTCCCGTATTTTCCAATCAACACTTCCTTCAGCTCACTCAAGATCAAAAAGCACTTTTCAAGGCTTGTAACGGGGCTGAGTGTAAAGGTGTCGTCATTGAAGCTCAGTGACTTCTATCCTCATGAAATGTGGTATGAACAACACTTCTTTTCCTTCTTCTCATCATTCTTATTTATGCTTAAAAGTCACCTCATTATTCACTTTCCATGGACTGTTGGACACCCAGTTTCTTTTTGAAACTTCACAACTTTATTCTACAACTTTTTCACTCTTTTTCTTTTTCATTATTTTCTTCTTTTTCTCTTTTTTTTCTATGGAGGGGTTCCATCTTTCTCAAAACCATGGGTCAACGGGGACTTCTTTGCACTTTTTGATTTACCTTCTCTTTTCACCACACCCACAACTTAGGCTTTTGGTCTAAGATGGCTATTCACACAAACCACACCTCACGAAGATTAAGGGTAAATGGATAAATAAAGGTCACAATTTCATCAAGTTTCTTCCAAGGAAAGGCTAAGGCTCAAAAGGTGCTCAAGCGTAGTTCACACACTCACAAGGTAGGCCATAAAAAGAGCTATAATGTAAAATTGTTTCACACACTCCAAAATTGCCTAAGATCACATCAAGAGATTGCATCACTTAGTCAACCGGACATACGGGGAAAATTCTAGGTGTCATCACACGTGGTTCACGATAATCTCATCACACAAGGCATTGACACCAATTTCTAACAAGACTCCACACTTTCGCTAGTGTGCAATGTTCATCACAAGAGACTCATTTCATAATCGGCTAGTCGCAACGAGATGCAAAAAGTTCACATATTGTGTATGCAACTTCATTTGGCCTCATCGTAGACACACATTCATTTTTGTTCGATTATGAGCACTATTCAAGTCATCGGTATTGACCAAGACCGATACTCAAATTTGCAGAAGAACATCCACATTCAAACACAAACAAGAGGTGGCACAAAATTTTTCGGAATGGTTCAAAAATCATTTACAATTTACACAAGGAGCCACAAGCTAAAACATCCAGAAAAATAGTGCTAAAACAATATATAATCCACAAAACCCAAATATATGAACAAAACAATCATCACAAAAGGTGGGCCTAACCCCACCACAAACAAAAGCTATTTGTCCTCAAATGCAAGAAATAAAATATCCAAACTCAATAAAAGTAAGACAGAGAGGTAGGTAAAAATGGATCCTATCCAAACAGTCACTTCATCTGTCTGGGCATCAGTGTCTGGTGCATCAATTTGGTCCTGGGCATCAGTACCCGGAGTCACATCTACAGTATCACCAACTCCTCTAGGGTCAGCCAAAGGCGTATCTGCGAAAGAAGTCTGCAAAGCTACATCGATCATGGCCTCCTCAATCTCGGTAAGGCCCTCTTAATAAACCTCCTCAGCAACCCCAAGCATCTCTTCATCCATATCAGCCTCGGACTCAGGATCAACTGCCTCCTCAACTCTAACATCATCTCTGGGGATAGCCGGAGGCATAGCTTGATCTATTGGCACATCTGGGATGTCCACCGTCCCGAAAATCATGGACATATTGGTAGACTTCATCTGATCCACATCTCTCCTTAGTGCAGCAATAGCGGCCTTTCAAGTCGTGACCTCCTCGGTGGTCCCTTGGCTATGCTCACACACCGTTATCCTAGCGGAAAGGGAATCAATGGTAGCACCCAACGGTGTTACAACATCAGCAAGGGTTGTCTGAATCATCCCCATATTGGAGGCCTCAAGTCTAGAAGCACGACGATCAGCAGAATGAGTTAGCTGCCTCATCTGGAGTAATGCAGCCTCAGTGAGTTGGAGTATCAGAAGAAATAACACTAGACGTACCTGAAGGCCCAGGGGCCGGAGTAGGAAAAGGTGCCTCTGCAGTTAGTGAGTCTGTATCCATAACCGGCGAAGAGTCCACCGGGGCTGCCTTCTTCTTCTCTGACTCATATTTTAAATATTCCACCTCGATCCTCAGTATATCGGTACAAGATATAGGAATCACTTCCATATCTTTCTTCTCATCTCTAGGAACCCAAGCCCATTTACACAACTCAGTAATCAAAACTGGAAAGTGAAGGGAAGTCTGGCGCTGCTTGGTCCTCATGACCATATCCTATGCCATAATCATCACCATATTGATCCTCGTCTCATCAATGATGTAACCTAGACAGGCTGCCTTGGCATGGCGGAGAATCGACTCGTTTTACGAATGCATGATAGTACTACTGATGAAGCCAAACCAGAACCTTGCAGCTATGTTCAGATCCTTCTTCTCAATCGATGCTACAATCTCAAGACATTTGGGAGTACCGTCGGATATCAGCTGGGCTAACCACTTCTTCATGTTGTCCAGCATTTTTGTCCTGATCATATGCTGGCAGTCATCATCAATATCTGTGGACATGCCAAAAACTGTGTTAATTGCCTCACTATCACATTTCACCTTCCGGCCTCTGACATCCACACAGTCAACCCGGTTGAATTTGCCTGCCGATTTCTTCCCTTGTGGTATAAAGGAACTATTAGCGTTGTAGAACTCTCTGACCCAACTTGGAATGTACGGACCACGGGGCTTGCTGTAGATATGGAATTTATGTGATCTCAGGTAGCTCATAATCTCTGGGAATCTGTTAATGACTCAATCAGTGGACATACACTTCTCCTCAATGATTGTTCTCATCCCCTCAGTCTTCAGTATATTCATACATTTGTGAGGAGGACCCTGTAGTGGTGGTTCTAGGACCACGGCTTGTGCTGGAGGTGGAGGAGGAGTAGTGGTGGCCTGAAGAGTCCTGATCATAGATTGATCGTTCATCCTTTTGGATCGTAGCTCAGCCCTCTGTGCTGCTAATAGTTCATCATCTTCAGGCTTCGAAGCTGCAACCTGATGCTCCTGGTGCTCACAATCACTCTTAGAAGTAGTGAGGTGAATGGTGTAGATACCGTCACTGTCAGAGCTATCCTTTGGTGACGCAGGTGCCTTTCTTTTGTTCTTTCCTTTCCCTCCAGTCGTGGGAAGTTTGGTGGCCTTACCCCTGGATGCAGGTACATCCTCATTGATAGTTATCCCTTTGGGCCTCTTGCGGGGCGACATGTCTCTACCAGTAAATTTTGGTCTAGCCATGTCTGCAAAAACATCAAAAAGAGTTAGAAACAATTCAATCAAATGCACAGAAAAGTAGTTGCAGACAGACTCCCTAAACCGGTCGGCAAGTCGCTGAATCTCTTTGGCGAGCTACATTTGGCTCACCGAAAGGAATGGCTCAAAAATCTCAGAAAATTTTGGTATGTCGGCAATGTGAAGGGCTTTTCAGTGAATCGACGACAGCATTCGGAGAGCAAGGATTAGCCCGCCAAAAGTTACAATGCTAACACAGATAGGGGTGCAGACAAAGGGCGATCAAGAAGGACTTTCGGCTAGTCGCCAAGTGTATTCGCAGACCTCAGGCTTCTCGCCGAAAGTTACAGAACCAAACTTCACTTTTAACATGAAATTAAAGGAAATATGGGGAATTTCGGTGAACCACCGAATGGTTTGGCGAGCTCGACCCAGCTCGCCATACGACCCAACATGCCTACTTTCAACCCAACTTATCAAATTCAACCTCGCAACCCCTGAAAATGAAATCAAGACAAGCACTTCCACAATTAAACTAAGACCTATCACACCCATGCTCCCGGGATACTCAAAATTCTCCCGGTTGTGCAAAATTTTGCCATTTGATGACTTTTTCCTTTAAGAATGACGTCAATCGCTCCATCATTGGGAAAAATACATCATTCGGCACAAATGTGGGCTACTTAGACTTCACCCGACTACACACAACAACATTAAGGCAAAAAATCTCAGCAAAACAACATTAAAGGCAACTTGGACAAAATATTCGAATTAGCACAGGCATTCTCGCAAACAAACATTATAAGAAATACCCAACACACATCACTAAGATAAAATTCAATGCATAAGAGAACAATTTTCTAAGAATGAATTCGGGGTTCGTAAAACCAACCTTAGATGCCGAATAATCAAAATTTGAAAAGCTAGGCGGCAAAGATTCAAACTCCGAGCACACAATCAATGACTCAAATACAATAAAAATACAAAATATAGATTACTAAATTGTGGGTGTGAGTTCGTAAAGTTCAAAAATGAGGGAAAGTGAAAGAGTTTGGAAGTTTAAGCCTTTGGCCTTTAAAAACCGTCAAGTTCTCGCCCATTCGGCGACATTAGTTTTGCTCATTGACCCACATGGAGACATGCCAAGTGGGCACTTACCTCGCTGAGTTTTACAGGACATCCAGTTAATGTGGGGGTCCAAATGGCGGACTAGGTGGTGATTGCCGACCTAGTCGGCGATTCGCCAATTTGCTCTTGGACTCACCGAGTTTTACAAACTCCAATTCCAAAATGTCTTGAATCTAACGGCAATCTAAGTCGGGCTCACCGACCTCTTTGGCGAGTCGCCGACTGAACTTTTAACTCGCCAACCTGCACTTTTCAAACACCTTCTACACTTTAACCTACAAAATCAACCCACGATTATTTCTTAAATAACAGCAAAGCGATAAAACCTTGGGTTACCTCCCAAGAAGCATCTTAGTTAGCGTCGTGGCACGACTCAAGTCTCTATTCAATTTCCATTTGTGGGGTTTGCCTCATTTTCATAAGGATACCCTTTTTCTGGCTTTGGTTAGAGACAAAACAACACTTGGTCCATGTGGGACTCTAGTAGCTGAATGAACATGGAATGAGAGGCTGTCAGTTGGTTTAGCATTAAGATATTCTCCTTTATCTCATCCAACACTTGGTCATGCTCTTTGACTTTGTGTAGGATGAGTGAGAGAAACTCTTCAATTTGCCCACCCTCTTGCTTCTTTGTCCTTCGACGCTCATGAAGGGTGATGTACTTGTTCCTCTATTTGGACAGTACCTACAATTCCATGACTTTTTTTGCCAATACATCCAGTTTAGTCAACAATGCGGCCAATTCTTGATCTTTTTCTTTCTCCTTGTTTGTCTTGGCCATTTGATCAAGGAGTTGGGTTGCTTTAGCATAAAGTAGTTGGATAAGACAACCTGGAGAGATTTGTTCTACCACTATTCTATTTTCGGGGAAAAGACCCCGGTAGAAGCATTCCAGAAGCATCTTATCTGGAATCCCATGAGTTGGACACTGCTGCAGTAGGGTCTTAAGCCTTTGCCACAACTCATAAATTAACTCACCCTCCAATTGTTTGAAATATAGGATGTTACATGTAAGAATCATCAATCTCAAAGGAGGGTGGTCCATTGGGTCACTGTTTTTACTCGATCTGGTCGAATTCTCTGCTCAAAACAGCAACACACAAACAAAAACTAAAAATAAGAAGATTCACTACAACTAACAATAACAAATTTCTACTTAGCTAATGAATCCTCAACCAACACCACTCCCCGGCAGCGGCGCCATTTTGATTTCACGTATCAGGACATTTCATCCAATACCAAGTGCCAACGATCGTTAGTCAGTAATATAACACAACTAAGTGAGTTAGAGTCGAATCCCACAGGGATTGGTACGTGCTTAAGATTCAAGAGCCATGTACAAATTTGTTCAAGTCAATCATAGGTAAAGACATTTACGAATAAAAGCATAGTTCAAATTAAAGGGTGACACAAGTGTCAAATAACATGGGGTTTTCGATTGTAATTATCAACTACAACAGCAAAAGACACTAATTAACAAGCAATGCGGTGGGTTCTTGGGATGTAATTGAATTATAGGCTAAGGTAGACAATTGGGTAATTGTAACTGATAGAACATAGCTGTAAATTAGTGAATAAACTAGAGTTTAGAAGGGATAAACTTTCTCTCGAACACCAACAAGCAGCAATTAAGAATAGCCTGCACTTTAGTCCATTCACTCTCTCGAGCTGAATGTGAGGAAAAGGGTTTAGGATTCACTCTCTCAAGCTGAACCCATGACAACCCAATACTTACATACCATCGAATCAGTAATTTTGGTTTTAAAATATAACGACCCAGAAAATGGTAGGTTAAACTAGAGCCTAAACGTGGGGGTTAACGTCAAGAGTTAAAGGCAAGAGATAAGGTGTCTTGGGTGTAGGCCATGGTTTGGTAACCTAGGCTGCCAAAAACTAGGCCTAGCTACTGCCTACTTAGACCATGAGGGTCTTCATGACCCGTGGTGGCCATAACGAATCGTGGTGCCACTCGTGGTTGGCTAGGCAGTAAACCCTAAAATGGTTCCAAGGTTCACCTTCACGAGCAACTTTATGGCTCGTCATCAGGACCACGGGCCATGGGAAGGCTTGTGGGATTGCCTTAGCTCGATGAGGGTTGTGTCATCATGAGGGAGGTACTGCCCCAAAGACCATGGGCATCACCGCGAGCCGTGGTGCCCTAGACGGTCCGTCAAAGTGGTCATGTAGATCATTTGGCTTCAAGGGGAGGCAAGGTAGCTTGGCTGAGCCACTGCCTCGAGACCACGACCATACCACGACTCGTGGTCTTGACCACGGACCGTGGGAGGTCTTGTGATCCTCCCTTAATCCCTTGAGGGCTTGTGAAGGTTGAGAGGCACTCTGCCTAGGGGACCACGGGAACCACCATGAGTCGTGGTGCCCCTCACGACCCGTTAAGTTGGGCGTGGTCCCTGACGGAGCTGCCTAAAATGGGGAGTTTTAAGTAATTTCCCTTTCATTAATTAATTATTATGTGGGTTGATTTTAAATGGTTTATATCAGTTGTATATATAATTTTATGTCTTTAAACAGGTCATTTACTCCTTATTTCCTCAAATAAAAATAATGAGTTCCTCTTTCCAAATATTCTCTTTGTAGAAGTTCCCAAAGAAAAAGAAAAAGTGGAAGATAAGGTTGGGAATTCAATGCGTTTATTCTTCAAATTTCATAAGGAATCACAAGAAAGGTATGGTGATCCTTCATCTAGTGTTAGCTTTCACCCCTAGATTCAATTTCAAAGAAGTTTTCAAGTTCATTAAAAACCTTTGGTTTTACTCAATCTCATGGGTTCCTTCATCAAACGATTTCAAATGGTTTTTAATGGCATATTATAATTGTATTATTGTTTAATTGATGATTTATGATGACAATACTCTATGAACCCATGAATTCTCTCAATTTCCTAAACTATGCCTTTATGAAGTGGGTTTGATGATTATGAAAGTTTATGAATGGAATATGTATAAATTTCTTTGGGTTATTGAATTGTATCATTATGCATGCCTTAATTATGGTGAATTTTTGGTGTGTTGATGATTTGAGATTTATGTCCTTGAAGGTATAGTATGAGGAATTGAGTTATTATCACGATACCTTATATATGAATGTGAATCCAATGAAGTTAATGTGATCATGTCTTGAATGTATTTGTGTTATTATTGAAAGGCTACTTCTCAATTTGACACTCATGAATTGAATGTGATGATGGAAAGTGAAGGGCTTCTATAATGTGAACGTATGTCTTGAATGGGTAGGCTTATGCATCTTTTTCTTGTATTGATGAATGTGTCTTGACTTGAAAAATATGAATCGATAGGCCAACAGAATTCCTTTCATAAAAGAATGATGAAGTATTGTAGGACATATCTAGAACTGGTAGACCTAGTGTTGGTAACCCTTCATAAGGAGTCTAGAAACTAATGTGATGATAAACCTTGAATCGGTAGACCTAGTGTAGGTGACCCTTTCCTATGTGAAATGATGAACCTTGTATCGGTAGACCCTACGTTGATGGCACCCTTCTTGGCAACTCAATGAGCTATCCACGTAATATACCATGAATCGATAGGCATATGGCATTTCTTTCATGTGTAATGATGTGTCTGGGGTCGATAGGCCAAGGGCATTCCTCTCAAGCACATTAATGAAATGTAAATGAACTACTCTATCGGAATGGAGGCTAAGCACCGAGTGGATATGGCAAGATGGAAATTCTCCCAATGTTAGGCTAGGTTTCCAATGAACATCTTCCTATCCCATAACTATGTGCCCACATAGGATATTACCTAGTGCTTTCGACCTACGCTAAAATGTTCCCTGTCCTACCTTAGGAAAGTAGACCACCTCTCTACGGTCTGGGGCCATACGACATCGGATTTCATGGTTTGCTCTCATGGTCTATGTCGGTTAATACGTATTCCCATCATGTGAGATGTGCATTATCGTTTTTGGATAAGTTATATGAAGTATGGGTGGTAGTATGGGATTCTATCCATGCATTGAATGAGTACGCTTTGATAGGGCTATAGTGAGATCTCTAATGTCTTAATGACTAATTTATGAAAGTCCTCTTAATGATTGCTAATGAAGAATGTTGACTTAAGTGTCTAATATGATGATGCGTGCTAAACATGGGTTGTATTATGAGTTATATTACCTTGTCATGTCTTATGAAATGTTTATATCTCTCATGTATGAGTATTGTGTAAAGATGGAAAAGATGAATGGTAAGTTCACTTTTGGTGACCTTAATGTGGTACTTTAGTGTGGATGGTAGTATGGGACGCTATCCATATATTGCACAAGGTATAGCATGAGGGTTACTTGAGGTGAAGTCCTAATGTGAATGTAATGGTTTACATGTTGGTTATGTTCAAATGTGATGCTATGACTTGTCTGATGATTATACTTGTATTTGATGTCTCTTATGCTATTGCAAATGACATTTATAAAGAGTGGCATAATGCATGGTTTCCAACAAAAATGTACCTTTTAAAGCATGTTTGTTCATTGTCATCATACTTAGTACATTTTTGTGTGCTAACCCATATTCCTCTTATTTTACTACAAGTGTGGGTTCCGGCAAGTGAGTTTCTATCTCTATAGTTCAAGTGCTTGGATTGATATTCTCCCAAGGCTAAGTGTATGTCCTTATAGATCGAGTACAAGTACTTTTAGACGTTTCTTTCTTTCACGTAATAGACAATTCTAGTCTTTTCGATTGTAATGGGTCGTGACCCTACTTTAGTTTTCAAGACATTTTTCAGATGGCCATGTGAGACTTTAGACTTCTGTTGTGTTTCATGTATTTTTAAATAAAGTTTTGATTGTTTGGAATTAAATAAGTTTTAAATTTCGCACTATTTCTATGAATCGAATGTTATGAAAGCTAAGAGGTTTGTACGAGACTCCTTCGGGGTCAAATACGCTGTGTAACTTCTAGGGTATAGGCTCGGGTTGTTACAAACTTGGTATCATAGCATAAGATTTTGGGAATAGTTTTTAGGATTGATGTCTCACAAGCCACGTCTAGTAAATTCTTGTTCATTGGTGTGAGTCGCGACACATCTATGAGTGAGAGGTTGTAGGACGTTAGGAAGTTACACTTGTTTCATTATTCTCGAAGTCGTGCCTTAGAGTTTAGCTCTATAAGAGTACTTTTCCTAACCCTTTTCTTGTGTTTATAGAATATGAATACAAGGGCGAATCCAAGAAGCATGGAAGAGGAGATTGTGAATGAGGGAGTTCCTCCCCAAGGTCTTCAATGTGACCAAGTTCCTCTAGGAAAACAAGGAAATCATGTTTCGGTGGATCCCTCAACCATGACCAATGAGGAAGTTAGCTCGTCTCTTTTGATGATGGCTCAAGCTGTAACTACTCAAGCTGAAGTCATGACGGCTCAAGCAAATAGGGGTGTTGAGGCTAATATGAACCCCAATGTGAGTATTATGGCTTCTATGTTGAGAGACTTTGTGAGGATGAATCCTCCGGTGTTTCTAGGATCTAAGGTGGGAGAGGATCTCCAAGAGTTTTTGGATGAGGTTTATAAGGTAGTCAATGCTATGGGGGTGACTTCTATCGAGAAAGTGGAACTTGCCGCCTATCAATTGAAGGATGTGGCCCAAATTTGGTTCACTCAATTGAAAGGTAATAGGCCGGTAGGAGCAAGGCCTATTGATTGGGAGTTATTCAAGGAGTCTTTCCTTGGAAGGTTCTTTCCCCGTGAGAAGAGGGAGGTTAAGATGGAGGATTTTATCAATCTTAGGCAAGGTAAGATAAATGTGCAAGAGTACTCTTTGAAATGTACCCAATTGTCTAAGTATGCCCCATCTTTGGTGTCAAACCCTAGGGATGAGATGAGTCATTTTTTTATGGTAGTATCCAACATAGTTGAGGAAATGTGTTGTATGGCGATGCTCCATCATGATATGAACATTTCTAGACTCATGGTGTATGCTCAATCTATTGAGGAGTCCAAACACAAGAGGAAGAATAGGGAGTTGAAGAGGTCTAGGCCCGATGAGCAAGCTCAACCAAGGTTCACAAAGAGAGCTCCAAACAAAGATTCTTCAAGCACTCCTAGGGCTAACCAAGAGAAAGGTGGTGGATCTTCATTTTCTAAATCTACTTGTACCACTTGTGGAAAGAAGCATTTTGGGAATTGCCTAGTTGGTAATAATGGGTGCTATGGTTGTGGGAAGAATGATCACCAAGTGAGAAATTGTCCTACTCTTTCGGCCAAAGGAAGGGAGGCTAAGCAAGCTTCTCCTAGTGTTCCGGATCCTTATTCTACAAAGAATAGTCGTTTCTATGTACTCCGGGCTAGATATGACAAATAAGCTTTTCTTGATGAAGGCACCGGTAAGTGATGATTTCTTATAGTTGTGAATGTTGTATTGAGGTTCCTTTGTTATTTGCATGGTAGCCTTAGAATGGGTTTACTCTTAAGGGAGGGATGGTATGTTGAATATAGTAAGGTTGTTGAATGTTTTGATATCCTTATCACTTTTCTCCTATTCCTATTCAAGCTTGAGACCAAGAGTTCCTTGTACTTGTTTCATGTTTTGGCGTCATGTGTGAAAATGTGTTTCCATGATCTCCTTATGTTATGCATGTTTTGATGAAATGTATGTTTAATGAGAAAAATGAGTTTTTGATCTATGGGTTCCTCATGTTGATATGCATCTATAATGAGTTGCCTAAATGCTTCATGAGTTGAATTATTGAGCATGCTTAAATGTGTTTTGTGAAGAGTTGCATAATTTGCCTTTTGATGTTTTGATGAGCATGATGTGAGTTGGAGAAGGAAATTCCTCCAACGAAATGAGAAATGAGATGTTTTTGTGCATAATGAGTTTGTAGATGTAGTTCCTACCTTTTTGTGTTGCATTGAGCTTATTGATAGGGAGTTGATGTTTCCTCCTATGATTTTGTGTATTGTTTATAATGTTGCATGCATTATGGGCTGCTAGTCTTGAGTCGTTATCCCTTAAAGTGTTTAAAGTGTCATTCGAGGAAGAATGTTCCTAAGGGGGGGAGGGGGGATAATATAGTGACCCAGAAAATGATAGATTAGACTAAAGTCTAAATGTGGGGGTTAGCTAAGGCAATCCCACGAGCCTTGGCTTGGCACCATTCTAGGGCTTACTGCCTAGCCAAGGCTATCCTTCACGAGCCACTTCACGGCTCGTGGTCATGACCACGGGCCATGAGAAGGCTCGTGGGATTGCCTTTGCTTGATGAAGGTTGTGTCTTGATGAGGGAGCTACTGCCCCAAAGAACATGGGTACTACCACGAACCATGTTGCCCTAGACGGTCCGTCAAAGTGGTCGTGTAGATCACTTGGCCTCAAGGGGAGGCAGTTTGACCAAGCCACTGCCTCAACACCATGACCATCACCACGACTCGTGGTCTTGACCATGGATCGTGGGAGGTCTCATGGTCCTCCCTTAGGACCTTGAGGGCTTGTGAAGGTGGAGAGGCAAACTGCCTAGGGGACCACGGGCACCACCACTAGCCGTGGTTCCCCTCACGACCCGTTAAGTTGGGCGTTGTCCCTGATGTGGCTGCCTAAAATGGGGAGTTTTAAGTAATTTCCCTTTTATTAATTATTGTGTGGGGTTGATTTTAAATTGTTTATATCACTAGTATATATAGTTTTAAGTCTTTAAACAAGTCATTTACTCCTTATTTCCCCAAATGAAAACAAAGAGTTCCTCCTTCCAAAAATTCTATCTGTAGAAGTTCCCAAAGAACAAGAAGAAGATGTGGGAGCTAGGGTTGAGGATTTAAGGCGTTTATTCTTCATATTTATTGGGGAATCACAAGCAAGGTACGGTGATTGTTCATCTAGGGGTAGCTTTCACCCCTAGAGTCAATTTCAAAGAAGTTTTCAAAGTTTTCAAGTTCATGAAAAACCTAGGGTTTTACTCAATCTCATGGGTTCCTTCATCAAACGATTTCAAATGGTTAGTCATGGCATATTATCATCGTATTAGTGTTTAATTGATGGTTTATGATAAAAAAAATACTCTATGAACCCATGAATTCACGCAATTTCCTAAATTGTGCCTTTATGAAGTGGGTTTGATGATTATGAAATCTTATGAATGGAATATGTCTAAATTGTTTTGGGTTATTAAATTGTATCATTATGTATGCCTTAATTATGTTGAATTATTGGTGTGATGATGAGTTGAGATTTATGGCCTTGAAGGTATAGTATGAGGAATTGAGTTATTATCATGATACATTGTATATGAATTTGAATCCAATGAAGTTAATGTGATCATGCCTTGAATGTATTTGTGTTATTATTGAAAGGCTATTTCTCAATTTGACACTCATGAATTGAATGTGATGATGGAATGTGAAGGGCTTCTATAATATGAAGTTATGTCTTGATTTGGTAGGCATATGCATCTTTTTCTTGTATTGATGAATGTGTCTTGACTTGACGAATATGAATCGATAGGCCAATGGCATTCCTTTCATAAAGGAGTGATGAAGTATTCTAGGCCATGTCTTGAATCGGCAGACCTAGTATTGGTAGCCCTTCATGATTTGTCTAGAAACTGATGTGATGATAAACCTTGAATCGGTAGAACTAGTCTAGGTGAGCCTTTCATGTGTGAAATGATGAACCTTGTATCGGTAGACCCTACGTTGAAGGCACCCTTCTTGGCAAGTCAATGAGCTATCCATGTAATATACCATGAATCGATAGGCCTATGGCATTCCTTTCATGTGTAATGATGTGTCTTGGGTCGATAGGCCAAGGGTATTCCTCTCAAGCACATTAATGAAATGTAAATGAACTACTCTATGGGAATGGAGGCTAAGCACTGAGTGGATATGGCAAGATGGAAACTTTCCCAATGTTAGGCTAGGGTTCCAATGAACATCTTTCTATCCCATAACTATGTGCCCACATAGGATATTAGCTAGTGGTTTTGACCTACGCTAAAATGTTACCGGTCCTACCTTAGGAAAGTAGACCACCTCTTTACGGTGTGTTGCCATACGACACTGGATTCCATGGTTTGCTCTCATGGTCTATGTCGGTTAATGCCTATTCCCATCATGTGAGATGTGCATTATGGTTTCTTGAGAAGTTCTATGAAGCATTATGGGTGGTAGTATGGGATGCCATCCATGCATTGCACGAGTAGGCTTTGATAGGGCTATAGTGAGTTCTCTAATGTCTTAATGACTAATGTATGAAAGTCCTCTTAATGATTACTAATGAAGAATGTTGACTTAAGTGTTTAGTGTGATGATGCATGCTAAACTTGGGTTGTATTATGAGGTATTTTCCCTTGTCATGTCTTATGAAATGTTTATGTGTCTAATGTATGAGTATTGTGTAAAGATGGAAAGGATGAATGGTAAGTTCACTTTTGGTGACCTTAATGTGGTACTTTAGTGTGGATGGTGATATGAGACGCTATCCACACATTGCACAAGGTATAGCATGAGGGTTACTTGAGGTGAAGTCCTAATGTGAAGGTAATGGTTTACATGTTGGTTATGTTCAAACGTGATGCTATGACTTGTATGATGATTATCCTTGTATATGTTGTCTCTTATGCTACTGTACATGATATTTCTAAAAAGTGGCATAATGCATGGTTCCCAACCAAAATGTCCCTTTTAAAGCATGTTTTGCATGGTGTTCATACTTAGTACATTTTTGTGTGCTAACCCATATTCCTCTTATTTTACTACAAGTGTAGGTTCCGGCAAGGGCAATTGAATTAACACAAAGCGTGAAGATTGCGATGAAATGTAACTAAAGGACAGAAAGAATCTCAGATCAAATATTTTAGCTAAACAAATCAACACATAACTAGGACTCTAGAGCCGAAAATGCATTGAAATAATTTATGATTTTGGAGATTACATAATTAAAAAGATATTAGTTTTAGGGTAGTTTTTGTGATAAGAAAAAAGAATCATTACAGTCGTTTAGTAGAAAACAGTTCAGGAGAAGAGACAGTATTTTGGTGGAATAACCCAACAGACTAGGTAATATGCATTTATAATATATATATATATATATATATATATATATATATATCGAATGTGACTTATTATAGTAAATGTTTTTTATCATGCTAATCTTTTAGACGGATATTCCTTAACAAGGGGTAAGCTATATGAATCATGTGTATCTACTCCACTCTTAGCATGCTCTATTGTATTCATGGTAAGTAATTGGTTTTAAGGCAAATAAGAAATTTCCTGAATTTAGATCTTATACTTATACAACATTAATCACACAAAATTTTACCAAACTCCAGAAACTCTTAAGAAAGGACAAACTCTTACACATGAATTGCATAGTGTTCAACTCTAAAGAATTAGGCCAATTAAATGATGACAGATCCTAATTTTAAAGCTCAATTTAAGCTAGTTGAAAAGTACCTTACTCCTCCTTATCGGAGGCTGAGGAGAACGAGGTAGAACAAATGTTTGGGCTTCCTTTTTCATTGTGTATCTTTTCTTAAACTTTGGAGAGGCCCAATACTCATTCAGTTTTTCCATATATCTTTATGAATCCACGATGGCATCGTATCATGCTTTCAGGCATACTGAAGCAAATAACTCAACCTACGAGAGCATTTTCTAAAAAAAGTTTCTTGAATCTTTGCCTCATGCTCGAGAGACCATTGATAATTCATCTGCATAAAATTGAATTTTTAGATTGAATAAATGTCCAATATAAGAAGTGTTTCTCTTTAAACAATATACTACATCACAAATATACGTGTCCTGCATCTAGATTGATTAACTTGTTTGAGACCAAGGAGTTATTAAACACTTCAAGTAAATAATTGATTTGTTTTTACCTTGAAGTTATCAAACATTCTCTCTCTAACGTTCAATGGAACCTCTTTCCAGTACCTCCATGGTCCATGATAAAAAGAACACATTGATTCAACCATAGCCTTCACGGACTGAATAGAAGGATAAAACTTGCATTATATTTAAAATTGTGATGATAGAGAAGCTGCTGCAAAATGAAAATAAATGAATAGAAGGATAAAACTAGTATCTTTTTAAATAATTTTGAAACTAGCATGTTTGCTGAACGTGATATTTATTGTTTTGCAAACTATATTATTTGTTGTATAACCTAATAGATTAAGAATTTGACTGATCTTACTTTTAAATATGATCAAACATCAAAATTTAATAATGTAGCTAATGTAGTCCATAGTGCACTTCTCATTTTACACAAGGCTCAACTTGTTAAAAGAACTATTAAAAAGATTATATGAATACTTACCCCAATCCATCGGGAATAATAATCAATCTCTTGAGTTCATCATACTTTCCAACATTTGGAGGATCTTTGCACTGTGCAGAAGCTTTTGTAGGAGGTTGTGTAGCTGGTGGACGACTGTTACCTCCAAGATCCTTCTAAAAAATAAGAATAAGAAAAAAATAGCAGATTAATCTAATGAATCATGTCAAAGTTTTTTTAACTCCAACAAATAGAGCACTAATAAAATATTAATAGAACAGATATTTTTCAATGATGAGGAATTTGTAATTAGAATCAAGAGATGTTGCTGCTAAAGGAGCCTTCAAGTCGAAACTATGAAATGGTTTTGGCCTCATTTGTTTACACTTAATGGAGGTCTGAATCTTAATCATTCAAATCAACCAATTAAGTGCATTTGTTCATAAGGTTTAAATGTGAATGATTAAGACTCTGTCCATTAGGTTCATTTGTTTTGTTTCCATTTAAATTTCTTAATGGGTCTAAGAAGATCTGATATAATAGAATCTTAACACCGTTCAGAGGCTTGTTATTCTTCACGCCACTTACTTTGCTTCTCAACCACATACCATTTTTTTCTATCCTCTTCAACTTTTACTGTGTTTTATGATATCTCATTTATGATTTTAAAGGAAACAACTTTACTTCTTATATGTGTGAATTCAATATAAATCTCTCTTCGCAAACTCATTGATGACTCAAAAAATAGTTTGAGAAAAAATTTGCCTCTGTATATGTAATCAATGTCATGAAAAATAAGTATTTTCCCCTACTTATTGATTTTTATTTGTCAACTAATCCATGTTTACGGAGTACAAATATATGTGAATATAACAAAAAATGGTTAAAAACTTATCGAGGACCAAGAACACAAAGAATCTCTTACTTTCACACAGGAAATTACAATTTATAAAGACAACTTTAGCCTTCAAGCTACTTGGAGATTTTGATGGACATCAGCTTATTCTTTAAAGAATTCATGTTATCTTGTTAAGGTATATTTTTATATTAATTTATAAGTTTTATTTGTACTTTAGTTAATGAATATTTTATATTAAATATATGTTTTTCGGATATTATTTTCTATTAAGAAAATTTATGTTGCTGAAATGAGATTTTATGATATTTTATTCATACAGTATAATTTCATATGTACATTTGATATTAAAAACAAACAAACATAATCATTTTGTGTTCAGATCCATAGACTTTATTAATATTCCGATGAACATTCAAATTCGTACATCTAGATCTTAATTCACATTGTTAGACAGAGATAGCTCTTGACGATTGACAGGTGCAAGGAAAAAGTTCCACAAACATGATTGCAGAAGACCAACTCCCAACTGGAAATAGAGAGAAAGAATAATGTTGAGGCGGTGGAAATAATACAGCACTCCAAGTCACATGAGGAAAAGGAACCAGTACAGGTATTCGAAGTCTCGCGAGGAAAAGGAATCATTACAAGTTTGTTGAAGTAGAGTTGAAGTAGGAAGGGACTCTTGTTCTATAAATATAGCAGGATTTTTTCCAAAGAAGATTGTCCACTTACATAGAGAGATACGAGTCTTATTGTGGGAGAGTTCAAATTGAAGTTTTGTTGAAGTGTTGCGAAGAACATAATTGAAGAATTCTATTATGTTTATTTTGAGTCTTTTGTTAATGTTGTCGTAATTTATTTGCTATGAAATTTATTGTTTTCGGATCTTTGTGTTGTGGGCAACTTAAACATCTGGGAAAACATGAAGCTAGGGGTTTGAGTTTAAGTCTAGGAATTGGAGTTTATAATTCCTTAGGTTACATTGGTTTGTAAATATTTGTAGTTTGAAGTTTTATTGAGTTAATAAAAGTATTAAAGTGAAAATATTGGGCAATTACAAACGTACTTATTTTGAACTACTAAACATTCTAAGGATCAGATAACCCATGCACGATCCGTAAAAGAATTACATAGGTCAAAATTCTAATAATTGGTCTCAGAGCAGGTTCTGTTAATCAAGAGTCTAATAACTCAAGGTAAGATCACTATGAATTTTGTACCTCCTCTTGGAGACACTCAAGGACAACACATAAACAGGCCACCCTTATTTAATGGGCAATAATACTCTTAGTGGAAAGCAAGAATGGAAGACTTCATTCAAGCTGAAGACTATGAACTATGGATTAGAATTACTTATGGACCTCTAATGCCTACAAATAAAGGACAGTGAAGGAAAGAACAATCCTAAACTTAATGCTTAGTATGGAGAAGCTGACTACAAGATACTAGGAAAGAATGACAAGGCTTAATGCATTCTCGTATGTGGACTCGAACCTTACGAGTTCAACTGCATCTCTGGATGTACCATTGCTAAACAAATATGGGATACACTTATAAACGCCCATGAAGGTGTTACCCAAGTTCAAAAGTTTAGAAGCGCTAGACTATGCACTGAATATGAGTCCTTCAAGATGAAAAATGGAGAGTCACTTGACGATATGATCACTAGATTCACCACACTGGTCAATGTATTAATGTCCTTAGGAAGAATATACACTACAGAGGAACATGTAGATAAGGTTCTTCGAACTCTACCCAGATCATGGGAAATCAAAGTTACCGCAATAAGAGAGGATAAAGACTTAACAAATATGACCGTAGATGAGCTTGTAGGAAATCTAAAAACATATGACATGAATTTTGAAAGTGCCAAAAGAAGTGAAGGAAATAAAGATAAGAGTCTTGCTCTCAAGGTAACTGATGAGAATGATTAATCTGATCTAGATGATGATGATATAGCCTTGATAAGAAGAAATGTCAAGAAACTATTCAAGAAAGGCATGAACTACGGAAAGAAATCTGCTCCTACCAAGGAGAATAGCGTAGAAAAGGGTCGGAATGGAGGATGTTATAAATGTGGTGAAACCGAACATCAAGTCAAGGAGTGTCCTATGTGGAAAGTTGAGGGGAGAAAATAATGGGTAGACAAGGAGAAAAGAGAACTGGGAAACAAAAGGATAAATAATGAAAAGGAAAATAATCAATCTATGTATGCTAGTTGGGGAACACGTACAGATAACTCAGAGGAGTATGATGACATTGCACTTATGGCCATAGAAGATTCAGAACCTTAATCTGATTCTGACACTGAGGAAGAGAAGGTAAACATTTCTGATCTCAAAGATAAACTAGAGAAGAAATTATCCTCTTTAATGCGCACTTTCATAAATACCATACAAAAATTGAATACTGACAAGAATCAGTTGGTAGCCTCTATGACTAGTCTAATGTTTGAGTACATTGATCTTGTAAAACTCAATACTGCGTTAAAAGAAAAGAACAAAGCTCTTCTTGAAAGGACTCATCAACTTGATTCTTGTAACCTTTCCCTCAAAACAAAAATATTAAAATTAAGTTTCATTGGTATGAAAAAAGATAAGGAGAGTGATCAACCCCTGCTTGAATAAGATGTCAAAAGACTTAAAAGATGAATTATTCTTAGAAAAGGAAAACTCTAGGAGAATGAATCTTGAATTAGGTAGAATCAAATATTAGCTTGAACAAGAAAATAAATGGACTAAATTTTCCATGACTGTAACCCATCTAGGAACTAACACCTGTAACATAAAAGCTAGAATAGGTTTTGATAGTCAATCCTTGAATGGGAATCTTGCATTCTACACACTTTGTGGTAACATGGGTCACTCTAGAAACACCTTGTTAATACTACCGAAAATATTAATACTAACACACATCAAAGGAACAAAGATGTACTAAAGAAAACAAAATTACCGAATTGGATAAACAAGGACCTTATTCACCATTTTGATCAAATAAAAGGATCCAAGTTAATTTGGGTTCCAAAATCTAACCCTTGAATTTTTCAGGAAAATGTGAGGGGAAGAAACCAATACTGGTATATAGACAACACTTGCTCAAGGCACATGACTGGAGATAAATCAAAATTCCTCTAACTTAAAGAAAGAAAACATGGAATGGTAGCATTTGGCGGTGGACAAAAATGTTAGATTAAAGGCATTGGAAAAACAGGTAAGACTAGTGAACACTAAATCAAAAATTTGTATCATGATGGAGTCTTGAATTACAACTTGCTCAACATATCACAACTTTGTGATAAAGGAAACAAGGTAATTTTCTCTTCCATAGGAGTTGAATTAATAAAACTTGAACCAAAGGAAAATGTCTTAACTGGACAAAGATATAAGCATGTATATATTGTAGATACAACAAAGGTACCTGCTAAAAATCTTATATGTCTAAGTGAATTGGAAGGAGATCCTTCATTATGGCATAAACGTCTAGGTCATGCTAGTCACGTACAATTCATTAAAAAAACTTATTTCTAAGGATTGAGTAATGGAACTTCCTAAAACTAACTTTAAAGAAGAAAGGTTTTGTGAAGTATGTACTCGAGGAAAACATTTAAAATCATCCTTCAAATCTAAACAAGTTATCAGAAGAACTAGATCCTTAGAACTAGTACACATGGATCTATGTGGACCTATGAGGGTTAGAAGTAGAGGTGGAAAAATATGTATTTGTACTAGTAGACGATTTTAGAAGGTACAGTTGGACACTTTTTATTGCTTCAGAAGATGATGCATTTGAAGCCTTCTATACATTAATAAGAAACCGTCAAAAGAAACTTGACAAACAACTGATAGCTATTAGATCTGATCATGTAACTAAATTTGAGAACTCTAACATTGTTCAATATTATGAATATCATGGGGTTGACCACAATTTTTGTGCTCCTAGGACTCCTCAACAAAATGGAGTAGAAAAAAGGAAAAACAAAACCCTTCAAAAAATGGCTAGAACTATGATGATTGCTCGCAACATAACTAATCAATTTTAGGCTGAAGCCATGAATACTGCATGATATACTATAAATAGGTGTATGCCTAGATCCATGCTAGATAAAACTCCTTATGAATTACTAAAAGGCAGAAAACCTAACATATCTCACCTAAGAACCTTCAGGTGTAAATGGTTCATTCATAAAAATGGAAAGAATTTGTTAGGAAAGTTTGATGCTAGAGGTGATGATGGAATTTTTCTTGGATATTCTTCAAACAGAAAAGCTTATAAGTTACTAAACAAAAGACTAATGTGTGTAGAAGAAAGAGTATATGCAGTATTTGATGAAACATATGTTATAGCTAACTAAAGTCTTCAAGATGAACCATTAAGATTATGTGTCGAGAATGAAAAAGAACAAGTAAACGAACAAGGTTCTTCACCTGCAGATGATGTAAACACTGCTCCATGTCATGGGGGAAATGAAGAAAATGAAGAAGAAACATCTTAGCAAAATCAAAGAGGGTTGATTGATAATCATGACTCAGAACAACAGAAGTTGGTAGTAAAGGACTACAAGTACCAAGGATCACATTCAATAGATATCATACTCACTTATCTCAAATCCAGCATAACCACCAGATCAGGACTAAAAATCATTGTGCTTTCAGTGCATTCCTTTCAATGATGGAACCAAAGAAAATTAGTGAGGCCTTGCAAGATGATGACTGGTTTATAGCTTTTGAGGAGGAATTCAATCAATTTGAAAGAAATAAAATTTGGCACCTAATGTCAATACCCCCAAATAAAAACATTATTGGAACTAAGTGGTTGTTCATAAACAAGTTGGATGAACATGGTACCATAACAAGAAACAAAGCAAGATTGGTGGTCCAAGGTTACGATCAAGAAGAGGGCATAGATTAAGATGAAACTTTTGCTTCAGTGGCAAGATTAGAGGTAATAAGATTACTTGTAGCATTTGTTGTCCTCATGGAATTCACATTCTATCTGATGGATGTAAAAAGTGTATTCTTAATGGTCTACTAAAAGAGGAAGCGTTTGTTAAAAACAACCTATATTTGAAAATAATGACTATCCAGAATATTTCTATAAGCTTGAGAAAGCACTCTATGGGTTAAAACAAGCACCTAGGGCATGGTAAGATAGATTGTAAAAATTTATCTTAAGTCATGGGTAAAGAGGGAAAATTGACAATACTCTTTTTCTCAAGAATAAAGGAAAGGACTTGCTAATCATATTGGTATGCGTGGATTACATCATCTTGGGAGCCACAAATAAACCACTTACAGATGAGTTTGCATTTCTAATGAGCAATGTGTTATAAATGTGCATGATTGTAGAGTTAAACTATTTCCCAGGACTTCAAATCAAAGCATGTACCCTAATTCACCAACATAAGTATGTCAAACAACTGCTCATAAGGTTCAAAATGGAGAATGCAAAAACAATCAATACCCCAATTTCCACATCTACCAAGTTAGATCTGGAGGCAATAGGTTCAATCATCATTAAAAGCTCTATCGAGGAATAATTAGGTCACTTATGTATCTTCTAGATAGAGCGCTAGACTTTGTGTTTAGTGTTGGGTCATATTCTCGATTTCAATCTAATCCTAAGGAACCTCATTTACAAGTTGTTAGAAAGATTCTACACTACTTAAAAGGAACCACAAACTTAGGATTCTATTACACAAAAGGAACCAATTTTGAACTAGCAGCATAGGTTGATGCAGACTATGCAGGAAACTTAGTGGACAGGAAAAGTACTACGTGTATGGTTCACTTCTTAGGGTAAAGTATGATCTCTTGGGCAACAAAGAAACAAAATTTTATAGCTCTATCTACTGTCGAAGGTGAATATGTTGTAGCGTCACGTTGTGCTCCAACTCAAAGACTTTGGGTTGAACACTGAATATGTACCAAATTTTTGTGACAATACTAGTGCAATAAACATAGACAAAACTCCAGTTCAACATAAAAGAACAAAACACATTGATATTTGACATCATTTCTTAAGGGACAATGTAGAAAAGAGTTGGTCTCCATGAATTTCGCACTACTAAAAAATAAATCGCAAATATCTTCACCAAAGCATTTGCAAGAGAACACTTTGAAAGGAACATATTGGATCTAGGGATGATTAAAATTGCCTTAGCCACCCTCCATGGCTTCTAAAGAATACTATGCATAAGGCACAAACGATCGGATTGAATTGTATAATTCATACACCAACTTTAAAACATTTGAGAAACTATAACTAAGTAATTTTTTTAGGTGGAAGAACACATAAAGATCGAAAGATGGGTCCGGTGGGTCCAAAAATACAGGTATGTATTCCACTCTTGATGCAAAATGCATAAATTCAAAAACTATAAGGAATAACATGTTCCTTCCTCGGGTCACTATAAAAACTATAACCATCATACTCAAATATTGCACCGTCATTTTCAAAGAGCTGATAACCATCACATCATTATGGATGCCTACACAACTTTATTCCTAATGAAACTCTTCACATTCTAGGACTTCTCGTATAACCCACAAATCGGGCTTCCATCACCACTAAATACACACACCTCTACCTACAATCTCATATCCTCCTCTAGTAAACTAAACTATCACACTCCTCTCACCATAAAAACTACATCAAACACAAATTCCTCACCCCCAACCCATCAATAATACAATATCGTCACCCTCTCCTTCCTCTTAACAAGTTTTGACAATTATGATGTTTGAGGAATAGGTTTGCACCTCTATTCTGCTCGAAATTGTGTTTGTGGATTACACTAGAATATATCATCTGGATGTGTTTCTACACAGTACAACTCCAACTCAGGGGGGATCTAGTCTTCTTCTGGAAGTTGGGGGAGTTTAGGAGGATTCACCTAGTAAGGGGGAGCACACTAGGACCCTATGGCTGAAACTGCTTCACCCGCTAGGCTCAACATTGGTGCATCTAGTAAGGGAGAACATGCTCTATATTTGCACAATCTCAGGAATTTAATATAAGTTCTAAGGATACCATGCACATTGCGCTTTAATCCCGAAACAACAAAGATCAAGATTATGGAAGACTACTAGAAAGCATGTGGTGGTCCAATAGATGAACCTCGGGAGACTCTTCCTACTACGTTGTTTATGATTATCCCTATTTGTACTACCCACTCGATCAAAAGAGCTCTTTAGGCAGGTATCCTCACCTTTTAAACAAACAAATCCATTTCCTTAAAATTCCCATTTATCCCTCCTACTAACCCTATAGAAAATACATGATGAACTCGATGGGCTAGTACGGGTTAAGAAGGGTAAAAGTCTAGCTTCCTCTAGTCATACTGTAAAATGGGCTTCTCGACCTACTTCTTCCAAAGGTACTATTTGCACCCGTTTAATTGATGAGTCTACTAACTCTAGTAATCATGAGAGTGTTTTTTCTATTTCTACATCTCAGGGGGACAAACCACAAGGGGAAATGAAGAGTGATTAATTTTGTGTTAAGTGTTCATACTGAGGATACCCTAGATGACAAGACTTTTGGGTTCGTACACTTAAGCAACACACTATTCTCCATGGTAAGGTTAATATGTACCTATCTAGATCTTCTAGAGGCACAGAGTTGAACTAACCTGTTCCTTCAGGGCAATATGTGTCTCTGTCTGGGTAGAGAACAAACTTGGCTATTTTATATCAATGCATCTAGCTCGTTTACCTCTATCACTAGTACAGTTCATGGTGTCTTGTTCACTCTCACTCTTGAACGTATGGAATAAATTTTGGGGTTTCCTAATATTGGTTGGTGTCACTATGTATAGACGAATTATCCCATATTAGATGAGTTACCATCTACCCTAGAGATATCTTATTGTTTTGCGAATGATCCCACCTTAAAAACTCATACCAAAGTAGACAAGGGATCAATGTTATCACTCCATAAGCTATTGTTTGATATTGTTCATAAGATTATCTTGTCGTGACAACAGAAATGAACTTAGGCCAATTTCATGGATATACCACATATGGATATGCTTATTTCTAGGGTACCATCAGTTTGCCTTGTCTTATCTTGCACCATATGCATCACATTTGTGTTTAGGACAAATCGTCATGTTTTGAGGTATGGGTTCTGAATGGGAATGATTTTTTATCACTTTGGGGTTCCAGTTAAGGAGTGGCAGTATCAGACTAGTAGGGATGTTTTGGGTTATGGTGAACTAGGTTGCAGTGCCTGCTCCACCTAGTGGAGGTTAATGCACCACTTCAAAGGATTTGGGCATTGTTGGATGCTAAAAATGCAGAGATTACTGCACTCAGGGCGTCTCATTTGGTAGCATTAAATAAGTTGTATATCTCTTATGGTCTTGAACATTCTGGTTTGGAGGAAGAGAAGGTATGTCTGAAGGCTGAACTTACTTTAGATGAGGTAGCTCTATTAGTTAAAACAATCCACAAACTATGTTAATCTCAGAGGCCTCTATGACTTAATGAAAGAGGATCGTCCCCTATCTCTCCTTCTGCATCCACTCCTCCCTAGACTTTCCATGCCATGTGTTCCTAGTGTATCTTATTTTGCTTATATTTCTTCTTTTTCTTTTTTTTTGCATTTGTGCAAGTAGTGGTGTATACACTCTAGAAAATGGATATATTGAACCTATGTTTTTTTCTTTATGTGGTTGTCTGTTAATGTACTTGGTTTTAGTTCCAATTGCTTTAGCCTTGACAGTGTTGATGATTGCTCTGCAACCTTGAGTAATAATTACTTCTATGCTTTATTGATATGTTTTTATGATATCAAAAGGGGGATGGTGCTATGTATGATTATTTCCTAGTCTTGAAACATGTTACTTCGACTTCTATGTTTGTGTAACGTCTTTCAGTAGGTTGAAATGCACACACAAATTCATTGATTTTCATCATCAAAAAGGGGGAATTTGTTAGACAGAGATAGGTTTTGACAAGTAACAGGTGCAAGGAATGAGTCCTCAAATATGATCATAGGAAACCAAATCCCAACTAGGCATAGAGTGAAAGAATAATGTTGAAGCGGTGGGAATAATGCAATACTCCAAGTCACATGAGGAAAAGAAGCATTATAAGTATTCCAAATCCTACGAGGAAAAGGAATCACTACAAGTTTGTTGAAGTAGAATTGAAGTAGGAAGGGACTCTTGTTCTGTAAATATAGCATGTTTTTCTCCAAAGAAACTTGTGCACTTACATAGAGAAATACGAGTAAAACACAGTCTTATTGTGAGAGAGTTTAAATTGAGGTTTTGTTGAGGTTTTGCGAAGAACATAATTGAAGAATTCTATTCTGTTTAGTTTGAGTCTTTTGTTAAAGTTGTCATAATTTTTCTGCTGCGAAATTTAGTGTAGTTTGATGTTTGAGTTGGGGGACCCTTGAGATCTGGCACATAAACCTAGGGGTTTGAGTTCTGAGTATAGAAATTAGAGTTTATAATTCCTTAGGTTACATTGGTTTGTAGTTTGAAGTTTTAATGAGTCAATAAAAGTTTGAAAGTGAAAATGCTAGGCAATTACAAACATACTTATTTTGAACTACTAAATAATCTAAGGATCAGATAACCCATAAACGATCCTTAGAAGAATTATGAAGGTCATGATTCCAACACACATCTTAATATGCATATGTGAATTCAGATACAGACTTCTTAATCTTAATGAAATTAAATGAGTCATTCTACAAAATTAGTTTTCTTAACTATCCAAAGTAGGTGCAGAAAGTTTAAACTTATGGTTTATTGTAATACCTCTTGTCATTTTGCTTGTGATGGGATTTGTACAATATCATTTGGTTGAAGGGAGGTGCAGACATCTTCCTTAACAGTCTCCAGACACATTATCTTAAGTCTATGCCGGCTACTTAAGTATACATAGAGCAAAAGATGACGAAAAATACACTTACTTCCGAAGTTGATTAATGGACCCGTTTAGATCTAGAAGATACACCGATCCCAGGATTGTCATCCACGTTATCTATAGTTTCTCCCTGTTTGGATGTTTCCTCTATATGAAGTTCAACATTTGGGAATTAGATTTATGTTACATAGGCATTTAGAGAAAAATTGAATGGCACTATAAAAAGTAATGTTTTCAAAACTAACTGACAAATCATTCTAATGTATAAACAAAAATTGTTTTGATAAAAAAAGGAAAAACAAATCATGCACAAAAATGGGACACAATACTTTCTGATATTGAATTTAAGATACGCCTCTTCTACATATATACCCCCCCCCCTCCCTCCTCCATTTACTAACATACACCATTCAAAAAGATAAAAATAGAAATTAATAAAACTCTATAAGCATAATTTCTAATTATTTACCATTGATGTCTTTTTGTTGTTATTTGTCAAATATTGTCTTCTCAACATAGTAGTATAGATCCTTTTTATTTTTTGTGTTAATGTCTTTATCAGATTTTTTGTTCAGCATTAGATTTTTCTCCTTCTTTACCTTCATTTTCTACATCGGACTTTTTGTTTTGTACCATATTCATTGGGGATTTCCTTCCCTTTTCAATTTTCATTCCAAAGATTTGTGGAATCAAACAAAAGAAGAGATCAATTGAGGTATATATTTAAATTTATGAATTCATGCTTACTTAAAAGTAAAACATTTCCTCTATACTACTACTAGATTTAAAGTTGACAAGCAAAGTCTTAAAATAGGAACAAACAATTCAATTAATTAGGAGCAAAACTACTATGTTAAGCTTTCTCCTTATACTAATAATAACAAAAAAGTTAGAACATATTATGTATGAAATTTCTTTACCAATTCAAGAAAACATGGAAAAAGAATAAATGGACTTGTTTTTAATTTTGGAAAAATTGCAAGAGGATAACAATTTTATTTCACAGTACAAGTACAAATTAGTGAAAAAAATAATCTTTTTCTATTATAGTTATTTTACTTATGACAAACTTAGATTGAGCCTTTAGTCATACAAATATGAAAATATCCCATAAAACATTAAACCTAGTTATTAAATCATTAATTCAAAATATACTGAATGTAACAAAAATTAATTCCACTATGAAGGCAGTAAATGTGTGTTTATGAGGAGTTTTTGGCTTAAGACATCTCTGACCTATAGACTAAACCAAGGTAGGTTAAATCCATGTGTTCTGTTAATGAACAAAAAACATTTTTTTACTATCCAAAAAGTTACAATATTCATCCCTTCGTTACTTCAAGAAACTAACAGGTATAGTCAAAACAAACCTTTTTTCTGAGATCTTTATGTAATGTCATTTTCAGTCATGCTTCTTCTACAAAATATCTTGAGTTATCCAACATCCCCCCCCAGTTGTGTCTAAAATCTCTTTTGAAAGTGTTTTACTCTGTCCTTTTGTAGGATTTGCAAAATGTTGTTGTAAGGATTTTTTTTCCATCACAACATCACATATCACATAAGTTTCAAATTATGATTTTATTCTCACCAACCCAATCTGGTAGTTATCGTATGTTCAAAAAGAGACTTCTATTTGTAATTTTTTTGGGTAAAATAGTTGTTGATAATAGGTTGTTTGTAAAAAAAAATGCATGGGATGAAAATAGCTCTTTTCGGTTAAAAGTAGCCCTGATGGGTTAAAATGGATAGCCCTTACTAGTTAAAAATGATATGATAGTTCTTTGGAAGAACTCACGTATCCCATAAGATCAATAATGTTCTTGATACCAATGTTGGTGTTTTTAATAATGGGGGAGCAAAAAGAATTGATTAAAATACTCTCAATAATTTTATTAAGCATAAGAGGGGTTTAAATAGCAAATTTGACCACATAGTATGCAGAAGAAAATCTGCAATTTCAAAAAAGCTAGAATTTCTCATCAACTAAAGCAACCTAATAAAAATTTAAATTTCAAATTTATCTTAAACCTAGACAATTTATTATATTAAAAATTATTGTAGTAACTAAAGTAAAATTCAACAAGAATACTAGGACAAATTAACTTAAATTGGTTAGATAATATAGACCTATGATTAATACAATAATAAGGGTTGAAGAAAAAGTGAATAAAAAGGAGAAACTTTAAAAAATAAAATAAAATTTTAGAAGTATCTAACTCACCATGACATAATCAATGTCTTTCATTGTAAGAGAAAAATGAGATTGACTTCAACGTATCTCCCTTCTCAACCTAAATTAAATGAAGGAACAATCAGTTTAGGAAAACAAATTGGCTAATAGAATGCTAGAAAATTCCAAAAAGTTTCAGAAAAAAAATCAAGAAAAATCTATGGTTTACCAAAACATGAATGAATTTTAGAGAAAAAATCATCATGAAACAACACAACAAAAGAGATGAAACAAGTAAAAAATAAATAGAATGTGGAAGTATGAAAATTCACTTTCTTTGTAAATTTTCTGAAGAATTTGTTGTTTGTTGGGCTAATATATATACATATATATGTATATATATATATGCACTTTTGGATTTGGTGGTTTTTGCAGTCTACTTTAGATTTTGAGTTCTGCTTCTAGAATGTCGTGATTATTGAGAAATAGAATACACATTTTTTTTCATGCTTTATCTTTTTTCCTTTTTTGAGTTCATTCTTTATCTACTAATAAAATTTAATTTGAATCCTTACCATATATGAATAATTATGCATAATTTATAATTACTTGATATTTGTCCTTTTGATCACTTTACTTATGAATATACAAAATTCTTTAATTTCTTTATATTTAGGGTCATATCCTTCTAAGAATAAATCAAATTTAATACATATCTTACATAAAGAAACCAAATTAGACATGTTAATTGACTCAGAATTGAATATATCGTGTCACGTACATCTATGACGGTTGAAAATCTTACGGAAAATACCTTCTCTACAGGTACTTGCATGAAATTCACCAAAGCTTGAGGTGTGTCAAACACAGTCCTTAAGAATATTTCACCCAGTATAGGTGTATCCCTAGGATTCAGGAAGCTCTTCTAGAAGAAATTAGTAGCTAGAAACAAACAAAGATAAACAAAAGAAATTAGTAGATTTTATATATATAAAGAATTGATTTATAAAACACTCAGTGAAATGTATAGTAGTCTAGTAGGAAATTAAAGAATTATTACCTCCATTGCCAATGTAAAACAACAGAAGCAGAAAGAGAACTTTAAACAAATGTTCCCATCTTTAATTTTTTTTTAATCTTCTACATAAAATTTCTTAAAATGAGAAGAATCAAGGCCTCTCATAAAAGAAGTAAAATAATAATAAAAAGTTTGTTTATAAAGTAAATATAGGACATATGTTTTCTCGTATTTTTCCGTCAAAGGTCAGTTAAACAATAAACCCATAATAGATTTTCTACCACACAATTAATTCATTTTACCTTTTTATGTGTAGAATAATTACTTTTTTTCATCTTACATATACTAACAATTTCATTTATATTATAAATTAAATGTAGATGAGATGAAAATAAATACATGAAGATATGGCTCAAAGAGTTAGAAAGGTTGTCTATGGTTCAGTCAAACCTAATTAATTTAGTCAAAATCTTATTTATATAATGAAATTCTTCAATGGGAAAAAGGTCTGAAACATATCTCAACTTTGACCGAGATTGCTTTAACAATACCGAACTTCTGAAAGGACCTTTTACCCCATGAATTATTTGATAGTGTATTTTAAAGGTATATATGTGCCCACATGGATATCATAAATATTGTATCATTATAAATAGTAATGTGTCCGCGTGGGCACATATATACCTTTAAAATACACTATTAAATAGTACAGGGTGTAAAAGGTCCTCCATAAATTTGATATCGTAACAACAAGTTCAGCCAAAGTAGCAGTATTTTTCAAACCCTTTTCCCTTCTTGAATTAAAGAAAAAATATTAATTTTTTAAAGAATCAATTTCTTTTTTAGAATAGTGATTGTTTAATTGTTGAATTTTAACTAATATTAATAGTTTATTTAATTTTTGTCAAGGTGAATTTTTTTATCTACGTGGAATGTCATGTGGCAAGGTTTCTTTAAAATAAAGAAGAAATTGTAGTATTACACAAACCACTGAGGTGTGTTTCTCTAACTAATGTGTGATAATTTAGTTATGAAATTGCAATCCAATAGTTTAGGTATGAAACTCAAAAAGGGGATAATTTTTTCTATGGAGGAAAACATTTTTCAATAACTATTTTTGAACTTTTTCATATTAGCTAGGTAAGAATGTCACCAACATGGATTATAGTGCAATAGTGACACTTCTCTATCCTTAACTATAGGTCTCAAGTTCGAGAATCGGGTATGGAGAAAATCTAGTTGGGAGCCTCACCCCCGAATGACCCATGTAGTTCTCCAATGTAGGCTCCGGACAGCGAGTGGGAAACCTATGAAAAGGATAGGTAAGAATGGTTTGGAAAGAAGGTTCATTAAATATGAAAAATAAAAAAGTAGAGAAAAACTCTTCTAATGTATGCAGGTAAAATAAGTTGCATTCCACATGGATTATGTCCCCTTCACCCTCCAACATACCTCATCCTCACCTCATCCTTGTATCCCCCATCCACACCCCTACCCGTACCCAACCTCTCTTCCAGTAGTATTTATCTAGATTACAAACAAATACATTAGGTTTTTTCACTTAGCTATCTAATAAAAAAAATAAGTAAGTAACCCACTTATTTTCATTGGTTTGGAACACACCAAAAGAGGTAGAATGTAGTTCCAAAAGCTCCAAACTGCTATTCCATAATATATAATCAAAATATACATAAGGTTAGAGGCTAATTAACTTAATATATTTTTGTTAGGCCTTATAATTAAACATATAATTTATAAAAATACTAAATTATGGTAGATAATTATTAAAAAGGTTGTGCAATAGCATTGTTTGTATCTTCTCAAATAAATACTCATTTTATCATCAAGACATGTCCCCCTAAATATTCTGCTCCCTTTATGTCACGACCCAAGGTACCCCCTAGACATAGCATGGCGTACAAGACCCCGAGAGGCCCCATACAAGTCACTTAGCTTTCATATTACAAGATAATAGAAATATAGGATTTAAAAGACAGTTTCAACATATAAGACTTTATGAAAATGAAGCGAAAGTCTAAACATCGTCTCAAAGCCATCTAGTACATAAGAAGAGATCGAGAGGTAGTCCGTACATCAAGTCCGATAACTGAAATAAAATGATATAATGAAACAAAGGCTCAGTCCTCGAATGTATAAGGACTTACCAATCCTCAAGTCTCTACTAACGATCCCTAGCCATGAAAGTTCGAACTTGGAGCGTTGGACCATACATTTTGATAAGAAATATTTGCAAGAGTTTGCGTTAGTACAAAACTGCACTAAGTATGTTATCCATGCATAAAACATAGAAAATCATATTTAAAAAAAGCTTTTCATGACATGCAATTACCAAGCTAAAACATGGTATAAAAGAGTGAGAAACATAAGTCATAAAACATGGTCAATGCAAGCTAACATCTTTCAAGCCTTTGTGAGATACTTCTAGAAGTAACCTTAGTTCATTATTGTGGGATATTTACCTTTAATTGACATATAAGACTATGTGAGCTATCAACACAAAATCCGGTGTCTGTACCATATCGTAAAGGGGTGTCCAACTTACCAATGTAAGACCATGAACTCCAAGATATTATGGATCCACTAACTAATGTCTATCTAAGACAATCATCCTCACATAGGTATGGGATAAGGAGATTGCTACTAGAAACCCGACCTCTATGAATGGGAGAGCTTCCATCTCAATATCCTCCCGGTGCTAAGCATAAATCCCACAGAATAGATATTTTCTTAACTTATCTTAATTATCTATGGAATGGCACGTCATACTACCCATCCAAGCTAAGTCATATATCATCCATGGAAAGGTGAAATTTAGGCTACCTATCCAAGCTAAGTTTCATTAGAATAGCTCTTTAACTTTGATTCATTTTAGGTTAGAAGACCTTTCAACCTTAGAATCCTTTATGTGAGAAAACCTTTCTCATTCATGAGCTAGCCATGTGAGAAATCGTTTAACAACAATTAACCACAACAACATATATGATACTACTATCAGGCAATCTACATCATATCTCATCAATTCCATAAGAACATGCATAATTCCATAATTAACATTTCATCATTCAAAACCCACTTTCAATATCTAGAGATAAGTGTTAGGCATGGGTTCATGGGGATTCATCTTACAAATCATGAGATTATATCAATCATGCATGAAAGTTCATAAACCAATCAATTAAATTAACATTTAAAAGAACCCTTAACATAGAAGAAAACCCTAACTCAATTGGGGATTTCTAACTTTGTAAATTGGAGAATTTACAAACTCCATGGAGGGAAGTGCTCCATGGATGAAAACTATCATACCTCAATGCCAAAATCTTACCTTCAATGGTGGAATTGGAGGCCTTACTTCAAACCTTAGGTTTACTCCCTCTTCTTCAAAATTTCTAGAGAGAAAAATATTTTGGAGATGAGGACTTGTTCTTCTTTTGGGAGTTTGCGAGAATGATATAAATTGGGGAAATTTAGGGTTAAAAACACTTATATAGGACTTCTAGGTAAGGGTAAAACTACATAGCATTAGAATAGAATAATAAGGAAAAAACCAAGAAGCCCTTAAGAAAACAAATGTTGACACCACTCGATGGTGGGGACCTATGGTCCGGGGTTCCACCAATACACTGTCCTGGTCGACCATCAATTGGTTCAGAGACCTCAGACTTTGGACCTGGACTGACGAGACTCACCTACGAACCGTGGATTCATTGATTGGTTGTGGACCTTGTCCGTGGGTCTCGACTGTTGAACTTAAAATTCTCTAATTCTGGAACTCACCTACGAGGCTTATATATGGCTCGTGCATTGAATGATAGACCGTCCTGGTGAACCATCGAAAGAGTGCTGAGACTTGACATTTTTGGGATCTTGGGCTGGCCATCAACGACACCATCCTACCGTCCGTGTGTTACTCCACAGGCCGTAGGTGGGTCCGTCTGGATAGGCACCAGATCTTGAAGAATGTTGCTATCCTACCCTTTTCGAATCCAAGGTGTTATAATTTAAAACAATCATTTTCCTCTTTTATTATAAAAAATAAACTAAAAAGGAAAAATTATCGAAACGAGTAATTTTGGCCTATATAGTTTTTTTTTTAGTGATACTTTAAAAATATTATATAATGTAACACCCCAAAAATTTCAAAGCTAAGACCCAAATCATTCTAATAACACCTCGTCACTCTACTCTTAAAATTTGAATCGTTCGTTTAACCCCTTGAACTTCAATAAAGGCTAAAGAGGGCTAAAAGATAAGTCCACGAACTCAAGATGGACCATGGACCCTTCATGAAACCCTAAACGATCCCTTGAGGACCCCACGACCTGTTTGGAGGAGGTAAATCAACCGTTTAGGGCTTCCAGGATTTGAGTCACCTGGATGGGGCCCTAGGCAGCCCGTTGTAACTTGTATGGCCATTTAGGGGCCCTTACAGATCACCTGTCAATGTTAAAGGTAAGCACAATTCTTTAAGTATGTGAATGATTTCGGATACGATTTAAGGTAACTAGAATCCCCTACCTCAAAGTTGAGTTGAAAACTTTCTTACCGATTGAATTTCATTATGAGATTTTACTTGGGTCAACTTCAAATGACCATATCTCTTAAAAGTAATTAGGTAGCCCAGGACCTATCAAATTAAAATTCTACGAGTCCGCTTTCCAAAGCCACCAAGTTTGCTCCATTTCAAGATCAAAGTAAAAAATTGTGCTTGTTTTATTAAGGCCCTGTCAGACAGTCGAAGTTTCACGGACTGTAGAGCTCTAAACAGTCCATGAAGCCTTACTTTTAAGGCACTTTGAGAAGTTTTTAAGTTGTGGTCGTTTTGGTATTCTCCCTATGTCCTTTTAACCCTTATTCTAAACCTCAACCATGACATTTTCACATAGTTAAGGGCTTAGAAAGTGTTAATCAGTTCTTTTACGTTCATTAACACTTGAAGTTATTAGAGAAAGGTACTAAGAAGAGAAAATAAATGGTTTCAAGAGTTCTTTGAATTTTGTCGATTTCGCCAATAACTTTAATCTTCTAGGTATGTAAGGCTGTAATTGTATTGAACTAGTTCGTCCTCACGGTCCTATATCTACTTTCAAATCAATAAAAGAGTAATCTAGGGTTCTATCATTAGATTTGAGTATTCTTGAGATAAGTTGATGTTGAATTCTGAGTTCTTGATTCTTTTTGAAATTTCATTCCTAATTATTGAATTGTTATATGTTATGCATTGAGAATCTTGAGTTGATTCGTTCATGTCTATCTTATAGCATGAGTCTTATTAGTTGAGTATTCTTGAGATGAGTAGTATCGTTGAGTTCTGAATTCTTGAGTTTTGAGTATTGAGTTTTTCTATATTGTTATTGAGATCCTTGAGTTGAGTTGTTCATGTCTATGTTTCAGCATGAACCCTTATTTTGAGTTATAAATTTTGAGAATCTTTTAAAGCCAACACTTTTGGTTTGAATTAAGTTTTTGAGAAAGTAAAAGCAGTTTGAGAAAGAATTTAAACCAAGAATTGAGCAAGAGTATAAGTGTCACGTTCCACGGGGTACCCCCTATATGTAACATGGTGTATGAAACCTCGATACAAGCCACTTAGCTCTCATAACATAAGAAATAGAACAATAAGAGTAAAACAATAGTCCAAGTCCAAAACATTTTATAAAACAAAAGGCGGAAGTCTAAAGTCTTGTCTCAACATAGCCATCTAAGACAATAGAATCAAATTGAGCCTAGCCCATACATCATGTCCAAAAGGGAAATACAAGAAAGAAACTAAAACAATAATTCCATCCTCGAAGCACGAGGACTGAAATAATGATGCAATCCAGATTGCCTTAAAGCCATCCACTCACGAACTTCAACGTATTGATGGATTGATCAAAAGAATGGGGGTTCTTGGGCTTATATTGGAGCCAAAAAAAGGGTCACATGTGTGGAAGATCGCTTGGGCAAACGAAGGGAGAACAGTTGACAACACTGCCCTTTGGCGAGCAGGAGGACAATTGGCACATCGCCTAATGGGTTTGGCGATGACCCCAGACCGCCCAATGTTACAGAACCAGGCCAAGTGCAGGATCCCTCTCCAAGGGGATGGGCGGATCACCAAGTGGGTTGGGCGAGCCAGACTTAGCTTGCCCAATGGAAATTTCAGGTCACTTTTGGACCCTTCTATGTAATAATGTCCTAAAACTATAAATATGCATTTCCGGGTCATTTTATAGTAGACAGATGTGAATATTGATATTTTAAAACTCATGTATGAGTATTGAGATGTTGGTTAAGCTTGTGTTGACTATTGTTTAAAAATGTCGGTTTCTTGGGATATCGATTCCCTTGAGGTCATCGTAATATTTTCGGTGCTTCATTCAGAATAATCGATTGAGGTCTTTAGGTTTAATATACCTTTAGGTTGCTCTTGATTTCCTATTCTTAAGTCAATCTATTTATCTTGATTAGGTGCTTGTTTAAGATTGTAATTGAAGGTTTTAGGATTTAATATATCCTTTAGTAGCCAATTGTTCCTTCTCTTGTATCTCTTCTTCTATCTTTCTTTTGTTTCCACATTTTATTTGTAATTCCCTATTGAGAATTACATCATTTGGTCTCAAAGCCAAGTTTAGTTTTGTTCCTACGAATCTAGTCCTGGGTTTTGTTGCTATGAAATAAAAGGGTGTTCAAATTTGTTTTTGAGAAATTCTGAAAAGTGGTTTGATGATTTGTGTCTTGTTTGAAGTTTATAAGGTTGGAATAAAGTTCTCCAACTCTATTTGAGTCTAGGACTGAGATTTGAGGGAGTTTGGTGCACTATTGAAGAAACCACCATTGAAGGTTGAAGAACCTTAGAGAAGACACAAGTGGGATTTGAAATCTGGAAGTTTTGGTTAGGAATTGATGGCTAAAAAGTATTAGGCATTGTTCCTTATATCAAGGAGAGCTTGTATCTTGATTTTTCTAAAATTATGAGCTAAAAATCTAGAGGGTTTATTTGTGGGTCTTCATCTTGTTCTTGATGTTTTTGAAGAACATTCAAATCTTCAGGAAAAGGAATATTAAAAAAGAAAGAGGTTTGATTCTAATAGGGAAGAAAGAGAAAGTGAAAAAGTGTTTGTGCAAATGGAATTTACCAAAAAAAAGGGTAAATACTAAAAGACAAGGGCGGGGGGACCATAGAGGTTCAATTTTTGGAGTTTTGTAGGTGCAGCTTTAGGACATCGGGCGAGCCCCAACTTGGATCGCCCAGTCCATTCGGCTCCTCACCCTTTAGGCAGTTAGGTCACCGAGTTGGCTTGCCTAGGCTGGTGGTTTCTAGAAAATTTGGTGGACTCAACATGCTTTGCCAAGTCCCATCAGAGCTCCACAGAATCGCCACCTAGATCGCCGACCTGCCTCGTTTTCCTGAAAAGTTTGGCAAACCCATCTTCAAATTGGCGAGATGAACTTTAACTTTGGCGAATAAAATAGTGCATTTGGCGATCGAAAACTCATGTTATGACCCTAATCTCAGGTTCTAATTCCTAGTTTCTTTTCTTTTGATTCTAGTTCATTTTGAAGAATCCTAAGTTGATTTTCGCCTCGTAATTGACCTACTTGTTGACTATTGGTTCTTGAATTCACTTATTTGTTAGTGCCTTTTCTTTATCGTGCTTTTATTCATTTATCTTCAAAGTTAACTTCCTAATTCAAGTCTGCTTTGCTTTAATCGAGTCGTCCATCTTTTCTTTAAACAAAAATCTATTCCGGTCAAGACTAGAAACTGATACCTTGTGATCAACCGAGTATAAGCAATCTTAAACATTAGTCGTGCCAATTTGAGAGGCAATAAAAGGTGTGTAAACAAGAGTGATTGTGAGTTCATTTTACTAACGCTAACGTTGTTGTTGTTTTGTTGAGTTGTCTTAATCATTAGGTACCATGGCAATAGGAAGCGAAACCCACCCTCCTAAGGCGAAGGTTACCTTTGAAACTATCATGGGAGAGGCTATGGATATAAATCGGACAATTGGGCACATGCATGGGTACTTAATTTCCATAGAGGGTAGTCTATCATGAATGGATAAGAATTTGAACAAGATGGAAGGTCTAGTTAATTCTACTAACTCCACACCACAAACTGTTGTTCGTGCTACTACATGTGGGCACGACTGATGAGTCTAGAAATTGGAGTCATTTAGGGCTACATTTTGATAGAATTAGTGTCCTCAAATGCATATTTTGTCACAATATTTGATGAAAACCCTTAAGTTTCAGGTATTTGGAGTTTGTGGGAAAGCATGGACACTACTTAGCAAAAAGGAACAAAGGCAGCAGAAAAAATAAAGAAATGAAGATCTGAGAATCTTTGAACCCGTTCAGCAAGTCTCCAAAAGGTCTTATCCTCGCCTTTTGTTCCAGTGTGCTGAGCCTTAAAGGAAAAGATCAAATCGGCGGTAAAATGGAGCAGTCGGCGTGTCACCGAGCAGTTCCGCTAGGCAGTATTATACCGCCCAATGATCCAAGATGCGAAGATGCTGAAGGCAAGACCTGAAAGGTGATGAAGCAGACCAAAGGGCAGATCTCCGAGTATATTGGCGATCCCGACTAATTGTGACAAATGGCTCTTTCACAACACATTTTCTGAAAACTATAAATACTAGTTCAGTTTTTGTTCTTCGGAGTTAGTTTTAGTTATATTAAGTTTAGAATACAATTTTGAGAGAAAATATTCTCTATAAGTTTGGAGAGGGTTTTTGAAGAACTTGAAGATTCAAAGGGTTTCAACTCTAAGATTTTGGACTTGGGTCTTGTGGATTCTTCACTCTTGAGTTGTTTTAAGACTTAATATTGCATACCCATTGATGGAAATTGAGATTGGTATAACTTTTTATCCCTTTTACATGTTTAGCTAAAACCCCAATTCTTGGGGTGTGATTTTGTGAATATGGGTTAGATTATCTATTGGGTCTTGCTTGTTGATTGGTTTATTTGTTGTGTAAATGTGATTTCATTTAGTAGTAATGGTGGAACTTAATGAAATTGTAGTTGCAAATACGATTTCACCTTTGTGTTTTCAGCTTGCTCGGGAGAGGTCGTAAAACTAAGACTACTAAATCGATGGCCGGTGGGATTGGGTCGACATGAGGTTCAGCTCGAGAGAGTGAACCCTAGTCCTTTTCCCACACACTAAGGTCAAGAGAGTGAGTGGGAATAAGGCGGAGGCTGTTCTTAATGCGGCAAATGGGTGTTCGAGAGAAACCCATTTGATTCGGGGTAAGTTGTTAGAGAGAAAGCTTATCCCTACTAAAGTCTAGCCTAGTCACAATTATTCAACGAATTCTCTATCAAAAGCATGTACCCAATAGTCTAGCTTACCCTGTATTCCTATCACATCCCAAGAATCCCGTCTCCATATTCGTATCTCTCATTATTTTTGTTGCTTTTGCTCTTTACTTGTTTACAAACCCCCCATTGATAATTGACACTCGTGTCAAACCCTTTAATTTGTCATGTCTTCATTCGATAAAGTATTTAGCTACGGTTCGCTTTAACACTTTCGCGCTTAACCACTCATTTTCAAGAACCGCTCCCTTGGTTGGGTTATTTTAATATTGTACGATCCTAGACACTTGCATTGGAAGTTGTTTCTTGATAACAGAAACATCAACGACCACACTAGCTCTCCTACTATCACACCTGAAACTATGACTGATTGGCAAGAAGGTTTGTCCGTTATGGAATATAGAAGGATCAATGTGGAGGATGAGGCTTGGCCAAAAGAAAGAGAGTGCACACTACCAACGTATGTGGTAAGGCAAACTATACCTAGCAAGGTCATGAGAAATCAAGAACAAAGAAAGAATATCTTCCATTCCAAGTGCCTCATCCAGGGTAATGTATGTTCCTTGATCATTGACAATGGGAGTTGTGCAAACCTTGCTAGCGCCCCTATGGTGCACTTCTTGAAATTGCTATTGCTAACGCTAACCCTTATGCCATGATGATCTTGTTCTTATTTGCTTCCCCTATGGTTTTGCACGGTTTGGATTCGAGGACGAATCCTTTTCAATAAGGGGAGAATGATGCAATCCAGATTGCCTCAAAGCCATCAACTCACGAACTTCAACGTATTGATGGATTGTTAACAAGGATGGGGGTTCTTGGGATTATATTGATGGCAAACAAAGAGTCACATGCATTGAAGATCGCTTGGGCAAACGAAGGGAGAACAGTTGACAACACTACCCTTTGGCGGGCAGGAGGACAGTTGGTGCATCGCCAAATGGGTTTGGCAATGACCCAAGACCGCCCAATGTTACAAAACCAAGCCAGGTGCAGGATCCCTCGCCAAGAGGATGGGCAGATCGCCAAGTGGGTTGGGCGAGCCCGACTTAGCTCGCCCAATGGACATTTTGGGTCACTTTTGGGCCCTTCTATGTAATAATGTCCTAAAAATATAAATATGCATTTTAGGGTCATTTTAGAGTAGACTGATGTGAATATTGGTGTTTGAAAACTCATGTATGAGTGTTGAGAGCGTTGTTAAGCTTGTGTTGACTATTGTTTAGAAACGTCGGTTGCTTGGGATATCAATTCCCTTGAGGTCGTCGTACGAGGTTTGGTGCCTGATTCGAATTAATCGATTGAGGTCTTTTAGGTTTAATACACCTTTAGGTTGCTCTTGATTTCCTTTTCTTGTGTCAATCTATTTATCTTGATTAGGTTCTTGTTTAGAATTGTAATTGGAGGTTTTAGGATTTAATATATCCTTTAGTTGACAATTGTTCCTTCTCTTGTATTTCTTCTTCTATATTTATTTTGTTTCCGCATTTTATCCATAATTCCCTTTTGAGAATTACATCACCAAAGCTCGGGAAATCACGAACTATACAACTAGCCACAAGACTCACAAACTTGTCTGTTAGGTTTGGGGAAATATAGGCAAGAGTATGCGTTGGTACAAAATAATGTACCAAGTATGATAGCCATGCATAAAACATTTAAAACATGTTAATAAAGGGACATTTAATTTGATGACATGCAATTGACAAAATTAAACATCAGATGAAAGAGTTATAAAACATAAGCCATAAATGATGGGTAATGTAAGCTAACTTCTTCTTTAACATCTTTGAATTCATACTTGATACTCCTTGAGTAACCTTAGTACATTATTACTTGTGCGCAATTAGCCTTAACCGACATGGTGACCATGTGAGCTATAACATGGAATACGGTGTCTACCCCACACCGAAAAGAGGTTGTTCTACTTGGCTAGTGTAGAACCCTGAAATTCTAGCTTAAGTGGATCAACTAGCTAATCAACCTCTGTGGGCACATATTTATGGGATAAGGAGATTGGTACTAGAAACTCGGCCTCTACTACGGGGGAGCTTTCATTTCATGAGATTACTTTGGAAACTCGGCCACTACTACGGGAGAGCTTCCATCTCATTATCAATATCCACTAGATGCTAAGCATAATATCCCACGTAATAGTCATTTCTTACTTGACTTCATTACTCATGAAAGGGTGCCCTTGGCCTATTTATTGAAGATAGTTTCATTAAGATAGCCTAGTCTTTGATTCAATTAGGTGATAAAGCCTTTAGACCTAAGAATTCTTTCTATGTCATAAAAACCTTTAACATCATGCTAGTATGTGTTTTAGAGAGAATACCCTTTCCTAACACAACATCATCATTTATACTTTAGTCTAAAAGCACCCTTAAAACATTTGCACAGATTTCATAAAACAATGCATAAGTCCATAATTCACCTCTTTGAGGTCAAAACCCAATTTCAATCATCAACTATTAGAAAACATGGGTTAGATATGAATTTCATCATAAATTCATGTAAAACTACTAGTACCTTCTCAATTTCATAAAACTCTTTCTTGAAGATCAAAATCCTTCAACTTATGGTTCACAACTTGAAAACATAGTGATCACATGGGTTCATAGGGGAATTCATCATAAAAACATCTTAATTCATCAATAAATGCATAGAAGATCATAATTAACTCATTTAAATCAATATTAAAGAGAACCCATGATAATAGATGAAAACCCTAACTTAATTGGGGAATTCTACCTTTTGAAATAGAAAGATTTAGGAACTCCATGGATGAAAACTATCATACCTTAAGTCCAAAAGCTAGCCTTAAATTGAGGAATTGGAACCTTAGCTTGAAACCCTAGGTGAATCCTCATTCTCCTTCTCCTTCGCCTTCTCCTTCTTCTCCTTCGCCTTCTCCTTCTTCTCCTTCTTCTTCTTCTTCTTGTTTTTTTTCTTTCTTCTTCTTCTTCTTCTTCTTCTTCTTCTTCTTCTTCTTCGTCTTCTTCTTCGTCTTCTTCTTCTACTTCTTCTTCTTCTTCTTATTCTTCTTATTCTTCTAGAGAGAGAATATTTGAGTGGATTTGGTTTTCTTTTAGGAATTTGGAAGAATGAAATAAATGGAGTGAAGTTGGGGTTAAAAGGTTTATATAGGGGCTCCAAATATAGACTAAACGACATAGTATACGAATTAATTAATTAGGAAAAGACCCAACTGACCCTGAAAAAAACTACCAGCAGGTTAACCACGAGGCCTCCACCGACGGACCGCAGATGGACCTACAGTCTGTCCTGCACACTCGAGGTCTAGTTAGAGACTTTTGGCCAGTCAATGGAAATTGTACCACGAGGTGTGGTCTGACCTATGGTCCGTAGGTGCCATCGTGGTCCATGCCTGGACCATTTTTGGGTGGCCCTCTCCATGGACCCACCTACTGCTTGTAGATCAACCTACGACCGGTGGTTGGGTCCTCGTGGATGGAACATATATGTCCTAAAAAGCTGTTATTTGGTCTTTTCAAATACGAGGTGTCACAATATCTCCCCCTTGGGACCATTCGTCCTCGAATGCAATTCAAACTGGTTCTGAAAGAGCAATAGAGGAACTAACAACCCAACCTAACGATGCAATCCATACAACCAAGGAGGAACTATCGACTCCAAGCTAGGACGTTCTCAAGACATCATAAGAGGGGTGAAATAACTCTACCTGCCCATTATGCATGTAATGGACATATATAAGGAGGAAACATCAACTCCAAACTCAACATACTCAAATGCAACATAAGGAAGTACAAACTACATCTAGCAACCCAATATGCATGAATTTTCAAAATTTCTCATATTAAGGAGGAACTACCTTCTCGAAGCTAAAAGCATGTCCAACACATTCTAATGGAGCCTCTATGAAATTTTACTCTCAAAAGCATAGCTAATACATGTTAATCAATTCATCTCGTGAATTCTATAGGCAACTCATATTCCATACACAACAACATGAGAAAAATAAATCATATAAGCTCAATTTCTTTCAAAACACAAGTTTTCATGAACATGGATCACATAAGGAAATCCTGGAAACACTTAAAAACACATGACTCCCAAAACAAGCACAACTCTAGAGGAACTCATTAACTCAAGCTAGAATAGGTGTAGAAGGAAAACTATGAGGATATCGGGACTTTATATCGGCCTCGGCCTCCGAAGTAGTACCCTCAACTAATTGATTCCTCCACAAAACCTTTATGGAAGCTACTTCCTTGTTTCTAAACTTTTTGACTTGCCGAACTACAATCTCTACCGGAACTTCCTCATAAAAAAGACTCTCATCAACTCCCATCCCTTCTAGGGAAACAATGGATGTTGGATCTCTAACACACTTTTTATGTATAGAGACATGGAAAACAGGCTGCACTGGTGCCAACTCATTTGGCAAATTTAACTCATAAGCAACCTTACCCACACGCCTCAAAATCTGATATGAGCCGACTTTGAGCCGTTCTTAACCTCTCTCTAATGATTCGAACTTTCTCAATAGCCTCATGAACTAGATCAGGACCTAATAGGGAAACTTCACCCACCTCAAACCATCCTATGGGAGATCTACACCTCCTACCATATAAGGCCTCAAATTGAGCCATACCGATACTTGAGTGATAACTATTATTGTAAGCAAACTCGATCAATGGAAAATGGTCATCCCAATTGTCCTTAAAATTGATCACACAAGCCCTTAATATATCTTCCAAATTTTGGATAGTACGCTCAGCTTGCCCATCAGTTTGGGGGTGAAAAGTCATGCTAAGCTTAACCTTAGTGCCAAGCCATTTTTGGAATGACTTCCAAAACTGAGAAATGAATTGGGTACCACGATCGGAAATAAGGGACATGGGCACTCCATGCAACCTTACCATTTCTCTCAAGTACAACTTGGCATAGTTCTCCACTAAATAGGACACCTTGACATGAAGGAAATGAACTGATTTCATCATCCGATCTACTATCACCCAAAAAGAGTCATGTTGTCGCCGGGTGCAAGGCAAACCAACAATAAAGTCCATATTCAATTCTTCCCATTTCCAAGTAGGAATGCTAATATCTTGGGATAAACATCCCAGTTTCTAATGCTCAACCTTTACTTGTTGGCAATTTGGACACTTTTTTACAAATTCCGCAATATCTTTCTTCATCCCATTCAACCAATAGACCTCTCATAGATTACGATACATCATAATTGCTCCCGAGTGAATAGAATACATTAAACTATGGGCTTTTGCTAAAATTTGTTCCCTTAAGTCGTAAACATTTGGAACACATAAACGATTTTGGTATCTAAGTACCCTATCTCCCTCTTGGGCGAAAGCCTCAACGGACATCTTGAGTACCATTTCTTTCAAATCTACTAAAATTGGATCAAGACCTTGTTTGGCTTTCACAATTTCCACAAAAGATGATTCAGAACTATCACGACCCAGACCGTCATGAGTGGAACCCACACTAACCCTACGGTAGGAGAACCAATACTACAACCCAACTACACAACTTGACAAAAGCTAGAACATTTAAAGATACAGAAGCAGGTTTAAATGTCTAAAGAAATTCACAGTACCCATAAACTCCGAATGGTAATAAAACCATTACCAAAACATTTGCGGAAAACAATGCTTAGAAAACTGAAAGTCAATGTACCAAAACATCTAAAGTGTAACAAGTCTATGAAAAAGGGTACAACCCCAACCAAATATAAGAAGTATCTAAACAATAGTTTGAGTCCCAAGAGAATGGACAAAAAGAAATGAAGGGCTCCATGGCAACCTGAAAGAACTGGCTCACCCTTGAAATCCTATCTCGATCACTAATCTCCTAGTTGAGGTATATCAGTAGCCGCATAAAGATGCCCTGTACTCAACAAAGAACGAGCAAGTGCAGTATCAGTACACAACCACAGTGTACCGGTAGGATTACGCGGCTATTCCAGTAAGCACAACATATACCAATAATCGTAACAAAGTAAACACATACATGTACATAATATATATACACATCGATTATCATTTTAGGAGAAACGCACGAATTCCACATCCTCAATAACAAGTAGATGTAATAATTCAATGGTCCGCTCATGGAACCCATACCCAAACTGTTAGTGTGTCAAAATGTGACTCCCGATCCCGATTAGTGTGTCAGATGTAACACCTGATGAGTCCACAAATTGGACTCATTTAGGGATATATTTTGATAGAATTAGTATCCTCAAATGCATATTTTGTCTCAATATCTGATGAAAATCCTTAAGTTTTAGGTATTTGGAGTTTGAGGCAAAGCATGGACACAACTTGCCAAGAAGGAAGAAGGCGGCTGAAAAAAACGAAGAAATGAAGGCATGAAGATTGCCAAGCCCAGTTGGCGAGTCGCTGATCATCCTGCAAATTGCCTTTTGTTCCAGTGTGCCAAGCCCTGAAAGAAAAGATCAAGTTGGCGATGAAATGGAGCAGTCGGCACGTCGCCGAGCAGTTCTACGAAAGAATACCATAACGCCCAATGAATCAAAACGTAAAGAGGTTGAAGGCTAAAGAAGGAAGATGATGAAATCGACCAAAAGGCGGATCACCGAGGGTATTGGCGATCCCGACTAACTGCGCCAAATGGTCCTCCGCAGCATAAATTTTCAAACACTATAAATACTTGTTTTAATCAAATCAATAGGAGACTTCTATTATTCGAACTTTTTACAGTTTTTGACAGAGTTTATGTTTTAGAT
>NW_006239020.1:1673560-1675277 GCF_000226075.1 Solanum tuberosum
ACTACTAAATTGATAGCCGGTGGTATTGGGTCGACATGGGTTTAGCTCGAGAGAGTTAATCCTAGTCCTTCTCCCACACATTCAGCTCAAGAGAATGAATGGTCTAAGGCGGAGGTTGTGCTTAAAGAGGCAACTCGGTGTTCAAGAGAAACCGAGTTGATTCGGGGTAAGTTGCTCGAGAGAGAATTTACCCACACTATAGTCTAGCTTAGTCACAATTACTAAACAATTTTCTTCAAAAGCATGTACCCGATAGTCTAGTTTATCCCGTATCCCTATCATATCCCATGAATTCCGTCTCTCTATCTCGTTTTCCTTATACTTTTGCTGATTTTTAGTTATTACTTAATACAAACCCCCATTGATAATTGAAGCTTGCGTCACCCCTTAGATTTAGTATGTTTGTATTCGATAATGTTTATAGCTATGACTAATTAGAACTTAATTTTATTTATCTATTAATTCTCAAAAACCACTCCCTGTGGGAACGATCCTAACCCTTGGTGTTATATCACTACCCACGATCGTTTGGCACTTGAACCGAAATAGTGTCAGTTTAATACATCGAACATCAAAATGGCGCCACTGCCGGGGAGTGGTGTTAGTTGAGAATTGTAACACCCCTCACAATGAAGTAGGATAAAGTAGAGCCACACATGGGTTTTATGCATTAATAACTTGTTAAAATAATGAAGAATAGCCTTTTTAGTTAGTTTTAGAGAGTTTCGAAGACAAACGTCACAGGACGACCAAGACGTTCGGAAACTAGTCTTTTACGTGTTGGTGTGTTCTAGTATGTTGTTCATGTTTTTATGTGTTGTTTGGGGTCTAAAATCACTGGAGGTGACCCTAGTATCTTAATAAATGTTTTTAGGGTCAAAACATTCGGGTACGACGCCCCGGGGCCACCCTAAGGGGTCCCAAGGAAGACCCCAACCCTTGGCCAAACAGGCTTCCAAGGCAACTTGCAAAATGTGCATGGAGGGAGCATGTCCGCATCGCAGACTAGCTCCACCAAGGACCAAAAGTTTAGTCCGCGTCGCGGACGTGTCGCGGACTCCTCTGTCTCAACATTTCATTTTTAGAAACCTGAGGGAACACCCCCGCGTCGCAGACTTGTTTCCCGACGAAATCTGTAGAAATAAAACTCAAGTTTGACTTGTTTAAAAAGGTCCAACTAAGTGAGGGATAGTTTGGGTACTTTGGGGAATTATTATAAATGGTTATTCTACCTATTTTAGGATTAAAAAGCCCCAAGACCTAGACTTAGAACTCATTCTCCAAATTGAACCTTCCCTCTCAAATAAACTTTCTCTCTAGAACTCCATGGAAGACATATTTGAAGCTTCAAGCTAGGGGATGGGTTCCTACTGATTTCTCTTCAAATTTCTAAGGAAATTAATCACAAAGATATGGGGATTTTATCTTTGATTCTCCTTTCAATCAAAGAGCCAAATCAAAGTGATTTCAATGTTTTTCAAAAACACTAAAAAACACCAAATTTCAATTCTAAACTTGGGTTCTTGCATGAAGGTATTTCAAATGATGTTTTCTGTTAATATTTATGTTTTTAAGGTCAAAAACTCTATGAACCCTTGCATATCTTGAAACCCTAATTTTGGGTCTAAAGTGGGTCTATTGATTATGAGCTAATAATGTGATATTAATGTGTAGATTGTTATGGGCTATTGATTCATGTATTGTTCTATATTGAATG
>NW_006239020.1:1675763-1685337 GCF_000226075.1 Solanum tuberosum
TAATGAATGAATGTTGGGTCTATTGTAAGGATAGTCTCATAAAGTACTCCTTTAAATGAATGGGGTTCCTAGATGAAAGGTTTTCTCATCTTTGAATCCAAGAGTTTCCTTAATGAATGAATATTTGGCTAGGATGGGTGCTCCTTCGTGAGTTGAGATTAGAGTACTTAGTAGCAATCCTTATCCCTAAATGAAATGAATGTCCAAACTCCGTGGGGGAGTTATGTCTAGCACCGAGAGGATATGAAGATGGGTGGATACTCCTTCGTTAGTTGAGATGTGAGCATTTAGTAGTAACCCTTAAGATAGGTGCCCCTTCGTTAGTTAAGATGTGGGTACTTAGAAGCAATCCTTCTATTCCTTAACTATGTGCCCACATAGGACTAGCTAGTGGTCTCTACCACGTAAAGGCTAAAAGAATGACCCTACCTTAGGCAGGTAGGGATCCCTCATCCGGTAAGGGTATTATCGGGATTCCATGTCAAGCTCCATGGTCTATGTCGGTTAAGGCTCTTCCCCCACATTAATGAATGAATGAACTATGGTCTCTTAAGGATGTACTACTTCGGATAGGTGGTGGAATGGGACATCATCTAGATATTGCACAAGTAGACATTAAAGGAGATCTTGGTGTGTCTTAGTAATGATAATGAATGAATGAGTCTCTTTGGGCTGATTAATGAAAGTGTTAGTCTTTGAGCATGCTAATGTGAAAGTGAGTCATAATGAATTGAATGTAAGTGCTTATGTTGAATTAAATGTATGTGATGATCTTATGCCATTAGTGAATGAAGTTGTCTAAATGCATTAAGTTGAAAGAATGTTTTAGGTTGAGATGTGAATGGAGCTTGTCTTGTGTAGCCTTAAGGATCACTTGGGTGTGGTATGGAGAGGTAGTATGGGCTGCTTCACCATGTCTTACTTAGGTGAGTCTTGGGATGACATTTGATGAGTGTTCTAGTTTATGAAGTGACTTGTTGGCTTATGTGCTTATATGTTTCATGTGATCAATTGGTGAAAGGTTGAGGTATGCATGGTAAGTGCACTTTGTGTGACCTTAAGGTGGTTCCTTAGTATGGGTGATGGTATGGGACATTGCCCATACATTATGTGTCCCTTAGTATGTTTTAAGTTCTTGTCTAAGATTGGCTAAAGAGACTTAGTAGTTCCGCTTGCGTATTGATGTTTTCAAATGTTGATGACTCTTGAAGTCTTATGGTTTTATTGATTAAAAGTTTTAAATTCTTAGTGATTTTTATGATCTATGCGATGAACAAATGTTAAGGCTTGTATAAGACCTCTGAGAGGTCGAATATGCATGTAACGGCTAAGGGGTGCTCTCGGGTCATTACAAGAATTTAAGGTTAGTAATTTTTTGTTCTTATAAGTCGTAGTTTACTTACTTTATTTTTAGTTTTGTTTTTTCTTTGATTTATTGTTATAGGCAGATACCCTGAGCATGGTTGAGGGAAATGGTGGAAAATTGGCTGAGACGAATCAACAAGTCGAGAGGGACTTCAAATTAACCGCACTGGTAACTCAACTGAACGATTTGGCCACCAAAATATCGGAGGTGGAAGAGCAGTGCAAAAGTTGAGGTAGGTACATCCCCCCTCATGAGCAGTAAAGGTCTAGAGACAGGAAAAACAATCGTGTCGAGGACACGCAATAAATCATTCTCAAAAAGATCACCAAACAAGATCGAGTGTTGGAATAGATGAAGGAGAATATTGAAGTGTTGAATCAGATGATTGGCTCTCATTCTATATCTATCCAGCTGATATGGACACTCATTAATTATGCAGTGCCTCCTCTCACTCAAATGAACTATTGGGGTTACCTAGTAACACTAGGGCGAGCCCCAATGATGGAGAGTGAATACGGGCTTGAGTCGGGCCACGACGTTAAATAAGGCGCTTCTTAGGTGGCAACCCAAGGTCTTAAATGCATTATTTTTGTTTTAGAAATAATGGTTTGTTGATTATGCAGGTTAAAGTGTGGAGAGTGTGTGGAAATTGCATTTGGCGAACTAAAACTCCATTCAGCGAATCGTCGAGCAGGTCGGCGATGCCGATGTAAAACGCTGTTTAGATCCTCACTTTGACTGAAGGTCCTGTAAAACTCAGCAAGGTAAGTGACAACTCGGCGCGTCGGTGAGTAGATCGCTGAGCAATACTAATGTCGTCGAATGTACGTGAACTGGACGGTTATTAAAAGCCAAAGGTTTTAAAGTTTCAAACTCTTCACTTTCACTCATTTTTAAGCTCCACAAACTTTCACCAAGTTAGATTTTTCAATATTTTTGCATTTTATAAGTATTTTGGTTGATTAATTGTTGCTCGGACTTTGGATTACATTTCCGCCTAGCATTTCATAGTAAGTTAACCGGCATAAAAGGTTAGTTCTGCAAACTCTGAGTTTGATTTTATTAAATTTGTACTCATTTGCAATGATCTTATTTTAGTAATGTGTGTTGGGTCTCTCTGATTTAATTAGAGCATTTGATTACCGGTTGAATCTCTTAACCTTGCCTATGATGTGTTTATCGTATAAAACCCCGTCTTTTCGTGCTAAATGTTGTTGGGCTATGTTTGTTTGTTGCTTAATTTGATTGGGTGAAGTCTGATTAGCCCGTGTTTGCGCTAAATGACTTAAAATTCCTCAATGATAGAGTAGGTGACACCATTCTAAAGGGCAAATGTTGTCAAATAGCCAAGTTTGGCAAAACCAGAAGAAATCTGAGTATTTTGGGGTGATGGGTATGATGGGTCTAACCTAAATTTCACTACTGCATGTTTTGATTTTGTTTTCAGTGGTTGCTGGGTTGAATTCGACAAGATGGGTTGAAAATAGGTACGTTGGGCCGTTTGGTGATCTGGGTCAAGCTCGCCAAACCACTCAGCAGTTCGCATAATCACCCCATCTCACCTTTAATTTCATGCCATATGTGTTGTTGGTTTTTGCAACTTTCGGCGAGACGCCTGAGTTCACCAAAAGCACTTGGCGACTCGCCAAAAGTCTTCTTGTTCGCCATTTGTCTACACCCGTGAACCCTTGTTGCACTGTGACTTTCGGCGAGAAAACCCTTACTCGCCGAAAGGGTCTTCTCATCGCCGACTTGCTATAATTTTTTAGCCAATCTCTTTGGCAAGCTAGATCGGGCTCGCCAAGGAGATTCAACAATTCGCCGACTTAATCGGCGAGTATGTCTGCAGTAGATTTTTTGTGCTTTGATATGAACATTTACTAATTTTTCTTAATATCATTCAGGCATGGTAAGAACAGACAAAGATCAGTAACCTCGGAAAAGAGTAGGGGGTTTCACATTTAATGAAGGGGGAGAAACTCCTTCGAAAAAAGAAATACAGGAACCTCCGCCAAGCGATAAAGGGAAGGGAAAGAGGCCCATTTCTGACAGAGTTGCTGCTAGTCCCCGGACTAATGTACCTTAACCTGATGATGATCAGCTATTGCGACCCCAGCAATCTGAGCCCAGGACTAGATCTCACCACACTTCCACCACAGTACATCCCGCCTCCACACTAGCAGAGTCAACCCCAACTCCAACCCCACTTTTGTCTCCTGTGCTACCAGTCGTTCTGTTACCTAGACTCCTCAACAGGTTGAAAGGAGATGGTTTGCGAACCATTCTAGAGGAAAAACTACTATCTGTAGAAGGACTGGAGGACCAATACCCCAGTGTAGCGGAGTTGTTACAGTGTCATCAGTTTCAGATCTTCACCAGACCACGAGGTCCATATATTTCTTCATGGGTCCGTGAGTTTTATGCAGTATATGCTGAGTTGGTACCGAAGAGTAAGAAAAAGGCCAGTGAGTTTAGACCGGTTATATCTGTCTCTGTTCGATGTGTGGAGGTAACTTGTAAGGAGGAGCATATTAATGCTCTGCTAGATATGCCTCCAAGAAATGCACTCGCATATGAAGGATTGCCTATAGTAAAAACTCTGGAGAATCTCTAGGGTTGGCTTGCCCGCTTAAATCTGATACCACTCCTCGGTGGATGGAGGCGAGAGTAGAAATTGAAAAGAAGGATTTGACTACAACTACCCTTTATTTGTTCGGATTCATTAGTAGCTCAATAATGCCTTCACAGAATGAATATGTCCTGCGACTCGCGAAGGCAACCTGCTTGGGGTCTATCTTGTCAAAGAGGTGGCACAACTTGGGTCTTATCATAAAGCAGGCGATAGCAATGCGAGCTAAACAGAGGAAGACTTCTCTGCCATTTCGATTACTGATCATAGAGTTGTGTCGGAGTGCTAGAGTGCCTAGGGATGCCACTAGAGACTTTAAGGTGACTCCATCATCCTCGACTGACATCCGGTGTATTTAGGTCGAGTACACACGAGAGGAAGTGGACAGAAGAAGAGCAGCACCGACAGACACTTCTCCAGAGGTGGATGTCGAGTCAATACCTGCAGAGCCGTCTGCACCTACTCCGACCTCTGGGCCTTCAGGTACTGTTGCCACTTCTACTCTTTCATAGGTTCCGGCACCTCCACCTCATCCCAGCCAGTCAGGATTACTCAGGCGATGATACTAAAAATGGGGAATCTGGCCTATTCAGCTAATGTGAGGGTGACTCGATTAAAGAGATCTATCCCAGGGATGATTGAGAGTGCTATTGCGGCCGCAATGACCCCCTTCGAGCTTCTGTTGATAAGTTGGTTGTGAGAGTCACAACTTGTGAGAGCAGACAGTGGGAAGCATCCGAGGTGACGGTTTTGAAAGCCGAGGTAGCAGATTTGAGGAAGGATGTAGACTATTTGAAGTCTACATACTTCACTTCATTGACACAAGCTACAGATGACTTAGATGCTCCTGAGACCTCAGAGATTCCTCCGAGCAATGCACACAAGGATGAGCTTACAATTGAAGAGTTGGATGCTGAAACCGATGAGGAGCAGATTGGGGCATAGGAGGAGAACATATTTAGAGATTCTTCAGATCTTGCAGGGACCTTCATAGCTATATCAGTAGAGTTGTTGCTTCTGAGGTTATTTCGAGAACTGATGCCTAAGTACAGACTGCTGCACCGGGCACTGAGGCCTAGACAGATGGAGAGACTACATAGATAGGATCCTTTCTTTACCTCCCTCTCTGTCTTACTTTCCTTCACTTTTGGATACTTTACTTCATTTGAATTTGAGGATAAATGGTTTTTATTTGTGGTGGGGTGAGGCCCACCTTTTGTGTGAATATTGACGTTCGTGTTTTGATGATACTTGGGTCATTGTGTTTTATACTTCCTTATGTGGATTTTTAGCTTGTGTCTCCTTTTATTTTAATTGCAAATGATTTTGACCCTTCCAAAAAAATTTAAATTTTCACCGCCTCTTGCACATGTGAAATGTGGTTGTTCTTTAGCAAATTTGAGTCTCGGTTTTGATCAATATCGATGACTCAAATAGTGCTCATAATCGAACGAACATGAATGCACGGCTACGATGAGACCAACTGAAGTTACATAGTCAATATGTGCACTATTTTCATCTCGTTGTGACTAGCCAATTATCGAATTTATTCTCTTGTGATGAACATTGCACAGTAGTGAAAGTGTGGAGTCTTGTTTGATTTTGGTGTCGATGCCTTATGTGATGAGCTTACTGTGAACTATGCATGATAACACCTAGAATTTGCCCCATTGGTCCGATCGTCTAAGTAAGGTTATCTCTTGATATGATCTTAGGCAACTTCAAAGAGTGTGAGCCAATTTGAAATATACCTCTTTTGTGACCTACCTTGTGAGTGTGTGAACCTCTTTTGAACACCCCTTGAGCCTTACCTTTCTTTGGAGGAACCTTGATGAAACATGACCTTTCCTAAATCCACTACCCATAACCCTCGTGATTTGTGATTGATTGAATAACCAACTTAGGTCAAAAATGTAAGTTGGGTGTGTGGTGAAAAGAGAAGGCAAGTCAAGAAGTGCAAGAAAAGTCCCATTTAACCCATAGTGTTGAGAATAGATGGAACCCCTCCATAGAAAAAAAGAGAGAGAAAAGAAAAGAAAAAGAAAAAGTTGTGAAATAAAGTTATGAGAAATGTCAAAAAGATTGGGGTTCCGAACAAGCTATGGAAAGTGAATAATGGGATGACTTATGAGTACTAAAAGAAAATGATGAAAGAAGAGGAAAGGAAGTGTTGTGAGAACCACATTTCACGAGAATGAAAGTCAGTGAGCCTAAATGACCATGCCTTTGCACTCAACCCCATTACAAGTCTTGAAAAGACCTTTTTGATCTTGAGTGAGCTGAAACACCTGTTGATTGGAAACTACGGGCAAACCTATGGGTGAAGACATACATTGTGTTCTTATTTGTGAGAGTGAGCATTGCATTTGATTCCGGAACTTTAAATGATTAAACTATTGTGTGTGAATATGGAATCATTCTTTGTGTGAGGGCATTTGAATACCTTTGTTGAGCTCGAACTTGCATTTGAAGCAAGTATAGTGAGCTAGAGGATCTTTGATAATGGTGTATCACAACTTCAGTCTTTGAGTATACAATTGATCCTCTCATGAGTAAGTTGAGTCTTGTTGTGTACATTTATGATTGAGTCTTGTGTAGCACTATTTGAGACATCCTTTTTGAACTGTTGAACTTGAGTTTTAGTTTAGGTACAAGCAAAAGTTTAAGTTGGGGGTGTTGATGAGTCCACAAATTGGACTCATTTAGCGATATATGTTGATAGAATTAGTGTCCACAAATGCATATTTTGTCTCTAATATCTGATGAAAATCCTTAAGTTTCATGTATTTGGAGTTTGAGGCAAAGCATAAACATTACTTGGCAAGAAGGAACAAGGCGGCTGAAATGAACGAAGAAATGATGGCCTAAAGATCGCCGAGCGCAGTAGGAAAGTGAGAGATCAGCCTAGAGATCGCCATTTGTTCCAGTGTGCTGAACCTTGAAGAAAAAGGTCAAGTTGGCGATGAAATAGAGCAATTAGCACGTCGCCGAGTAGTTCCGCGAAGCAGTACCATATCGCCCAACAACTCAAAACTCGAAGAGGCTGAAGGCTAAAGCAGGAAGGCGATGAAATCGACCAAAAGGTGGATCACCGAACGTATCAGCTATCCTGACTAACTGAGCTGAATGGTCCTCCGAAGCACAAATTTTCAAACAACTATAAATACTTGTTTTAATCAAAATCATTAGGAGACTTCTATTATTCGAACTTTTTACAGTTTTTGAGAGAGTCTACGTTTGAGAGGGTTTTGGAGACTTTGTTGTATGACCTTGAAGATTTAAAGGGTTTCAACTCCAAGAAATTTGACGTGGGTGATGAAGATTCTTCACTCTTGATGTGTTTTAAGAACTAATTCTTCATACCCAGTTGATGGAAACTGATATTGGTATTAAATTTTTATCTTCTTTTTACATATCTAGCTAAAACCCCAATTCTTGGGGTGTAATTTTGTGAATATGGCTTAGATTATATGTTGGGTCTTGCTTGTTGATGGTTTATCTGTTGTTTAAATGTGATTTCTTTTAGTAGTTGTGTATGAACTTAATGGAATTGTAGTTGCAAATACAATTTCATCTTAGTATTTTTTGCTTGCTCGAGACAGAGGTCGTAAAACTAAGACTACTAAATTGATAGCCGGTGGTATTGGGTCGACATGGGTTCAGCTCGAGAGAGTGAATCCTAGTCCTTCTCCCACACATTTAGCTCGAGATAGTGAATGGGCTAAGGCGGAGGTTGTGCTTAATGAGGCAACTCGGTGTTCGAGAGAAACTGAGTTGATTCGGGGTAAGTTGCTCGAGAGAGATTTTACCCACACTATAGTCTAGCTTAGTCAAAAATACTGAACAATTTACTTCAAAAGCATGTACCCGATAGTCTAGTTTATCCCGTATCCCTATCATATCCCATGAATTCCGTCTCTCTATCCCGTTTTCCTTATACTTTTGCTGATTTTTAGTTGTTACTTAATACAAACCCCTATTGATAATTGACGCTTGCGTCACCCCTTAGATTTAGTATGTTTGTATTCGATAATGTTTATAGCTATGACTAATTAGAACTTAATTTTATTTATCTATTAATTCTCAAAACCACTCCCTGTGGGAACGATCCCAACCCTTGATGTTATATCACTACCCACGATCGTTTGGCACTTGAACCGAAATAGTGTCAGTTTATTACATCGAACATCAAAATGGCGCCACTGCCGGGGAGTGGTGTTAGTTGAGAATTGTAACAACCCTCAAAATGAAGTAGGATAAAGTAGAGCCTCAAATGGGTTTTATGCATTAATAACTTGTTAAAATAATGAAGAATAGCCTTTTTAGTCAGTTTTAGAGAGTTACGAAGACAAACGTCACAGGACGACCAAGACGTTCGGAAACTACTCTTTTACGTGTTGGTGTGTTCTAGTATGTTGTTCATGTTTATATGTGTTGTTTGGGGTCTAAAATCACTGGCGGTGACCCTACTTTCTTAATAAATGTTTTTAGGGTCAAAACGTTCGGGTACGATGCCCCGGGGCCTCACTAAGGGGCCCCAAGGAAGAGCCCAACCCTTGGCCAAACAGGCTGCCAAGGCAACTTGCACAATGTGCATGGAGGGAGCATGTCTGCATCGCAGACTACCTCCACCAAGGACCAAAACTTTAGTCCATGTCGCAGACTCCTCTGTCTCAAAGTTTCATTTTTAGAAACTTGCGGGAACACCCCCGCGTCGCAGACTTGTTTCCCGACGAAATCTGCGGAAATAAAACTCAAGTTTGACTTGTTTAAAAAGGTCCAACTAAGTGAGGGATAGTTTGGGTACTTTGGGGAATTATTATAAATGGTTATTCTACCTATGTTAGGGTTAAAAACCCCCAAGACCTAGACTTAGAACTCATTCTCCAAATTGAACCTTCCCTCTCAAATAAACTTTCACTAAAAGTCCATGGAAGACATACTTGAAGCTTCAAGCTAGGGGATGGGTTCCTACTGATTTCTCTTCAAATTTCTAAGGAAATTAATCACAAAGGTATGGGGATTTTATCTTTGATTCTCCTTTCAATCAAAGAGCCAAATCAAAGTGATTTCAATATTTTTCAAAAACACTAAAAAACCCCAAATTTCAATTCTAAACTTGGGTTCTTGCATGAAAGTATTTCAAATGATGTTTTCTGTTAATATTTATTTTTTTAAGGTCAAAAACTCTATGAACCCTTGCATATCTTGAAACCCTAATTTTGGAACTAAAGTGGGTCTATTGATTATGAGGTAATAATGTGATATTAATGTGTAGATTGTTATGGGTTATTGATTTATGTATTGTTCTATATTGAATTATGAGGAATTGATGGTGAATTGTGGTATATTTGATGTTGGCCTTGAATGGGCAATTTTGACCTAAGGTTTATAATGATAATGAAGTTGTGAATAAATTATTTGATTATAGTATTATATATATAGATGTTGTAGATGTTAGAATTGTGAGGTTTGATACCTTTGAAAGTGGGGAGGTGTTTACTTTATAAGCATGTTGTAATCATGGCATTGTAGGCAAAGTTGGATGATTGTTGTTTTGAGTAATGTTGATTATGTGA
>NW_006239020.1:1686101-1686870 GCF_000226075.1 Solanum tuberosum
AGTATGGGCTGCCTCACCATGTCTTACATAGGTGTGTCTTGGGATGACATTTGATGAGTGTTCTAGTTTTATGAAGTGACTTGTTGGCTTATGTGCTTATATGTCTTATGTGATTAATTGGTGAAGGTTGTGGTATGCACGGTAAGTGCACTTTGTGTGACCTTAAGGTGGTGCCTTAGTGTGGGTGATGGTATGGGATGTTGCCCATACATTGCACAAAGATATTGCTTAAGGGTTACTTAATGTGTAGGTCCAAGGCAAGAAGGTAAAGGTAAATGGGTTTTGTATGTTTATGAGGTATTGTGAAGCATATGACAAGGTATTGTTGGTTGTGACTTGTAAGGTGCCTATTGTGTTGATTTTCATGAAATTTTATCAAAAAGGTATGAAAGCATAACCTCCGAACAAATGTCCTTTTTAACATGTTTTGCATATTCTCATACTTAGTACGTGTGTTGTACTAACCCCTTTCTTCTATTTTACTACAAGTGTAGGTTGTGGTAACTAGGAAGAGATTGTGCTTGGGAGTTGCTTGGATTACTTCACTCTTGCAAGTCTTTGGTATGTCCTCAAGATTCGAGGACTATGTTTAGAAGTTTCTTAGTCATTGTAATAGACACTTAAGTTTCATTTCATCTGTACTGTGTCCCTTAGTATGTTTTAAGTTCTTGTCTAAGATTGGCTAAAGAGACTTAGTCGTTCCGTTTGCGTATTGATGTTTTCAAATGTTGCTGACTCTTGAAGTCTTATGGTTCTATTGAATAAAAGT
>NW_006239020.1:1686929-1696481 GCF_000226075.1 Solanum tuberosum
TTAAGGCTTGTATAAGACCTCTGAGAGGTTGAATATGCATGTAACGGCTAAGGGGTGCTCTCGGGTCATTACAAGAATTTAAGGTTAGTAATTTTTTGTTCTTATAAGTCGTAGTTTACTTACTTTATTTTTAGTTTTGTTTTTTCTTTGATTTATTGTTATAGGCAGATACCCTGAGCATGGTTGAGGGAAATGGTGGAAAATTGGCTGAGACGAATCAACAAGTCGAGAGGGACTTCAAATTAACCGCACAGGTAACTCAACTGAACGATTTGGCCACCAAAATATCGGAGGTGGAAGACCAGTGCAAAAGTTAAGGGAGGTACAACCCCCCTCATGAGCAGAAAAGGTCTAGAGATGGGAAAAACAATCGTGTCGAGGACACGCAACGAATCATTCTCAAAAAGATCACCAAACAAGATCGATTGTTGGAAGAGATGAAGGAGAATATTGAAGTGTTGAATCAGATGATTGGCTCTCATTCTAGATCTGTCCAGCTGATAAGGACACTCATGAATTATGCAGTGCCTCCCCTCACTCAAATGAACTATTGGGGTTACCTAGTAACACTAGGGCGAGCCCCAATGATGGAGAGTGAATACGGGCTTGAGTCGGGCCACGACGTTAAATAAGGTGCTTCTTAGGTGGCAACCCAAGGTCTTAAATGCATTATTTTTGTTTTAGAAATAATGGTTTGTTGATTGTGCAGGTTAAAGTGTGGAGAGTGTGTGGAAATTGCGTTTGGCGAACTAAAACTCCATTCAGCGAATCGCCGAGCAGGACGGCGATCCTGATGTTAAACGCCATTTAGATCCTCACTTTGACTGAAGGTCCTGTAAAACTCATCAAGGTAAGTGGCAACTCGGCGCATCGGTGAGTATATCGCTGAGCAATACTAATGTCGCCGAATGGACGCGAACTGGATGGTTAATAAAATCCAAATGTTTTAAAGTTTCAAACTCTTCACTTTCACTCATTTTTAAGCTCCACAAACTCGCACCAAGTTAGATTTTTCAATATTTTTGCATTTTATAAGTATTTTGGTTGATTAATTGTTGCTCGGACTATGGATTACATTGCCGCCTACCATTTCATAGTACGTTAACCGGCATAAAAGGTTAGTTCTCCAAATTCTGAGCTTGATTTTATTAAATTTGTGCTCATTTGCAATGATCTTATTTTAGTGATGTGTGTTGGGTCTCTCTGATTTAATTAGAGCATTTGATTACCGGTTGAATCTCTTAACCTTGCCTATGATGTGTTTATCGTATGAAACCCCGTCTTTTCGTGCTAAATGTTGTTGGGCTATGTTTGTTTGTTGCTTAATTTGATTGGGTGAAGTCTGATTAGCCCGTGTTTGCGCTAAATGACTTAAAATTCCTCAATGATAGAGTAGGTGACACCATTCTAAAAGGGCAAATGTTGTCAAATAGCCAAGTTTGGCAAAACCAGAAGAAATCTGAGTATTTTGGGGTGATGGGTATGATGGGTCTGACCTAAATTACACTACTGCATGTTTTGATTTTGTTTTCAGCGGTTGCTGGGTTAAATTCGAGAAGATGGGTTGAAAATAGGTTCTTTGGGCCGTTTGGTGATCTGGGTCAAGCTCGCCAAACCACTCAGCAGTTCACATAATCACCCCGTCTCATCTTTAATTTCATGCCATATGTGTTGTTGGTTTTTGCAACTTTCGGCGAGACGCCTAAGTTCACCAAAAGCACTTGGCGACTCGCCAAAAGTCTTCTTGTTCGCCATTTGTCTACACCTCTGAACCCTTGTTGCACTGTGACTTTCGGCGAGCAAACCCTTGCTCGCCGAAAGGGTCTTCCCATCGCCGACTTGCTATAATTTTTTAGCCAATCTCTTTGGCGAGCTAGATCGGGCTCGCCAAGGAGATTCAACGATTCGCCGACTTAATCGGTGAGTATGTCTGCAGTAGATTTTCTGTGCTTTGATATAAACATTTACTAATTTTTCTTAATATCATTCAGGCGTGGTAAGAACAAACAAAGATCAGTAACCTCGGAAAAGAGTACGGGGTTTCACATTTAATGAAGGGGGAGAAACTCCTTCAAAAAAAGAAATACAGGAACCTCCGCCAGGCGATAAAGGGAAGGGAAAGAGGCCCATTTCTGAGAGGGTTGCTGCTAGTCCTTGGACTAATGTACCTGAACCTGATGATGATCAGCTATTGCGATCCCAGCAATCTGAACCCAGGACTAGATCTCACCACACTTCCACCACAGTACATCCCACCTCCACACCAGCAGAGTCAACCCCAACTCCAACCCCACTTTTAGCTCCTGTGCTACCATTCGTTCTGTTACCTAGACTCCTCAACAGGTTGAAAGGAGATGGTTTGCGAACCATTCTAGAGGAAAAACTACTATCTGTAGAAGGACTGGAGAACCAATACCCCAGTGTAGCGGAGTAATTACAGTGGCATCAGTAAGAAAAAGGCCAGTGAGTTTAGACCGGTTATATCGGTCTCTGTTCGATGTGTGGAGGTAACTTGTAATGAGGAGCATATTAATGATCTGCTAGATATGCCTCCAAGAAATGCACTCGCATATGAAGGATTGCCTATAGTAAAAACTCGGGAGAATCTCTAGGGTTCGCTTGCCTGCTTATATCTTATACTACTCCTCGGTGGATGGAGGCGAGAGTCGAAATTGAAAAGAAGGATTTGACTACAACTACCCTTTATTTGTTCGGATTCATTAGTAGCTCAATAATGCCCTCACATAGTGAATATGTCCTGCGACTCGCCAAGGCAACCTGCTTGGGGTCTATCTTGTCAAAGAGGTGGCACAACTTGGGTCTTATCATAAAGCAGGCGATAGCAATGCGAGCTAAACAGAAGAAGACTTCTCTGCCATTTCGATTACTGATCATAGAGTTGTGCCGGCGTGCTAGAGTGCCTTGGGATGCCACTAGAGACTTTGAGGTGACTCCATCATCCTCCACTGACATCCGGTGTATTGAGGTCGAGTACACACGAGAGGAAGTGGACAGAAGAGGAGCAGCACCGACAGACACTTCTCCAGAGGTGGATGTCGATTCCATACCTGCAGAGCCGTCTGCACCTACTCCGACCTCTGGGCCTTCAGGTACTCCTGCCACTTCTACTTTTTTCACAGGTTCCGACACCTCCACCTCATCCTAACCAGTCAGGTTTACTCAGGCGATGATCCTAAAAATAGGGAATCTGGCCTATTCAGCTAATGTGAGGGTGACTCGATTAAAGAGATCCATCCCCGGGATGATTGAGAGTGCTATTGCGGCCGCACTGACCCCCTTCGAGCTTCCGTTGATAAGTTGGTTGTGAGAGTCACAGCTTGTGAGAGAAGACAGTGGGAAGCATCCGAGGTGACGTCTTTGAAAGCCGAGGTAGCAGATTTGAGGAAGGATGTAGACTATTTGAAGTCTACATACTTCACTTCATTGATACAGGCTACATATGACGTGGATGCTCCTGAGACCTCAGATATTCCTCCGAGCAATGCACACAAGGATGAGCCTACAATTGAGGAGTTGGATGCTGAAACCGATGAGGAGAAGATTGGGGCATAGGAGGAGAACATATTTATAGATTCGTCAGATCTTGCAGGGACCTTCATAGCTATATCCAGTAGAGTTGTTGCTTCTGAGGTTATTTCAAGAACTGATGCCCAAGTACAGACTGCTGCACCGAGCACTGAGGCCTAGACAGATGGAGAGACTACATAGATAGGATCCTTCTTTACCTCCCTCTCTGTCTTACTTTCCTTCACTTTTGGATACTTTACTTCATTTGAATTTTGAGGATAATGGTTTTATTGTGGTGGGTGAGGCCACCTTTTGTGTGAATATTGACGTTCGTGTTTTGATGATACTTGGGTCATTGTGTTTTATACTTTCTTATGTGGATTTTTAGCTTGTGTCTCCTTTTATTTTAATTGCAAATGATTTTGACCCTTCCAAAAAAATTTAAATTTTCACCGCCTCTTGCACATCTGGAATGTGGTTGTTCTTTAGCAAATTTGAGTCTCGGTTTTGATCAATATCGATGACTCAAATAGTGCTCATAATCGAACGAACATGAATGCATGGCTACGATGAGACCAACTGAAGTTACATTGTCAATATGTGAACTATTTTCATCTCCTTGTGACTAGCCAATTATCGAATTGATTCTCTTGTGATGAACGTTGCACACTAGCGAAAGTGTGGAGTCTTGTTTGATTTTGGTGTCGCTGCCTTATGTGATGAGCTTACTGTGAACTATGCATGATAACACCTAGAATTTGCCCCATTGGTCCGATCGATTAAGCAAGGTTATCTCTTGATATGATCTTAGGTAACTTCAAAGAGTGTGAGCCAATTTGACATATACCTCTTTTGTGACCTACCTTGTGAGTGTGTGAACCTATTTTGAACACCCCTTGAGCCTTACCTTTCTTTGGAGGAACCTTGATGAAAACATGACCTTTCCTAAATCCACTACCCATAACCCTCGTGATTTGTGATTGATTGAATAACCAACTTAGGTCAAAAGTGTAAGTTGGGTGTGTGGTGAAAAGAGAAGGCAAGTCCAGAAGTGCAAGAAAAGTCCCATTTAACCCATTGTGTTGAGAATAGATGGAACCCCTCCATAGAAAAAAAAAGAGAGAGAAAAGAAAAGAAAAAGAAAAAGTTGTGAAATAAAGTAATGAGAAATGTCAAAAAGATTGGGGTTCCGAACAAGCTATGGAAAGTGAATTATGGGATGACTTATGAGTACTAAAGAAAATGATGAAAGAAGAGGAAAGGAAGTGTTGTGAGAACCACATTTCACGAGAATGAAAGTCAGTGAGCCTAAATGACCATGCCTTTGCACTCAACCCCATTACAAGTCTTGAAAAGACCTTTTTGATCTTGAGTGAGCTGAAACACGTGTTCATTGGAAACTATGGGCAAACCTATGGGTGAAGACATGCATTGTGTTCTTATTTGTGAGAGTGAGCATTGCATTTGATTCCGGAACGTTAAATGATTGAACTATTGTGTGTGAATATGGAATCATTCTTTGTGTGAGGGCATTCGAATACATTTGTTGAGCTCGAACTTGCATTTGAAGCAAGTATAGTGAGCTTGAGGATCTTTGATAATGGTGTGTCACAACTTTAGTCTTTGAGTTTACAATTGATCCTTGCATGAGTAAGTTGAGTCTTGTTGTGTACATTTATGATTGAGTCTTGTGTAGCACTATTTGAGACATCCTTTTGAACTGCTGAACTTGAGTTTTAGTTTAGGACAAGCAAAAGTTTAAGTTGGGGGTGTTGATGAGTCCACAAATTGGACTCATTTAGCGATATATGTTGATAGAATTAGTGTCCACAAATGCATACTTTGTCTCAATATCTGATGAAAATCCTTAAGTTTCATGTATTTGGAGTTGTAGGCAAAGCATGGACACTACTTGGCAAGAAGGAACAAGGCGGCTGAATGAACGAAGAAATGATGGCCTAAAGATCGCCGAGCGCAGTAGGAAAGTGAGAGATCAGCCTAGAGATCGCCATTTGTTCCAGTGTGCTGAACCTTGAAGAAAAAGGTCAAGTTGGCGATGAAATAGAGCAATTAGCACGTCGCCGAGTAGTTCCGCGAAGCAGTACCATATCGCCCAATAACTCAAAACGCGAAGAGGCTGAAGGCTACAGCAGGAAGGCGATGAAATCGACCAAAAGGCGGATCACCGAGCGTATCAGCTATCCTGACTAACTGAGTTGAATGGTCCTACGAAGCACAAATTTTCAAACAACTATAGATCTTTGTTTTAATCAAAATCATTAGGAGACTTCTATTATTCGAACTTTTTACAGTTTTTGAGAGAGTCTACGTTTTAGAGGGTTTTGGAGACTTTGTTCTAAGACCTTGAAGATTCAAAGGGTTTCAACTCCAAGAAATTGGACGTGGGTCTCGAAGATTCTTCACTCTTGACGTGTTTTAATACTTAATTCTTCATACCCAGTTGATGGAAAATGATATTGGTATAGATTTTTATCTCTTTTACATGTCTAGCTAAAACACCAATACTTGGGGTTTGATTTTGTGAATATGGGTTAGATTATTTGTTGGGTCTTACTTGTTCATAGTTTCTTTGTTGTTTAAATGTGATTTTGTTTAGTAGTTGTGCATGAACTTAATGGAATTGTAGTTGCAAATACAATTTCATCTTAGTGTTTTTTGCTTGCTCGAGAGAGAGGTCGTAAAACTAAGACTACTAAATTGATAGTCGGTGGTATTGGGTCGACATGGTTTCAGCTCGAGAGAGTGAATCCTAGTCCTTCTCCCACACATTTAGCTTGAGATAGTGAATGGGCTAAGGCGGAGGTTGTGCTTAATGCGGCAACTCGGTGTTCGAGAGAAACTGAGTTGATTCGGGGTAAGTTGCTCGAGAGAGAATTTACCCACACTATAGTCTAGCTTAGTCACAAATACTCAACGATCGTTTGGCACTTGCACCAAAATAGTGTTAGTTGATTACGTCGAACATCAACACCCGATCTAATATATGCATCGGAATGTGGTACCCAATCCAAGTTAGTGTGACAGAACGTGAAACCCAATCCATTCAGCACAATTACAATACCATCACCCTCATCATGTAAATACTCATAATTATACAATCAAGTGTTGAGTCATTACATATATTTGCTTATTCATACTCATTTCGTTATGTTTGATTAACAACGCTTCATTCACATACATACATGCATTACAATGAAGCAATTACCAACCTACATCACGCAAAACATGAAATCATACCATCACCTACCTCGAAACCAAGCTTGAATCCCTCTAAGGCACTTGAATCTTCTTTTCTGGATTCTATCCGGTTGTTCTAGGACTACAAACAACTAATATAATGCAAGGATCAATAATTAAGGTCTAATTTACCCAGATTACAACAAACCCAATAACCCAAGACCAATCACATGATACTAATGTGCAGCTAGGGCTTTTTCCCACCATTAACTTCAGGCCAAAACCATCCCCAATGATAATTAACCAAAAATCTAAGTTATACGGATCAAAAAATAGATTAGGAGTGTAAATTCCTCACCTTTAGCATCGAAAGTCATGGAAAAATGACAATAAATAGCCATGGGTCGGCTCTTAGCTCTCAAGAATAAAACTTGTAGGAAATAACGTTTTTGGGGTTTAATTCTGACTTAAGCCGTGACTAGCCCTCCGTACCGGGAACCAACCCTAGCGCCTTACACGGAGAGAGAGGGTCGAAAATTGATTCCCAATTCCCCATTTCACAACACACCTTTAACTCATGATATTCAAAAACTACATTTTCACATTGAGATCAGTCAGGGAGTTCCACTCGTCCGAATTTGATTCGGTAAACTCGTACGGGTTTGTTATCGTCTTAGCTATCTACTCTTGTGATCAAATTCATAATTAGACCCCCCTTGAATTACACTGAGTCCCACTTTATGATGTAATCTTTGTCCCCATGGTACTTCTTTAAGATGGACACATGAAACACATGATGGAATCCAGATAAGGTAGGTGGTAAAACCAATATATAAGACACTGGCCCTACACAGTCAAGGATCTTAAATGGACCAATGTATCGAGTACTAAGCATTCCTTTCTTGCCAAATCTAATCACCCCTTTATGGGTGATACTTTTAGAAGAACTTGTTCAGCAGCCTGAAATGCCCTGTCACTTACCTTATGATCTGCATAAATTTTCTGTCGACTTTGGGCTGCTAGTAGCTTAGCTTGGATGCTTCTTACTTTATTCTGAGCATGCTTCACCAAGTCAATCTCCAAAGGCTTCACATCTCTAGTCTCAAACCATCCTATGGGTGATCTACATCCCTTCCCATAAAGTGCCTCGAATTGTGCCATTTCAATGTTGTAGTGGTAACTACTATTATAGGAGAACTCACACAATGGTAGGAACTTATCCAAATGCCATCCATAGTCAATCACACATGCTCTCAACATGTCCTATAAATTGAATTGTTCTCTCTGACTACCAGTCCATCGATGGATGGAAAACTGTACTAAAAGTGAGTTGAGTGCCGAATTGATCACGTAACTTTCTCCAAAACATGGTGTGAATTGCGTACCATGTTATGGGATGATAGAAAGGGGGCCCCTTGCGGCCTCACTATCTCCTTCACATAAACCTTAGCCAACTGCTGAGCATTGTAGTCTATTCTAACTGGAATAAAATGGGTTGACTTAGTCAATCTTTCAACCACTACCCAAAAAGAATCAAACTTCCCTAAAGTCTTGGGAAAACCAACCACAAAATCCATCGCTATCCTTTCCCACTTCCATTATAGAATCGGCATTCTCTGAAGCAAACCTGGAGGTCTTTAATGCTAATACTTTACCTGTGTACATTTTTGGCACTTAGCCACATACTCACCTATGTCTTTCTTCATGTCAGGCCACCAATAAAGTAGTTTAAGGTCTCGGTACATCTTGGTCACACCCGAATGAATAGAATACCGTGAACCATGAGATTCTGTCAACAATTTCTGCATCAAGTCATCTACTCAAGGAACACAAATTCTCCCCTTAAAACTATGCACTCATTCTGCATCAAGAACCATATCTTTTATGAGCAGTTAAAAGAGTGCAAGTACAAGTTTATACACAAACCTCAGTGCTTAGCTTAGAAACAGTCCAACACAACTTCAAGAGTTCAAATCGTACACCAACAAACGTATCAAGGTCCTCAACTTGTTCACGAGTATATACCACCTTAAAATAAAATTAAATAACTTCTTTAATCCCTAGTAGCTTAATAATATTAATGTAAAGCAGGATTATCATCACAAGTAAGCTTGCCTGTACAAATACGATTATGCTCCCAAAACAGTAATTCTAGTCAGCCTAGTACCTCATATCGCAACTTAGATTTGAAAAGGCAAATGGCAAAACTGGACTGTATATCCTTCATGAAAGATGTAGGTACATCTCTTAAGGTTGCAAACAATCAAGAATCACTGTAAAATATATTTTGTAAAAAATGATATTATCGATACACTAATAATTGTTCATACAAGATTTCTAAATCTGAAATCTGGACAGACCTTGTCCTATGTTGCGTTCCGTATTTCGATTCCATAACAGCTAAATTAGAGTTTTACATAAACGTAAGAGTTGTAGGTATACAAATTATCTCGAATTCCAGCCAAAAGGTCCAAGTTTTTCGCTTGTGATTTTGAGAGTAATATGGTTAGAGAGAGTTCACCAGGTTTCTTAGAGGTAAGGAACACGAATTTCACTATAGAGGAGGTGTAAACATATAGTCTCAAGAGTGATGTTTATCACATGCACAACTGCCTCCAAAAGGTGGTTGCCCAAAAAAGGTTGGCTGCCCAAAATGCATACATATATACCTATATGTACAACCCTCACCTCCCTTTCAAGTTATACATAATTATAATTAGAATATTACGCAAATAACCCAATAAAATACCTTAAATTACCATCACAATTTATGTTAAGCAAGTTTGCAAATATCACAACATTTCAAGTTCCCAAAATAAGACTAAA
>NW_006239020.1:1697876-1734501 GCF_000226075.1 Solanum tuberosum
CTTTACTTTTGACTTGACTTGAAACTCTTAACTTAACTTAAGACTTGATACTCTTAACTCGACTTGAGACTTGAAACGACGTTAAGACGTTCAATAACGACTCTTGAAAAGCTTTAACGACTTGCCTTGACTTGCTTAACTTCTAAGCTTGGCGCTAACTTCACTTGACTTGGAATCTAATTTTCTTGAATTGAATTATGGATTCAAGGACTTGATTGGTGTTTGGAAGGACCTCATGATGTTTAGGAATGATTTAGGAATGATTTGGGACAGCCAAACTTAAGAAAATCTTCGAACATAAATTCTGAAAACAGTGGAGTCCGCGTCCTGTCCGCGACGCGGAGAAGATTTTTGTTCACAGAGGGAACAAGTCCGCGACACGGACTTGTTTCATGTAAGAAGCCCGACTTCCTCCTTCATTTTTTTCCAACTCTAAAACCCTTTTAACTTCAAAGGTTCCAACCCTAAACACTTAGAATCCTTAAAACCCTTTAATATGCAATAGATTTCAACTCAAAAACACAACTCAATCATGTCCCACCACCAACAATAATTCCAACAACAACAACTAACAACTTTCACAACATAACCCAACAATACAACTATCAACTTCCACAACTCAATCAACCCTTTCTCAATAATAAAATGGAGCTTGGTGTGTGGGGGAAAGGATCAACCCACACAAAGAACTCACATACCTTGATAGGGATCACCCCCGACGAAAATCCACGATGATCTCCTTGCTTGATCTCCTCTTCTTCTCTTGTTCTTCCCTTCTTCTCTTCTTCTTCTCTCAAGCCCTAGCCCTAATCCACGATGATCTCCTCGATTTTCCTCTTCTTCTCTTCTTCTTCTCTCCAGAACCCTAAATTTCACTCTCTTAAAATGGAACAAAATGATCCAAATATCATCCTAACACAACAATATATCCTCAAAAGAATTAGCTAGGGAAAAGACCAAAATGCCCTTAATGATTCCTGGACGGATTCCTTGCCAACTGCCCAACTTTCAATGGCCATAACTCGCTCATACGAACTCGGAATTGAGCAAACTCGGCGGCATTAGAAATATCATTCCACGAACTTTGTAACCATAACTGGAACTACTCCTAACTCATCCTAAGCTAGGAGTTACGACTGCTCATAGTTGGCCAAAAATTCACTGATTTCCATACTTAGCCAAATTTCCAAAACTTTAAAATTCTTTCCAAAAATGAAAATTTCCAATTCTAAGCCTCTTCAATTATTTCACATTGCCGGATGTTACAGTTACAATGTTGAAGTTTGGGAATATTGTAACAAAGACAGTCCCTGCGTTGAGAGTTATTTTCGACATACCCAAATTTGTATGCTGATATTCATAGTATGTAGTATCTAGAAGGGAAAGACGCTCCACGACGGGCTGGCCTTTTCTTCCATGATATGTCAATGCAACTCTAACAACACCAAAATGGATATGGGTAAAGCCCAGGCTTTTCCACTGTCGGGGAAAATCCTGTGGCATCTGCAAAGTGATTAACTGTTCTTCTTGATTTGCAAGAATGGGGTGCTGATCAAGTTTTGATGCAGCAACATATTCCTTGACTTCTTTAGGATTTTGTTGGACCAAGAAGCGGATTTGTATCCAAGGAATACATGATTTTTTTACGAAGGCAAAATAAGGGTTTAACAGTGGTAGATATGTGGATGATATTTTATTTTCTAGGGGTAACACATCTACATCATAAAGGTAGTCGTATTTACACGACAACGTTTTACTCAGAGTAGGAGACATGTTGACCTCTGCTAAGGATTTACATGAACTAGACGCAAACGGAGAAGATGTAGATTTACAAGAAGTGGAAGATGATGGTAAAGACTCTGAAATAGACATATTTTTGTAGTTTTTGGACAATAAAGACTCAGATATATATTTGTTCTAAATTCTAAGAAAAGACACAAATTATTTGTTCTAAAGTCTAAGGAAAACTTACTACAATAATGTCACACCCCAAACCCTAGGTAAGGCGGACAAGTACCATATGAACACATGATTTACAAGTGACCTGTGAGTAGAAAGTAAACTATTATGCAGATAGATTTACTGATGAGAAGCTTCATATACAACACATTATTGACTAGCTGAACCGATACATGTGACAAAGTGAAACTATGAATACAAATGATAGCTTTACAATGTCTACAAAGCCTCTACTGGAATCCATGACTGTACCACTATGAAATACGCATAGTAAAGACTCGTCAAAGCCCCGAATCAACTTGGAGCTGACCAACAACCGCTGAGTATCATGTGCTTCTAATGGGGAGATCTACTAGTTGAGTACATGTACCTGCAGCATGAAATGCAGCATCCCCAATAAGGGACGTCATTACGAAAGAATGTACTAAATATGTAACGCATAATATAACCATATGTAAAATGAGAGCTCAAGTGAAACCAAATAGCAATAAATAAGGATTAGAGACCACATTTGCTTATACTTGTGGAATCGTGTATGTTACATTCTTTTCTTTACTTTTCTTTGCATTATAATATTTATAAGACATATGATACAAATGACCAGCTGATAAGTGGTAGAAGAGGATCACCCCTGGTAGGCATTTAAACCCATGGGATGCTATCCTCATAATTCCACAAATTGGGATCATATGATACAAATGACCAGTTGATCAGTGGTAGAAGAGGATGACCCATGCTAGGCATTTTAACCCCTGGGATGTTGTCCTCATAATTCCACAATTGGGATCGACCCATGCTAGGATTTCGCCCTTGAGCTTCCACCCTCTTATACCAATTGGGATCGGCCCATGCTAGGCATTTCCCCTTGGGCTGCCACCCATAATTATATAGATAGCTTCACTTAAATTCTTATCTTTGAGATTGTTGTTTTGATGTTCATAACTCTTTCGAGATTGTTTTTTTGACAATCATAACTCTTTAGAGATTGTTCTTTTGATGATCATTATCTCTTTTGAGATTGTTGTTTTGGTGGTCATAATCATTGTTGATATTTGGAACTATGGACCAGTAGTAGAAGACATATGAATATGGACTGACGATAATAACAATGACATGGGAAGCAAATGTGACATGCACACGTAATACTTAGGAGTATATGACTCAGTTAAGCATTTTGACATCTCAAATTGAAGCACATATCAAGTGAAGACATTTAACATTCAGCCAAGAGATTTGAACTCTATATAGTAGTCGGATAATCACTAACTAATATCAAATACAAAGTATACATGAAAGTGGAACCAAGGGAGAACGTGGGCAGAAACAACTTAAGGACGGATACATATTCCAAGTAAGTACATATAAAATGTACAACAGAGCAAGTAGGGATCTTGTGAGTAACATTATAGTCTAACACAATGGTAGTAATAACCAATAAAGGCAACATATGAACATGTGACAAAGATGACATATATATAGATAATTGAAGCTAGTTGGCATGATATTGGTAGATTGTATATCCAACATACAAACATATGTACCATGTGTAATCTAGGATCATTTTGATTTATATAAGGGAAATACGTGCCAAGGGTACTTTGTACGGTGAAACAAGTTTAAACCTTGCATGCTAATACTTGGTAGAGTAAGCACGTACATTTAGTAACAAACTCATATTAGAGTACTTACTTCAATGAGTAAGGGAGTAGGAACTGCACCTATGGATCAGTCACTACCGAGGGCACTTAGAAAGTTTACTTTTTGTAATGCAAGTGTTGGATTCATGCCAAAGAAATAGGAAATCGAATAGCCTTACATACCTTGCTATACAATTAAAAAGTATGACTTAAGTTCCTTCTCTTCAGATTACTAATCTACAATAAAATAAGTTGTAAGACTAGTATTAGTAGCTAATCAATCAATTTGAGCTACTTGATCTCACAAAAATAATAACCACGCAGTAAGCATGCAATTTATCTAGTCAATGTTTTCTTTCCTTCCCTTTCCCTTAAATTGTGTCTATATACATCACCAGCACTTGAAGAGTTAACATTACTTTTAAGGTACTCAAACAAGCTCATGACTGAAGTTAAAAAGGACTCCCCTCCATGGGTGTCCCAACATTCACTAATCATCAGAACATCCTCCCCAATATTACACCATGTAAAAGTAACAATTTCCAACTCACTAACACATACCAAGTGTCCTAATTAAATAAAGCACAAGAGGGAGAAAATTGCAGTAGCTTACCTTGCTGGACAGAACTATCACTTGCTAAGACTTGGATTCTTCAAGGTAAAGGTTGTCCTCCTTAACTTGTCTTAAATTATACCTTCCAATAACTTGAATTCCCTAATATTCAAGAACCCTAATGGAATTTAATGGCTGTTGTATGAAGCTACGAGAGAACAGAGAGAAAGCTCTAGAAATCAGATTTTTGGCAAATTAAAAATGGTTGGAAAAAGCTGATATCAATCCCTTTTAAAGGGACCTTCTTTGGATGACATTGTCACTCATTTTGGGCCATAATTTTTCAAGTAGGTGACCCACCTACTTGGACTCTTCACTTGGGCCCTTTTGGACTTAAGAACATTGGGCCTTTTGCCACCTTTCTTGTACTTCTTTTGCAGCCAAACATGTGTCTTTAATTTAGGCCACACATTTAAGTAGGTGATGCACCTACTTTTCCATTCAAATTATTTCTTGTGGGCTTGGAAAGATTGGGCCTTGGCTGTCCATTTTCCCTTTATTCTTCTATTCAACTAGGGCCAAATTAATGCAAGTAGGTGTAGTGTACTTGGCCTAATAACATGGTCAAAAGAGTCTTAGTAGGTTATGCATCTACTTGGTCCTTTGGGCTGGGCAATAACGGGCTGGTCAATAGGTCAAAGTAGGTGATGCACCTACTTGTCATCTACTAGCTTAGTGAAGTCAAGCAAGCACCTTAATATTTTATTCCATTTCTAGACCTTAATACCTTTAACTTAACTTTAAACTTATATACACTATGTCACTTTTATCTTTAGACTCAAATACCAACTTATGATCTCAAGTTTAAATACTTCCATCGACTTCAACTTAATCGGGTCACACAGTTCACTTTAAATCTATTCTATTGTCACTAGCTGCATAGGAAACCGAGTCCATAACTATACCACAAGTAAGTTTTTTAAGCGTAATAAATAGAACTAGTACGTAGAATACGGGTCGTTACAAATAAATATATACAGAAAAGACTATAGACAGACCTTGTAACTCTGAACGTTTAAAAGACTATAACAAACTATACAAGGTTCTCAACTATATGAATAGAGTTATGAACAATGTTTATAACTACACATGCTTTTATGACTAATGACTCTATAAAAAGTAAAAGACTGAATAAATAAAAGTTGGTGGTAACAACATGAGAAATTGACCTTATGGGAAACCTTGCTCCTCCTTGCAGAGAGGACGGTTTGGCTCTGATACCAAATAAGGAAGTAGATAGGCCGAGGGCACGAGAAGCAACATAGGGTTCTAAAACCCCAATTCTTGGGTTGTGATTATAGGATGATTTAGTTTATCGTTATTGCTAATTGTTAGTTTAAATGTTGTTTAGAAGTGATTTCAATCATTAATTGTGGTTTAATTTAAGAATTGTAGTTGCAAATGCAGTGCTACCCTTGTGTTTTTGGCTTGCTCGAGAGAGAGGTTTTAAAACCAAGATTATTGATTGATGGTCTGTGGGTATTGGGTTGTCATGGGTTAAGCTCGAGAGAGTGAATCCTAAACCCTTTTCCACACATTCAACTCAAGAGAGTGAATGGAGTAAGGCTTAGGTTGTTCTTATTTTGCATGCTTGTCGATGTTCAAGATAAATCGACTTGATTCGGGGTAAATTGTTTGAGAGAAAGTTTACGTCCTCTATAGTCTAGCTTAATCACTAATATCTAGCTATTTTCTAATAGCTGCAGTTACCTATTTGTCTACATTAGCCTATAATTGAATCACATCCCAAGAACTCATCTCATTATTGTTATTTCGTAATGTTTGTTGTTATTGTAGCTGATAATTAAAACCAAAACCCCCTTATTTGACATTTGCGTCACCCTTTGATTTGAATTATGTTTTCAATTGATAATGTCTATTCCTATTACTAACTTTATCATGTTCACACTTTCATATTGAATCTTAACCACGTACCACTCCCTTTGGGATTCGACCCCAACTCATTTAGTTGGGTTATATACTTACTAGCAATCGTTGACACTTAGCATTGGATGAAGTATCCTTGAAACTTTAAATAAAAATGGCACCGCTGCCGGGGAGTGGTGTTGGTTAAGATTCTTTGGTTAAGTTGAATTTTGTTCTTGTTAGCGATAGTTGAATCTACTTACTTTTAGTTTTTATTTGTGTGTTACTGTTTGAAACAGAGGAAATGAGTGTGAATGGAAGCAATGGTAGCCAAGTGGGCCACCAAGATGACATCGGCAACCTCAACGATGTCAATGAGCCTAATGTTAATAACCCTCATCTAATGGGTGGAATCGGTGCCTTTCGCTTGCCTCCGGCTGAAGGGAACGCTATGTTCCATATTACAAGTACCATGTTGCAGCTCCTACAATTTAAATAGTTGTTTTGTTTGGTTGGTTGGCTCATGAAGATCCCCATGAGCATATTAGAAACTTTGTTGATGGTTGCGGGCCATTCTCCTTCAAGAACATATCCCAAGAGTCGGTCCGATTGAGGTTGTTCCCATTTTCTTTAATGGGAGAAGCATGTAAGTGGTTGACTAAATTGCCAAGAAACTCCATAACTTTGTGGGAAGAGCTTGTCACCGCATTTCAAGTGCAATTTTTCCCTCCTTCGAAAATGATGACACTTAGGGACAACATCCACAGCTTCAAGCGTTTGGAGGGTGAGCCAATTCATGAGACTTCTACGATTCAAGAAGTTGGTGCTGCAATGCCCAACTCATGATTTGCCCGACAATGTTTTGCTGCAACATTTTTACCGAAGCCTTGATTTGGTGAACAAGGGCGTAGCTGACCAACTTTCTCTAGGAGGTTTGATGCAACAACCTTACATTATAGCAGTCCAACTTTTGGATGGTATGACCACAATTAATCAGGCTTGGTAAACCCGAGAAGATCAGGTCTCCCCTCTCACGTTTAAATTGACCAAGGAGCAGCTTGAGAAATATCAATAGAGGGACCAAAACATGGAAAATATCATGACCCAACTTGACATTTTGTCCAAAAATGTCATGGGAGCGGGTGCTAGGAGTGTTAATACTGTGGGTGTTGGGTGTGTTAATCCCAATGAGGCCAAGTTTGAAGCATTGTACAACGAAGAGGTGAACTTCCTAGCCAACAAAGGAGGTGGTTATCATTCAAACTCTCCGAGGCAGAGTGGTAACCAAGGTTGGAACTGGGATGAACGCTGGAAAGATCATGATAGAGAGTGGAGGTATCGTAACCCCACTTGGAAGGAAAGGGATGGGTAGAAGGAGAGGTACATTTCTCCCCAGGAGCGTCAAAAGCAAAAGGATTATAGGGTGGTCGTTCTGAAGATATGCTCTCTCGTATCCTGAAGAAAGTTGAGGGTCCTATAAAATCTTGAAAGAGATGAAGGATGATGTATCGACCCGTAGCCAGACGTTCACCTCTCACTCCGTCTCTATCAAAAAGTTGGAGACCCAAATGGGTCAGATTTCGTCTCATTTAAACCCGAGACAACAAGAGGGGTTGCCTAGTGACACTATGGCCAACCCCAAGAATGAGGTTTGAGCGAGGACTTGTGTCGTGCCATGACATTAACAAAGGCGCTACTTGGGAGGCAACCCAAGTTTTATTCGCTTTCTTTTTGTTTTAGAAATTATCGTGTGTTAATTTTGTAGGTTAAAGGGTAGAATGTGTTTGAAAAGTGCAGGTTGGCGAGAAAAAGGCCCAGTCGGCTACTTGCTCAAGAAGTCAGCTAGCCCGACTTGGACCGTCGTTGGACTCAAGAAATTCTATGTTGTAGTCTATAAAATTCGGCGAGCCCAGGCAAAAATTGGCGTATCGCAGAACGGGTCTGCGATAACGAATTCATTCGTCATTTGGACTCCCACATTAATTGAAGGTCCAGTTAAACTTGGTGAGGTAAGTGCCCACTCCGCGTGTCGCCAAGTGGTTTGGCGAGCAAAACTAATTCCGCCGAAAGGGCGAGAACTTGATGGTTTTTAAGGCCAAAGGTTTCAAAAGTTCAAACTCTTTCACATTCCCTCACTTTTTAAATTCCCAAAATCACACTCGCACTATATTTTCCCATATTGTCGTATTTTTACCACTTCTTAGTCCTCAATTGTGTGCTCGAAGTTGGAAATCTTTGCCGCCTAGCTTTTCAAACTATTTATTCGGCATTAAATGTTGGTCTTATGAACCCGAAACTTGTTTTTAGCGGTTTTTACTCATTTGTAATTATTTTGTTCTTAAAGATGTGTGTTGGGCTTCTTTGATTCCATGTTTTTGTGTTTGTGTGAATGTGTGCCTGTTTTAATTTGAATATCTTGCCTAAAATGCCAATATTGCTGATTTCCTGAATTTTAGTGCTTTACAATTGATCTAAATTTTTGGGTTGTGTGTATTTAATGATTGGGTCTAATCGGGTGAAGTATGAGTAACCCCAAATTATGTTAAATGACGTACTTTTCCCAATGATGGAGCGTTAGACGTCATTCTTAAGGGCTTAAGTCATCAAATGGCCAATTATGGCCAAACCGGGAGAAGTTTGAGTACCGCAGGGGCATGGGTCTTATGGGTCTGACTCTAATTGAACTAGTGTATTCTTTGATGTTGTTTTTGGGGGCAGCGGGGTTGATTTTTGAAGTTAGGTAGAAACTAGGTACGTTGGGCAGTTTGGCGAGCTGAGTCGAGCACGCCGAACCACTCGGCGGTTCACCCAATACCCAATGATCACCTTTAATTTCATGCTAATCTTGAGTTTTTGTTTTGTACCTTTCGGCAAGAAGCCTGAGTTTATCGAGTGAACTTGGCGACTCGCCGGACTTCTTCTTTGATCGCCCTTTTTGCGGCCCTAACCCCTAAAATGCACTGTAACTTTTAGCGAGCTTGTCTTTGCTTGCCGAATGTTGTCAGCAAGCTGCCGAAAGGCCCCTCCCATCACCGACATGCTAATTTTTCTAGGAATTTTTGAGCCAATCCTTTCAGCGAGCTTGATCTGGCTCGCCAAAGTGATTTGGCGAGTCTGTCTTCAATTGTTTTTCTGCAACTTTGTTTGAACTAGTCCTAACTTTCTATGATATGTTTACATATATGGCTAGACCAAAAGTGGCTGGTAGAGATAAGTCACCCCGCAGGACGGGCAAGGGAATCACAATCAACGAGGACGCAAATGCATCCAGTGCAAAGGTTACTAAACTTCCCACCACAGATGGGTAGGGAAAAGGGAAAGGCAAACCACCTGCTCCTCCCTCACCGGAGGCCAGCTCCGATAGTGACGGGATCTATGCCACTCACCTCAATACTTCTGAGAGTGAGGGTGAGCACCAGGATCCTAGGGATACCACTTCTGAGCATAATGATGATGTGTTATTGTCAGCCTAAAAAGCTGAGCTACGTTCCCAGAGGCTGAATGATCCATTTAGGATTAGGACTACCCAGACCACTACCTCTCCTCTTGCTTCAGCACATGCTGTGTTCCTAGCAACACCGATGCAGGGTTCTCCTCCCCGATCTATGAAAAGATTGAAGACTGAGGGATTGAGGACAATTATTGAGGGAAAAAGGCTGCCTACTGATGGAGTAATAGACAGAAGCCCGGAGATCATGAGTTGTATGAAGTCCCACAAGTTGCAGTTGTTCACTAAACCCCATGACCCTTATGTTCCCAATTGGGTCCAGGAATTCTACACTACTTATGGAGCCCTGGTCCCACAATGGAAGAAGTCGGCAGCCAAATTCAAGACGGTAGACTATGTGGTTGTCAGGGGCAGAAAACTGAAGTGTGATAGTGATGCTATCCATGTAGTCCTGGAATGTTCAACAAGAATTAAGGATGATTGTGAATATAAGATCAGGACAAAAACATTAGAAAATAGGAAGAAATGGTTGGCTCCTCTGATATCTGACGGTACTCCCAAGTGGCTCAAGGTTGGAGTACCCATTAAAAGGAAGGACTTTAATATAGAAGCAAGGTTCTGGTTTGGCTTCATCAGTAGTACTATCATGCCATCCCCAAACGAGTCGATACTCCACCATGCAAAAACAATCTGTCTTGGATGCATCATTATTGGGACAAGGCTAAACTTGGGGATAATCATTGCACAGGAGATGGTCATGAGGGCCAAGCAGCGCCAAACTTCTCTCCCTTTTTCGGTGTTGATCACCGAGTTGTGCAGACGAGCTTAGGTGCCTTGAGATGAGAAGAATGATATGGAAGTGATTCCCGCATCTTCTACCGACATCCAGAGAATTGAGGCAGAGTACTTGAAGGATGAGGCCGAGAAGTAGAAGGCAACCCCGATTGATAGATCCCCGGTTGTAGACACTGATGCATTACCTGCAGCGGCACTTTTTTCCTACTCTAGCCCCTGGGCCTGTAGGTATATCTACCACTGCTCCTTCAATGACGCCTAGTACCTCTACTGCTCCCTTGCCTCCCAGATCTGGTACTGTTGTTGATGTTGTCTCCTTACCCCCGCTCAATCAAGTTTCATTACTAAGGATGGGGCAGCTAGCCCATTCTGCAGATAGACGATCCTCCAGACATGAGGCCACCATTCCGGTCATGATCAAGAGGGCCCTTGCTAATGTTGTGACACCTCTGAGTTCTACTATTGATGACCTTGCGGTAAGGATAGCGGTGTGCGAGCGTGGTCAAGGGCCTACAGAGGAGGTGATTGCTATAAAGGCCAATATTGTTGAGCTGAGGAGAGATGTGGACCAACTGATGTCCACCGACATGTCGATGATTTTTTGGGACAGTGGAGATCCGTGATTTGCCAATTGATCCAGATATGCCTCAGTCTACCACCGGAGATGAGGTTCGAACTGTGGAGGTATCGGCTGCAGAGTCTGAGGCTGAGACCGATGAGGAGCATCTAGGTGTTGATGAGGAGGCTTCTTACGAGGGCCTTACAGAGATTCAGGAGGCCATGGTAGAGTCAGTTGTGCAAATCTCGTTGGCAGACACTCCATTGGCTGACCATAGTGGTGCTAGTGATGTTGATGTGACACCTGGCACTGATGCCCCGAAAGATGGAGCGACTACATAGACAGGATTTTCTTTACCTCCATCTCTGTCATTTGTATTGAATTGTAGTGTTTGTATTGCATTTTAGGTCAAATTGCTTTTTGTTTATGGTGGGGTGAGTTATTTTCATACCTACCTCATGTGACTATTACTTTTGCTTATATATTGGGTTTTGTGCTATAAATTGTGTTTTGGCACTGTTTTGTGGATGTTTCAGCTTGTGGTTCCTTGTTTTAATTGCAAATGATTTTTGGACCCTTCTGGAAAAAAAAATTGCCACCTCTTGCTTGTGTTTGAATGTGGTTGTTCTTGTGCACATTTGAGTGTCGGTCATGATCAATACTGATGACTTGAATAGTGCTCTCAATCAAACAAAAATGAATGTGCGGCTACGATGAGGCCAAATGAAGTTGCATAGGCAATATGTGTTTTTGCATCTCGTTGTGACTAGCCGATTATCGAATTGAGTCTCTTGTGATGAACATTGCACACTAGCGAAAGTGTGGAGTCTTATTTGATACTGGTGCCAATGCCTTGTGTAATGAGCTTACCGTGAACCATTTGTGTTGACACCTAGAATTTACCCTGTTGGTCCGGTTGACTAAGTGATGCAAGCTTTTGAAATGATCTTAGGCAACAATTTTAAAGAGTGAATTAACTTGACATTATACCTCTGTTGTGGCCTACCTTGTGAGTGTGAGAACTTTGCTTGAACACCTTTTGAGCCTTACTTTTTTTCCTTGGAAGAAACTTGATGCAATTGTGACCTTTTTTTTAATCCCTTCACCCATAATCCTCATGAAATGTGGTTTGTTTGAATAGCCAACTTAGGCCAAAAGCCTAAGTTGGTGGCGATGGTTTTGAGAAAATATGAAACCCCTCCATACAAAAAAAAGAGAGAAAAAGAAAAGAAGAATGAAAATGAAAAAAGTTGAGAAATAAAGTTGTGAAAGTTGCAAAAGAAATGGGGTGTCCGGTATCCCATCGAAAGTGAAAAATGGGGTGACTTTTGAGCATGGGTGAAAATGTTGAAGAAAAGGGAAGAAAGTGTTGTTCATACCACATTTTCCTGAGGATAGCAGCCACTGAGCCCAAAAGACCATACATTTACACTCAGCTCTGTTACAAGCCTTGAAAACACCTTTTTGAACTTGAGTGAGCTGAAACAAGTGTTTATTGGAAAATAAGGGCAAACATATGGGTGAAATCATGCATCTGTTCATCTTTGTGAATGCGATTCCAGAACTATAAAGTGTTGAACCATTGTGTTTTAATATTGAATCATTCTTTGTGTGAGGGCATTTGAGTACCTTTGTTGAGCTTGAACATGCATTTGAAACAAGTATTGTGAACTTGAGAATCTTTGGTAATGGTGAGTCACAACTTGAATCTTTGAGTGCACAATTGTTCCCTCATGAGTAAGTTGAGTCTTGTTCTGTTCATTCATGATTGAGTCGTGTGTAGCACTGTTGGAGACATCCTTTTTGAAGTAATGAACTTCAGTTTTACTTGAGGTCAAGCAAAAATTTAAGTTGGGGGTGTTGATGAGTCCGAGATTTGGACTCATTTAGGGCTTTATTTACAATGATTTAGTGTCCTTAAATGCTCATTTTGTGCCAATAACTGATGTAAAAGCCTTGATTTTCAGGTACATGGATTGAGGAACAAAGCAGGCAAGCCCATACTTTTCCATTGGATTAGCTCAGACTGTGTGTGTCGTAGAGCCGGACCAGGAGGGTTCTCCCGTCGCCAAGCCTACAGGAATAAAATCAAAGAAGGTTAGTGAAAAAGGTAACAACAATTACTACACAAAGAATTTATTATTCCAATAGTAACCTTTAAAGTAGACATTTAAGCCCAAGGATAGTGTTCTTCTCTCCGCTAAATACTCCTTATTATATAAAATTCGTAGTTATTCATGTCTACTCCACCATCTATAAAGGATTTAAATCATTTAATAATGACTACCATAAAAGATAATAAAATAATAAGTAAAGATACTACTTTCGTAAAATCTATCAGAAAGGTTAAGAATTCTATTGGCATGATTCGATTAGATGAACCTTTTGAACCAGATATTAATTATTTAAATAAACTTTGGACTAGTCCAGAAAATTCCATTAAAAAACAATGGTATATACAAATATATTCTTTATCATAAAGATTAGCCTTTAGAGATCAATGGTTCAATGATATGAAAAGAATAAAATGTAACATAGAGTTTTTTAAATGGTTTGAATGCACAAGAAAATTAGACGACCAAAAGAGTCGTTAAAGATGCTTGTTAATAAATGGTATACTACTAGTAACAAGGTAGTTGAATCTAAATTTCCTCCTTTAGAAGAAATTAGTTTACCCGTAGATGGTAGAATTGTTACTGCCTCACCTTTTAAAATAGATATAATCGATACTAAAGGAGATCCCACAAATAAAGATATAAACAGAATATTACAACAAAATAATTATACAAATCAACTACTATATGTAGTCTCTAACCAAATTCTTGAAGCTGATAATAAATCAGTTTTTAAGGATAAACCAAGTCCTTCCTACAATGATAAAAATAAAAAATTAGAGACTCATCCAATATTTAAAATACCAGAATTTTCTAATGAGAAATTTCCTATGTTTCAAGAAAAGGTTGAAATCACAGATGATATTATACAAACAATTAATAAAAAACTAAAACCCAAATTAAAATTTACCAATGTTAACACCTTATCCGAAAATAATAATGATGTTAATAAATTAAGTTCTAGGTATTCTACTAAAAAGAATTATTATAAGAAACCCTCTTTTCCGGATATGCAATACGAAGAAAATGAGTTTTTATCTCATACTTCACATTCAGGAAGAGAAATAACTGAATGGAATATTGATGGACTCGCAGAACATCAGATTTATAAAAAGTTACATGAAATAGGAATGGCCATTATGGCATATAAAATGAAAAATTTATCAGATAAACAATTAGCCACTTTAATTACAGCCGGGTTTATTGGCACATTAAACAATTGGTGGGATAATTCTCTCACGGAAGATAATAGGCAAAGTGTATTAAATGCTACAACTATTAACCCAGTCATTAAGGATGAATCTTCAGAGCAAACCATAGATAATCAAATTGTGGAAGATGCCACCACCACCTTAATTTATAATATAGCTAAACATTTAATTGGAGAACCTCAACTTTTTCAAGATAGAAGTCTAGAAATATTATATAATCTATCTTGCCCAAAGTTGGACGATTTTAGATGGTATAAATATGTTTTCCTCAACAAAGTTATGATTAGAAAAGACTGTAATCATGATTATTGGAAAGAAAAATTTATTAGTTGTCTAACCATACTATTCGCTGAAAAAGTTTGAATGAAATTAAAAATAGATTATATTCAATTCTTGATGAGAATTAAACTAGTTCCGAAGGAAGTTCTAGTGAGGATGACAAACTTAATATGATATATAGTTCTGATAGTAATAGGTCGGCAGACTGTGGATGTGAGGGTGCAGTTTGCACCTGCCCAGACCACTCCATCAATGTCATTAGCAGTAATAGTAAAGAAGTTTTCTTTGATATGGTTGAACATATCAAAGATCCAGACTATAAGAAAAAATATTTAATAGCATTAAAAGATATAATTCTTAATCAATAATTTGATAATCATACTATTAAATCTTTTAGTATGACAAATGTATTAAATAAATTTAGAGAACAAAATTCTGAAACAACTCTACAAGATCTTCAAACAGAATTAGTACATGTAAAGAAAGAAATTAAAGAAATTAAACAAAGACTTAATATTTTTGAGAAAACACCGACCTGAAACCCAAGTTTACAATCAGAAATAGAACCTTTAGAAATAACTCAAACGGTAAAATTCGGAGTGAATACTATCGCAATAGTTAAAGCCCATAGCTATCATATACCCATTACTTTAGTTATAAATAAAAATTACTCTATCCAAAAAATTACTTTATTAGATACTGGTGCATATCAAAATAGCATCATTGAAGGAATTATCCCCACTAAGTATCTGGAAAAAAGTACTACGCGATTATTCTCTGCAACAGGAGAAAGGCTTCAAATAAATTATAAACTCCACAAGGGACATATATGTAACGATGGAATTTATTTCATAAATGATTTTGTAATAACTAAAGACATAAATGAAGAAATAATATTAGGCACTCCCTTTATAACACAACTAAAATCATGTACTGCTATATTAGATGGAATTCACACCACTATCTTAGGAAAAAAGATTATTTTCCCATATTTAAATAGTATATCCAAAGAAGATAGTGACCATATAAAATATAAAAATGTATGTAGAATAAATCTACTTTCACAACAAATTAATTATTTAAAAGAAGACATCAAGATAAAAAGAATTGAATCCTCTTTATTAACCCCGGAGGTAGAAGCTAAAATTAAAAACTTACAAGAATATATAGAACAGGAAGTTTGTTCAGATTTCCCTAATGCATTTTGGGAAAGAAAAAAGCATGTTGTCGAATTACCTCATATTGAGGGATTTGACAAAAAGATTCTCCCCACTAAGGCAAGACCCATTAAAAAGAACGCAAAATTAATGGAATATTGTAAAAAAAAATTAATGATTTGCTTGCTAAAAATATCATTTGACCATCCAAGTCACCTTGTAGTTGCTCGGCCTTTTATGTTAATAATAGTGCCGAAAAAGAAAGAGGTCCCCCAAGGCTAGTTATCAATTATAAGACTCTTAATAAGGTATTAAAATGGATTAGGTACCCCATACCTAACAAACGTGATCGTCTTAAAAGAACTTACAAAGCTAATATTTATAGTAAGTTTGACATGAAATCAGGATTTTGGCAGATACAAATCACCGAAAAAGATAAGTATACAACAGCCTTCAATGTCCCTTTTGGACAATACAAATGGAATGTAATGTCTTTCGAACTAAAAAATGCTCCGTCTGAATTTCAAAATATCATGAATAATATATTTAATCAGTATAGTCATATTTTTATAGTCTACATAGATAATGTATTGATATATTCTGAAGATATTAATGAACACTTTAAACAGCTTCACACCTTTTTAAAAGTTGGTAAGCAAAATAATTTAGTAGTAAGTGCTAAAAAAAAAATTATTCCAGACTTCCATTAGATTTCTTGGCCATGATTTATATCAAGGAACTTATAAGACCATTTGTAGAGCCATAGAGTTCTCATAAAAATTTCCGGATGAATTAATAGATAAAACGCAACTCCAGAGATTTTTAGGGAGTCTCAATTATGTTGTTGCTTTTATCCCTAATATTAGACAGGTTTGTAAGCCTCTTTATCAGCGTCATAAAAAGAATCCAGAGCCATGGGGATTAGAACACACTACTGTTGTCCAAAAAATAAAATTAATAGTTCAAAAACATCCATGTCCAGGTATACCACACCCGGAGGCTCTTATGATTATTGAAACAGATGCCTCAGATATAGGATACGGAGGCATACTTAAACAAAAAATTTATGTGGGATCCGCTGAACAATTACTGAGATTCACTTCAGGAGTTTGGAATGATACTCAAAAAAATTATAATACTATTAAAAAGAAAAATTTGGCTATAGTACTATGTATTACCAAATTTCAAGATGATTTAATAAATAAAGAATTTCTATTAAGAGTGGACTACAAAGAAGCCAAAGATGTTTTAAAAAAGGATGTCAAAAATCTAGTCTCTAAACAAATATTTGCCATATGGCAAGCTTTATTATCTAGCTTTGATTTTGAAATAGAATTTATAGAAGTAGAAAATAATTCTCTCCCAGACTTTTTGACAAAAATTTTTTTATAGGGAAATAATGAGACCAGGAATACCGAGAATAAGGCCCTCGAGGTTCCCACTACAACCCTTCAAGCCAGAAGATAAAATGAAAAAACCCTTCAAAGAGGGCGATAAAAAATTAGAGAATCGCTACTCAATTCTGGCAGAATTTTCATCCCTGTCAAAACCCAACTCCATATCATAAAATGAACCCATGACTAGTAAACATAATCTTAAAGATAAACCCTCAACAACATGTATTTTTGTCCAAACAAAAGATAGTTATGAAATGAAGCCACCAGAAACATACTCACAAGAGGTGGTTCCAACTACCCCAACGAAAAATAAGGAAAAGGTTACTCAGTCAGATAAAAAGGATTTTCAAATTATAGTTTTACAGGTACTGTCTATCATGGCACTTGATAAGGAATATGAATGTTTTGGAGTGCCAGACTTCCTGAAACCTTGTTACAGAAATCGAAAATATGTGAAAACCGAAGATCCACTAAAAACATGAAGGTATTATGAGTTTATATTAGCAGATACTGATTCAGTGAAGATTGAGAATAAATTAGCAGATAACAATGACCCAGATAGTATTCAATTTTCGAGATTTACAATTAAAAGAATATTCAGTCCTTTCGAGTGGTTTGTAGATCATCTACACACCCCCAGTCCACTGTCAATATCTTATCGTCCCCAGACGTATAATTGGTATGATTACAAGGCGGCTTTATATAATATTATGTATCTCAGGCCAAATACCCATACTTGGTTTGTTAAATATTCAGAAGATATGAAAAGTGTAGTGATTCCTCGATGGTTTTATGAATGGTGGAGCTAGTTTGGAGGAAATAAACAGGTATTGTCACCACAATTTTTAATATAGTTTGAAAAGTTTCAGTTAGAGCAAAACATCTCTACACTTCCAAAAAATATCAAAGGGTGCAAGTTCTCTATATCTAAGAGAATATCTTGTATTATTAGTTGGTCCTTCGATATTCATGAATTTGAAAGGATCAAGTATCTAAGTAAGACTATCAGAATTATAGGATGGACTCCGAAAGATCATGACGACATGTTAGTTGTCGACTCTTTATGATGAAGCAAATCCAAAGTTTCAAAAGATGAATTAAAAGGAAGGCTCGAAGAAGCCTTATCAAATCTCGGCAAAAATACCAATCATGAAAAGATAATGGAGTTATTAGACACTGCATCCGCACATACCAGTGAGCCAAGTAATGAGGATATGTATCATTTTCAGTAAAGAGAAGAATGTGCCAAGCACATGTTAACAATTAATATGTCAATAATTAAGCAAATAGGTGGACCCCGCAGAAATAAAAATCCATGCCACAAAGTGAAAAAGGACCAAACAACAAGATATATGTTTCAAAATAAATTTTCAGCAAAGTTATCTTCAAAGAGGATAGACATGCAGTAAAGTCAACAAAAGCTATGCGTACATAGTTTCAGCTACATGGCATATATTTGAAGCCACGTATAAGTTATCATCAGTTATGTGTAATAATTAGTAGTTACCTGTAAAAAGAATGATGCGTATTAGTGTATGCACACATGTAAAATAGATAGCACAATAAGTTAGATTACTTAGCAATTTTGAGCCTATTTAAGGGTTTCAAGTTGTATCAGTAGGGGGCATTCGAAATTTTACGACTTTGAAACCTCTCTACAGTTTTCACCAATTTTCCCCATCTTTTCCATTTCCCGTCTGTGTTGTCTCTCACTTTCCCAAATCAATAAAAAGTTTGTTGTAAGTACATATTTTCTCTAATTATTTTTATTACATATTTTAAATTTTAAAGTTTAAGTTTGTATACTGCTTTCTTGTTCTTCTCTTTTCTTAAAGTTTTTGTTTTAAGTTTTGGCTTGTTCTTGCTCCCTTATGTTACTCTGCCCAATTTTCTCTAGGATTCCGTCCCGGAACTCGGTCCGTCCCCTCCATTGGTATCAGAGCCAAGTCTTCCGGGAAGGGTATGAGTAGGAGCGGCTTAGTCCCTACGCTGTCCTTAGGCGGACAACGTCGAAACTTAGGTTGCGGTCGATCTGATAAGTTCAGAGTTTGGTAGTTGCTGTTTTTCTTCCACTTGATTTTTAAGTTTCATATCAGTACATAGTTCAAATTCAGTAATATTTATAAAAGTTATGAGATCACCACTTAGCCGCTCCTACTCATACCCTTCCCGGCCAACTTGGTTCTGATACCAATGGAGGGGACAAACCGAGTTCCAGGATGGAATCCTTAGAAAAATTGGGCAGAGTAACGGAAGGGAGAAAGAACAAGCAAAACCTTAAAAGAAAACTTAAGAAAAGAGAGGAAAAAAATGCACTAAACAAAACTTGAATTTTTAAAACATAAAACAAATAATAAAATAAGTAGAGAGAATATACTTACAAAAACCTTTATATATTTAGGGAAAGAGAGAACATAGATGGGAAATGGAAAAGATGGGGAAAATGTAGGGAGAATGTAGAGTGGTTCCAAAGTCGTAAGACTTTGAATGCCTTCTACTGATACAAGTTGAAAGCCTTAAATAGGCCTCAAAAGTGCTGACTAATCTAACTTATTATGCTATCTATTTTACATGTGTGCATACACTAATACACACTATTCTTTTTACACGTAACTGCTAACTAGTACACATAACTAATGATAACTATATGTGGCAGGGAATATATGCCACGTAGCTGGAACTTTGTACATGTAGCTTTTGTTGAATTTACTGCATGTCTATCTTCTTTGAAGATATATTTTCTGAAAATTTATCTTGTACCTTGTTGCTTGGTATTTTGTCACTTTGTGGCATGAATTTTTGTTCCTGCGGGGTTCACATGTTTGTTAATTTGTTGACATATTAAATGTCACCATATGCTTGCATTTTCCTATGTTGAATCATAAAATGTTTTTGAAACTTGTTTGTATCATTGATTTGTATGGCATAACATTTTATGTGGGGTCTTCTTCTTGATATTTCCTTTTTGCTGGCACTTTCTTTTAATTACGGAGGTATATGCTTGTGTTATTCCTTAAATATCTAACATATCTCTGTTGGTAGACTCGTCATGTGAGGCTACAATATCTAATAATTCCATTTTTGAATCCGTATTAGTTTTGAGATTTAATAAGGCTTCTTCGAGCCTTCTTTTAAATTTTTATTTGGAGTGGTTGAAATCCCTCCGAGTTAATGATCTTGAAATTAACTTATCATTGCGGACTGCTAGCGCCCATCCTTTAAATTTAACGGTTTTGCTTAAATATTTTATCCTCTCAAATTCATGAATACCGAAGGATCCACTGATAATATAAGATATCCTCTTGGCAATAAAGAACTTGCATAATTTAATATTTTCTGATAAGGTAGATATATTCCTTTCTACCTGAAATTTTTCAAACTGCATTTGATGTTGAGTTGATAATACTTGTTTATTTCCTCCGAACTGACTCCACTATTCGTAAAATCATTGGGGAATTACTGCGTTCTTCATTTCTTCTGAAAATTTTATAAACCAAGTGTGGGTGTTGGGCTGAACAAAAATAAAGTTATATCATGCTTCTTTATAATCATACCAATTATATGTCTGGGGTCGATGAGCTTTGATAAGTGAATAGGGGTATGTAGATTATCTACAAACCAATCAAATGGACTCAAAATTCTTTTGATCATGAACTTCGAATATTGTATAATATCTGGATTACTTTCCTCAAATATATGCTCAATTTCTACCAAATTGATATCCATCCAGATAAACTCATAATACCTCCGGGTCTTGAGGGGATCTTCCGTCTCCACATATTTTTGGTTGGTGTAGCAGGGCTTTAGTAAGTCTTGAATTCCATAATTTCCACATTTTTTATCAAGTGCAGTAATTGGCAGTACCTTTGACACTGGTAACTCAATTTGTTTTTTATTTGGAGTAACTTTTTCCTTTTCATTTTGAGAAATGGCAGCGAGATCCTCTTGTGTATATATCTCTACAGTTTTCATCTTGTTTCTATCTTTTGTTTGAATTGAAATATTTTTAGTGATCGAGGAGGATGAATCTTCTTCAAAAACTGAATGAAGTGGTTGTAGTTTAATTGAGCTGGTTATAGGTTCTTTTAATGGTGAAGGTATAGTATATTTTGGTAGAAGGGAATACATGTATATATCTTCTGATTTTGTTTGATCTTCTTCATAAAATGGTCTTTTCATTTTTCCTTCTGATTTCGACGTTGGGAATAGGGGCCTTAAAGGTCTTATTCCTGGTCTCATTATTTCCCTGAAAAATTCTTTTATTAAATTTTTTGGGAGATTTCTTCCCTTTATTTGAAAATCAAAGTTGGATAATAAAAATTTTCATCTAGAAAACATATGGATTTTATGAAAATATATTGAGCTGCTTGCAACTATTATTTAAATTATTTTGAAATTGAGTAACTACTAGTGCTATAAAGAAGGCTAAGTAAAATCTAGGAGGAGGAGAAGGTTTAATAATTTTTATTGTGTAATTTTCTTGGTGTGAAAGTAAATTTATTTTAAAGATGTTTTTTCTCTTTTATGAAATTACTCTCACCTTTTGACATACAGTTTAGGTATAGGAATATAAGATTTTTTCCCAGCACACTGGTATAGATGCCATTTAACTGGGCAGCATAAGGCTTTATTTGGGTGATGAAAGGAATACCTAATATTATTTCTTCATTTATGTCTTTGGTTATCATGAAATCATTCATGAAACTAATTCCATCATTGCATATGTGTGCCTTCCGGAGTTTATAATTTATTTTAAGCTTTTCCCCGATTGCGGAAAATAATCGGGTAGTGCCTTTATCTAGATACTTATTAGGAATTAATTCCTCAATAATGCAATTTTGATCCGCGCCTGTATCAAATAATTCAATTTTATGAATGACCTAATTTTTTATTTATGATTAATGTGATAGGTATGTGGTAGCTTTGCGGTCTAACAACCATAATTGTATTAATTCCTAATTTAGATAGAGGTTCTTCAAGAGACTCTACTTCTTTTGATGTTTCTCCTTGTTCGGATTTATAATTTTCTGGTTCTTGATCAGGTGTAAATTATTTAATATTTTATTTGTAATTTTTTCAACTTCTAGAGTGTTGAGTCTCTTCTTAATTTCATTTAATTCATCTTTTATTTGTGATAATTCTGCCTGAATACTTTGTAAGGTTATTTCAGATTTAATTGGTTGTTTAAATTTATTTAAAACACTTGTCATATCAAAGGGTTTAATAGGTCTATTATCAGATTGTTTATAAAGAACTAAATCTCCTAAGTCAATTAAGTATTTTTTTCTTAAGATCAGGATCTTCAATATGATCTATCATATCAAAGAATGTTTCTTTTTTACTACTAGTGATGACATTTATGGAATGATTTTTGCAGGTGCGAATTGCACTGCCGCATTCACAAGGGTCTGATGACTTACTATTATCAGAATTATAGGCTATATTTAGCTGATTATCATCGCTAAGATTTTCATCATCGGAGGAGTTGTTTTTATTTTCTTCTAGAATAGAATACAATTTATTTTTAAATTCTTCTTCTAATTCTAACATATTAATTTTGTCTTTCTCTTTATTAGTGGCTGGGCGATCTTTGGCTCGATGTCCCATTTTTCCACAGCCTCAACACCTATCAGTGTTGTTTGTATTGAATCTATTTTTACTAGGGTTATGGTTGGATTTTTTGAACCCTTTTTTGTAATGATGGGGTTTTTCTAATTTCTGGTCATTCTTATGGCTTCTTTTAATTCTTTTAGAAGCCTCTTTTGATGGGGCGAATAGTTTAATATAACCGAAGTTTTAACAAAATTTTCTCAGTTCTTTTTGTGATATTTTACTATCCTTTTTTGGTTGATTTTTAAGTTTAATATCTGTACATAATTCTAATCCAGTAATATTTATAAAACTTATGAGGTAACCATAGGTTAATTGATTGTAAGGAATTTTTCCTTCAAACCTATCTTTTAATTTTATTCTAAAATTTTCATCAAATAGTATTGGTAAACCACTAATAATTTTTTCTTTCCAATAGTCATGATTGCAGTCTTTGCGAATCATAACTTTGTTCATGAAAACATCTTTATACCACCTAAAATCATCTAACTTTGGACAAGATAGATTAGATAGTATTTCTAAGCTTTTATTTTGAAAGAATTGAGGTTCACCTATAAAGTGTTTAGCTATACTATAAATTAAGCTGGCAATGGCATCTTCTAAAATTTGATTTTCTATAGTTTGCCCTCCGGACTCAGTTTTAATTATAGGGATAACAGTAGTGGCATTTACTACCTTTTCCCTATTATCTTTGGTGTGGTAGTTGTCCCACCAATTTTTTAATGTGCCAGTAAATTCGAAGGTAATTAAAGTAGCAGCTTGTTTATCAGATAAATTTTTCATTTTATATGGCGTAATGGCCATACCCATTTCATGTAATTTATTATATATTTGATGTTTCGCGAGTCCATCAATATTCCATTCTGCAATTTATTTCCAGAGTGTGAAGTATGATATAGAAATTCATTTTCTTCATACTGCATATCCGAAAAGGAAGGTTTCTTGTAATAATTCTTTTTGATGGAATAATTACAATCTAATTTATTAATTTCATTATCATTATCTTTGGACAAAGTATTTATGGCCTTAGATTTTAACTTTTCATTAATTATTCCTATAAGTTCATCAGTAATTTCAAGTTTCTCTTGAAAGTTAGGAAATTTATGTTTGGGAAGTTCAGGTAATTTAAAGGTTGGGTGAGTTTCTAAATCCTTATTTTTACCCTTGTAAGAAGAGCTTGGTTTATCCTTAATATCTGATTTATTACCAGCTCTTAAGATTTGATTAGAGACCACGTAAAGTATTTGATTTGTATAAATATTTTGTTGCAGTATTTTATTGAGATCCTTATTTGTGGGATCACCTTTTGTGTCTATTACATCCATTTTAAAGGGTGAGGCAGTAATTAATTTACCCTCTATTGGCAAAGTAATTTCTTCTAATGGGGGAATTGTAGACTCAACTACTTTATTGTTTGTTGTATACCATTTATTAACAAGCATATTTAACGACTCGTTTTGGTCGTCTAATTTTCCTGTGTATTCAAACCATCTAAAAAATTATATGTTACATTTTAATCTTTTCATATCATTAAATCATTGATTTCTAAAGGCTAATCTTTCTGATAAAGAATATGTTTGTATATACCATTGTTTTTTAATAGCATTTTCTAGACTAATCCAAAGATTATTTAAATATTTAATATTTGGTTCAGAAGGTTCATCCAATCTAAACATGCATAATGAATCTTTTATTTCTTGAATTTTACTAGTAGTGGGACTTGTAGATTTTATGGATATAGAATTCCTAAGTTCATATTCTATTTTGGGAATTGTTTCTGAGAAATCTACCCCCTTTAATTTTTTGTCTATTTCTTCTAAGGATATTTCATCTTCCACATTTGTTATGGAAAAAGACGGTTTAGAAAATGACATTCTTCTACTTGAAGAGACTTGACTACAAGATTGGGATCTTATAAATTTTAAATCTATTGATCCATCTGGAAATTGAATTACTTGGTCAATATTTGAATTTTCTTCTTCAATTTTTGGCTCTGTTATGGAGTCAAAATGCCAATCATCTTTTGTCAATACTGTCATGACATGGGGTTACCCCCTAGACGTAACATGGAGAATTTGACCCCAAAGGGGTTGCATACAAGCCCTTAGCATAATCATACACATAATGTCATAAGAAATAATGTGGAAAATTAAAACTTTTCTAATAGAAGTCAAACTTCAAAATCCATAAATAAATACTCGTGGAAATACTAGACTTGTCTCGTTAAAGCAATCTAGCATAGGAGTACAAAATTAGGGACTTAACCCGTTACATCAATGAAAGTCTTAACATAAAAAAGTACTAGTAAACTAAGACTGAAATAAAACATCTGGTCCTCGAACTGGAGGGCTCACCCAAAACTTAGGGAATTGTCGACCCAAGCTTTACTTTGAAGAAGGAAGAAATGAATCAACGTCCGGAACCTACACTCATAGTATGAAGAAAAGGAGGGGTTAGCACAAATATGTACTAAGTATGGAAACATGCATAAAAATATTTAAATATGCTAGATAGGACATTTTTCTTGGAAGTATGCATTTATCAAGTTTGGAAAGCCAATATGCATTTTCAACATAGAAGACAAGCTATCGTCACAATACGCTCATAACATAGTAATACCAATACCTTAGCAACCTCTAAGAACACTTGTGCAATGTATGGTTGGCATCCCATAATACCAATACTACTAAGCATCCCTTGAAGCCACATATTCATTAACATCATTTCCAAGCTCACCATAATCCATAGTCATAAATGAGGAAAATACATGAACATAAACTAACATAAGGAAAGTCATCTATAACACCTTCCATTAATTATACATACATAAATTCATATTTCAGCATACCATAAGGAAACCATTCCATAACCTCCAAATAAGTCTACTTGTGCAATATAAAAGTGAAGTCCTATACCTCCACTCCTACTAAGTAAACCCATTAAGAAGTCATAATATAGTTCCTATCATATTAATCATCCTATTATTATTATTAGGGAAAATTATCCATAACCGACATAGACCATGTGAGCTACATGGAATGCGGTGTCATATAACCCCACACCGAAGGAAGGCATTCTACTTGCCGAAGGTAGAACTAATCATATTTAGCTTCTAAGTGGATCCACTAGCTAAGTCCTATGTTTGGCACATAGTTATGGGATAGGGAGATTGCTACTACAAACCCAACCTATTGCATTAGCGGAGGAGCTTCCATCTCATGAGTTTACTATAGATGTCCCAACCTATTGCATTAGCGAAGGGACCTTGTTCCTCATTGTCCATATCCACTCGGTACTAAGCATTATTTCCCATTTATACATAATTAGCATTGGATTGTGTTTACATGTGTGAAGGCATACTTTACCCTTCATTCAATACAATTCACTAAATAGCTCATAGATTCATTTAAGTGAGAACTACCTTTTCACCTTAGAATCATCATTATTAGGTGAGTAACTTTCACCTCATTATTCATAGTGTTTTAATGAGAATTAACCTTTCAATTAACACAACACCATCAACATCAACCTAGAAAAATTATGCATAAACATATGTAAGGATAGGGGAAAATTAGTCTTCCAACAACAACTCCATTCACACACTAGTCATAGGATTCTCAACTTTCAAATGAGTTCATAAGTTCATCAATAACAATCCACAATCATAACCAATCCTTCACAATTTAACCCTTTCAAGGTCATGAACCAAGCCTCACAATTACATTTATGATATACTGTTATCAAAATGAATAATACAAGGTTTCATAATCAAATTAACAACACCACAATTCATAGTAGTAATCATCTTGCCTCAATACCTCTATTGAAATTCATGAAATTAGGGTCATGGGGAGTTTTACTATAAAATCACCATTAAAACGTCAAATCATCCATAATATACATCAAACAACATAATGAATTTTTTTGTAGGAAGAATCCATGGGTAGAATGAAAACCCTAGTTTTGAATCTTAAACCCATTTTTTTGAAAATTAGAGTAGAAGGGCTTCATGGAGGAAGGTTTTCCATGAATAAAGGTTCCCATACCTTGATTGGTGTTTTCCCACAAATTTGGGTGAAAAGCTTGAAGCTTGAACCCTAATCTTGACCTTCTTCTTTGTTCTTCAATGGAGGAACTTCTTAGAGAGAGAGAAGAGAGAATTTCGAAAATATTTTGGAGTAATGAGAGTTAAAAGACTTGTTTAATACTTAAAAATATTTTAATATACTTAAAACAACTAAAAATAACCGTCCCTACCCTTAAACAAATGAATTAATAATTTACCATAGCACCCCTACTAAGGCCGAACCAAGACAGCTCGTCCAGGCACGATCCATGAAGCCCAAACCACGGAGCGTGGATGGGTCCACGGATCGTCCTGGCTGTCTGTTATTTGGTTCATAGAGGGATCATTCAAGGTCTTGGTGAGGAGACTAAGTCTCAACTCACGAGACCTTTCCACGGAGCGTGAGCTGGTCCACGGATCGTACTGCACGTTTGTGGGATGAGGCTGGAACATGGGATCTTGGGGGACCTTGGAGGAGGCTAACTCTAGACTCACGACTCCCATCTACGGGGCGTGAGTTAGTCCACGCCTCGTGGTCCTCCTTCCGTGGATGGCTGCTACTTTTAGAGAAGTCTTTTGGCTCTCATCAAGGACCCTTGGGGGTTCCTTGTGGTAGCCATGCCTTGACGTATAGGCTCTAGCACTTTAGTATCAAGCTAGGGAAGTTATTTTACGACTCATATCATGACGTTGACTCACTAAACTCCTAGAACTTCAACATTAACTCCTTTATTATTTACCATTTTATCCTTAGGGCCTAAGGTAGTTTTCATTAATCTATAATATACTCTATATATTATGGCTATTTCTCTAGTATTAGCCTTACTATTCATAATTTTAGTTTTAACATTTCATGTTAATGTATCAATTACTTTTTGATAATTAATATCTATTGAATAATTAGGATAACAATTAAAGTATATCGGGCCTTGGAAAGGTTACTTTGTAGTACTGCTAATAATGAATCATTAAAATTTAATAACCTATTGTCTCTTAAGAGAAGACATATGGGTGCATCTAAACCCAATATATATAATGGTTTGACTGCTACTTGGAGAAGTCCTATATGAAGAAATTTATTATTTTTCTTATACCTGTTAATAACGTTAGCTGCTAATAATTTAATAGTCTCAATATTTTTATTAATGGCAATTGTAGAAGTCTTAATATTAAAAATTTTAATAAAATCAAAGTGCCCTGTAGGTGATCTCATTTTAAATCGATGGAGAATCTAGCGGGGAGAAGAACATCATCCTTGGGCTTAAATGTCTACTTTAAAGGTTACTATAGGAATAATAAATTCTTTGTGTAGTAATTATTGTTACCTTTTTCACTAACCTTCTTTGATTTTATTCCTCTAGGCTCGGCGTCGGGAGTATCCTCTGGGTTCGGTTCTATGACACACACAGTTTGAGCTAATCCAATGGAAATTTACGGGCCTGCTAACGTCTAAACCGAGATTAATCGGTTACCCAACTTTAAGGAATGAAACTAACAACATAAGCGGAAGAAGAACAACAACTACCAAACTCTGAACTCATTATACCGATCACAACCTAAGTTTCGACGCTGTTTGCCCAAGGATAGCATAGGGACTTAGCCGTTCCTACTCATACCCTTCCCGACCAACTTGTCTCTGATACCAATGGAAGGGACGGACCGAGTTCTGGGACAAAATCCTAAGGAAAATTAGGAAGAGTAATGGAAGGGAGTAAGGAACTAGTTTGATTCTCATCAAGAATTGAATATAATTTATTTTTAATTTCATATTCTAGTTCTAACCTATTTTATCTTATCTTCCTTTTTATTAGGGGCCCGACAATCCCTAGCATGGTGTCCGATTTTTCCACAGTTTCAACACGTATCAGTGTTGCTATTATCTAATTTAGATTTTCTAGATTTTATTTTGTAATAATGGGGTTTGTCATGTTTATCCTTATAACTTTTTTGACGATGTTTAACCTTTTTAAAAACTTCATTTGAAGGGGCAGCTAAGTTTGTATATTCAAAGTCTTGACAAAATCTCCTAACTCTTTTCTTGATAATTTATTATCCTTTTTCAATTGATTTTTAAGTTTCATATCTGTACATAGTTCTAATCCAGTAATATTTATAAAACTTATGAGATCACCATAGGTTAATTGTTCATAAGGAATTTTTTCTTCACACCTATCTTTTAATTTTATTCTAACTTTTTCAGTGAATAGTATTGGTAGATCACTAATAAATTTTTCTTTCCAATAATCATGATTACAGTCTTTTCTAATCATAACTTTGTTGAGGAAAACATCTTTATACCATCTAAAATCGTCCAACTTTGGGCAAGATAGATTAGATAATATCTCTAGACTTCTATCTTGAAAAAGTTGAGGTTCTCCAATAAAATGTTTAGCTATATTGTAAATTATGGTGGTGGTGGTATCTCCCAAGATTTAATTTTTTGTGGTTTTCCCTGAAGATTCATTCTTAATGACTGGGTTAATAGGTGTAGCATTTAATACACTTTAACTATTATCTTTCGTGAGATAATTATCCCACCAATTCTTTAATGTGCCAGTAAACCCGACTGTAATTAAAGTGGCTGATTGTTTATCTGATAAATTTTTCATTTTATATGCTATAATGGCCATTCCTATTTCATGTAACTTATTATATATCAGATGTTCTGCGAGTCCATCAATATTCCATTCAGTTATTTCTCTTCCTGAATGTGAAGTATGGGATAAAAACTTATTTTCTTCGTATTGCATATCCGGAAAAGAGGGTTTCTTATAATAATTCTTTTTAGTAGAATAAGTAGAACTTAATTTGTTATCAGCATTATTATTTTTGGATAAGGTGTTAACATTGTTAAATTTTAATTCGGATTTAAGTTTTTTTATTACTTGTTTCTATAAGATCATCCGTGATTTCAACCTTTTCTTGAAACCTAGGAAATTTCTCATTAGAAAATTCTGGTATTTTAAATATTGGATGAGTCTCTAGTTTTTTTATTTTTATCATTCTAGGAAGGACTTGGTTTATCCTTAAAAACTGATTTATTATCAGCTTCAAGAATTTGGTTAGAGACTACATATAGTAGTTGATTTGTATAATTATTTTGTTGTAATATTTTGTTCATATCTTTATTTGTGGGATCTCCTTTAGTATCGACTATATCTATTTTAAAAGGTGAGGTAGTAGCAATTCTACCGTCTACGGGTTGACTAATTTCTTCTAAAGGAGGAATTTAGATTTAACTACCTTGTTACTAGTAGTATACCATTTATTAACAAGCATGTTTAACGACTTTTTTTGGTCGTCTAATTTTCCTGCGCATTCAAACCATTTAAAAAACTCTATGTTACATTTTAATCTTTTCATATCATTGAACCATTTATTTCTAAAGGTTAATCTTTCTGATAAAGAATATATTTGTATATACCATTGTTTTTAAATGAAATTTTCTGGACTAGTCCAAAGTTTATTTATGTAATTAATATTTGGTTCAAAAGGTTCATCTAATCTAATCATGCCAATAGAATTCCTAACTCTCTTAATGGATTTTACCAAAGTAGTATCCTTTCTTATTATTTTATTACATTTTTTTCTTTGAAAAATTCTTTCCTCCTTCGAGGATGGTGAAACTTCAGGACAACATACAAAATTTAAAGTGAATTGATGGTGAACCAATCCAAGAGACATGGTTGAGGTTCCAAAAGTTGATTTTGCAATGTCCTAACGACAAGTTTCCATATAAAGTGTTGTTGCAATATTCTTATCAGAGTCTTGATACCGTGAACAAGGGGATAAATGATCAACTCATCCGAGGTGGAATTATAAGACAACCATTTTTAGTGGCTTCGACTTCGCTTGATGAGATGACCAAGATCAAGTGTGCATTACATACAAGTGAAGATCAAGTGTCTCCTCTAAATATGGGTTTAACTAAATAGCTACTAGAGAAGAACCAAGACCGTGATGAGAACATGGCTAAAATGATGACCCAACTTGACTTGTTGTCAAAGAATGTCATGAGGGGTGGATTCGAATTTGTGAATGTTGTTTGTGTTGGTAGTGAGTTGAGCCCGAAAGATGAAAAATTTGAAGGTGTGTATGATTAAGAGGTCTAGTTTTTAAGATACCAAGTGGGGGTTTATTGTCCAAGCTATCCAGGGACATGTGGGAATCAAGGTTGGAACAAAGATCGTGATAGTGTTGGAGATACCATGAAAGGGATTGACGTGATAGAGGCGTAAATTGGAGGGAGCGTGAATGTGACAAGGATAGATATGTGCCACCTCATGACCATCCCAAGCCAAAGGAACAAGAAGTAGATCTAACGAATTTTTGGACCAAAAATATGTTGGCAAGAATCTTTAACAAGATAGACGGTTCTGACAAGGTATTGAAAGAATTGAATCATGATTTTTCAACCTTGACCCAAACCGTTACCTCTCACTCCATGTCAATCAAGAAACTTGAGGCTCAAATATGCCAGATCTCAGCTCATTTAAATCCAACACCAAGAGGAAGTCTACCAAGTGACACAGTTGACAACCCAAAGAATAATGCTTAAAGGCATGTCTACGTCCTACCAGGACATTAATAAGGCATTTCTTGGGAGGCAACCCAAGATTTTAGTGTTTCTCAATAAAGTGTTGATGTGAAGGTGATAGTAAAGTCCTCAAAGTTCAGGAAAGATTGGCGAAAAGCATGCCCAATTGGCTATTCGTTGTGTCAATTTGGCAAGGTTGTCTTAGCTCACCTTGTCAACTCTAAGAGTTTGGAAAGGGTTCTATCGATTTTGGCAGACTAAAATCCCATTTTGTGAGTCTCCAATTAGCTTTGGCGAGATGAATCGTGTTTGCCAAGTTGAATTTAAAGTTTGGTAATTTGAAGAGGCTAGATCGGTGAGCTTGAGCTCCTTCGGGAAGTCGCCGAATTGGTTTCACAAAGTTAGTTGCAGCTCTCTAAAATCACCATTAGTTGAAAGGCCAAGGGTCTTTTTCCCTTTAATGTCAAGTCTTTTAAACTTCCTCGACTTTTCTTCTTCCTAATTATTCAAGACATAGTGTTAAATAGTTTCTTTGCATTTCTATCTTCCTTTTTCTTTTCTGAATTAAGTATTTATAGAAATTCAATCATGCCCAAACCCTTGATCCCTTGTCTACTTTTTATTTACTATAGAGGTCGGTTTTCAAGTTAAAATATTTGTATGTTTATTATTTCTTGCTTAGTGAACTAGTTTTTGTTGACTGTGAGATTGTTGTTGTGTTGTTGAGTGCTTAATAGTATTGGGTATTTGTTTTAATGCGAGAGATTTATTACCCATTGTTTATAATTGTCAAATCATTGCCTATGTGTTAACTGTTGTGTTTGGGGATTGTAAATATAAATGATGATGCATTTCTTGTGAGTATTGTTTGTTTATCATGTAGGTGAAGTCTAATTAACTCGAGCTCGACAGAAAACTTGAATTTTCCCAACGATAGATTGGGTGATGTCATTCTTAAGGGAAAAACATCATTTTGTTAGGTATTGTTGAAACTGGAGGAAGTTTGAGTACACGAGGTTGATTGATGTGTTGGGTAGCTATTATTTTGTGTAAATTGTGAGCGGGTGCTAATCGTTGTTTGAATATCATTTTGAATTCTAAAAATTGGGTGATAGAGTGATATTTACTTGTTCGGTTAGCTCTGTCGAGGTGGCTAAGGTGGATTGGTGATTGATGAGTAAGTCCCAGCTCACCCTCCTAGTTAAGAATTTTAGTATGGTGTACTATCCATTTTGATGAGCCCTCTCTAGATCGTTCAACCGTTTTGGAAACTCGCCAAGGTGGTAATTAGCTCGCCTTTTATTCTTCTGAATTTTAATGTTTGGCTACTGTTTCTTTCGCTGAGCTTATTTTAGTTCGCCGAACCTATTAGCTAACTCCTCAACCTGGTCGGTAAGCCTCAGGACGAGGTTTTTCTTAAGCTTCAATTTTAATTATTTTCAACTATCCCTTCACCCAATATATGTTTTGTATTATTGTGCAATGCAGGTCCCTATACCAAAGATGCCAGTAATCCAGGGGTTTCTTTTTCAGATTCTCCTTCTCCCCCACCTCCTAAACAATAAAAGGAGGTGGTGATATCTGCGCCTAGTGACAGACGGAAAGCTGCTCCATGCACCTATCAATGTGTGAGCGAGAAACAAAAGAGAAAGGTTGTTGAATCACCCTGAGAAACCGGGAAGCGACAGTTGATTGATGATAGGACTAACATCTAATTCTGATGGATCAGAGAAGCACTAATTTTTTCCTGGACCAACGATGAGGATGAATTGGTAGAGCCTACTCAAGTCCACAGACCAGTTACAATTCCTCTGTTCACCCAAAAGAACTGGAGTGCCATCCACTCTAAAAGTATATGTGGTCCTTCAACAAATATTGTGTCTCAAGTGTTGCATGTGATTGCTCCCAGAGCTATGAATACGTTGAAAGCAGCTGAGGTACATACCATTTTAGAATAGAAAAGGTTATCGACTGATGTAGTGATGAATGACTATCCGACAGTGTGGAACACCATCAAATACCACAAGTTTGAGCAGTTAACCCGAGCGCAAACACTCTATGTACTTTCTTGAGTGCGTGAGTTCTATGAGATATATACGAGGGCACTTCCAAAGATGGTCCAATTGATGAAGTTGAGGTTTGTGTAAAGATGGTCCAATATGGGGCGAATACAATTAATTATATCTTGGGTTCTGGTTATCGGGACATTACTTTCATAAGGAGAGGTTGAAACACCCTATCGATGATTTGAGGGGTTAGTTATCCCCATTTCTATCAGATCTTATGCCCCCATGGATTATGGATGGGGCAAAATATTAAGAAGAAAGATTTGAATATGGTCGTGAGGTATTGCTTCAGATTTATTAGCAACACTTTGATGGTATCAGAGCCAATTTGGCAGGGAAGGGTATGAGTAGGAGCGGCTAAGTCCCTACGCTATCCTTGGGTGGACAACGTCAAAACTTAGGTTGCGGTTGGTATAATAAGTTCGGAGTTTGGTAGTTGTTGTTCTTCTTCCACTTATGTTCTTAGTTTTATTCCTTATAGTGGGGTAACCGGTTAATCGCGATTTAGGCATTTGCAAGTCCATACTTTTCCATTGGATTAGCTCAGACTGTGTGTGTCGTAGAGCCGGACCCGGAGGGTGTTCCCGTCGCCAAGCCTAGAGGAATAAAATCAAAGAAGGTTAGTGAAAAAGGTAACAACAATTACTACACAAAGAATTTATTATTCTGATAGTAACCTTTAAAGTAGACATTTAACCCAAGGATAGTGTTCTTCTCCCCGCTAGATTCTCCATCAGTTTAAAATGAATTCACCTACACATCAAAATATTTTAAATAGTATTAACATCTCTGCCACCTCCAATAAAATTGCAAAAATTGAAAGTGATCTACAAAATTGGAATATTCCTAAAGAACACTTTAAAAAGGTTTATAAAACAGGACACTTTGATTTTATTAAAAATTATAATATTAAGACTTCTGAGTCCACTATTGCCATTAATAAAAATATTGAGACTATTTAATTGTTAGCAGCTAACGATATTAAAAGGTATTAGAAAAATTATAAATTTCTTCATGTAGGACTTGTCCAAGTAGCAGTTAAACCATTATATAGATTGGGTTTAAATGTACCCATATGTCTTCTCTTAAGAGACAATAGGTTATTAAATTTTCATGATTCATTATTAGCAGTACTACAAAGTAACCTTGCCAATGGCCCGGTATACTTTAATTGTTATCCTAATTATTCAATAGCTATTAATGATCAAAACGTAATTGATACATTAACATTAATTGTTAAAACTAAAAATATGAATAGTAAGGCTAATACTAGAGAAATAGCTATAATATATAGATTATATTATAAATTAATGAAAACTACCTTAGCCCCTAAGGCTAAAATGGTAAGTAATAAAGGAGTTACCATGCTCATGGAAGCAAATCATAACCATAATAACACCTTTGTCCCAAAGATGATAAAAATGGGATGACGTATTGACAAAAGATGATTGACATTTTGACTCCATAACGGAGCCAGAAATTGAAGAAGAAAATTGAAATATTGACCAAGTAATTCAATTTTTCAGATGGATCAATAGATTTAAAATTTATAAGATTCCAATCTTGTAGTCAAGTCTCTTCAAGTGGGTAGATTTTCTAGACCGTCCTTTTCCATAACAAAGGAGGAGGATGAAATATCCTTAGAAGAGATAGATAAATAATTAAAGGGGGTAGATTTCTCAAAAATAATTCCCAAAGTAAAATATGAACTTAGGAATTCTAAACCCACAAAATCTACAAGTCCCACTACTAGTAAAATTCAAGAAATAAAAGATTCATTATGCATGATTAGATTGGATGAACTTTTTGAACTAGATTTAAATATTTAAATAAACTTTGGATTAGTCCAGAAAATTCCATTAAAAAGCAATGGTATATACAAAGATATTGTTTATCAGAAAGATTAGCCTTTAGAGATCAATGGTTCAATGATATGAAAAGATTAAAATGTAACATATAATATTTTAGACTGTTTGAATACACACAAAAATTAGACGACCAAAACTAGTTGTTAAATATGATTGTTTATAAATGGTATACAACAAACAATAAAGTAGTTGAGTCTACAATTCCCCCATTAAAAGAAAATACTTTGCCAGTAGAGGGTAAAGTAATTACTCTCTCACCCTTTAAAATGGATTTAATAGACCCAAAAGGTGATCCCACAAATAAGGATATAAATAAAATACTACAACAAAATAATTATACAAATCAACTACTTTACGTAGTCTCTAATCAAATCTTAAGAGCTGATAATAAATCAGATATTAAGGATAAACCAAGCTCTTCTTACAAGGGTAAAAATAAGGATTTAGAAACTCACCCAATATTTAAAATTACCTGAACTTCCCAAAGATAAATTTCCTAACTTTCAAGAGAAACTTGAAATTACTAATGAACTTATAGGAATAATTAAATGAAAAGTTAAAATCCAAGGCCATTAAATACTTTGTCCAAAGATAATGATAATGAAATTAATAAATTACGTTCTAATTATTCCATCAAAAAGAATTATTATAAAAGACCTTCCTTTCCGAATATGCAGTATGAAGAAAATGAATTTCAATCTCATACTTCACACTCTGGAAGTGAAATTGCGGAATAGAATATTGATGGACTCGCGGAACATCAAATATATAATAAATTACATGAGATGGGTATGGCCATTACGGCATATAAAATGAAAAACTTGTCTGATAAACAAGCTGCTACTTTAATTACCGACGGATTTACTGGCACATTAAAAAATTGGTGGGACAACTACCTCACCGAATCCTGTATCTATTAATATTAAATATTTTCGTTGTTCCATTATTCCCGTTATGTAGTAATGATGTGGTTTTATTTCTTCTTCCATTGATTTTTGTGGGGTTTTATCTATTCTTTTTGAGGTACTCATTTTTGATGAAATTTGTGGTATTTCACAGTTTATTCTTTTTGATGTGCTTAGTCTTTTTTTTACTATTTCTAAATCTTCTTCTATATCAATCTCATTATAACTATAATCATTATTATCTATGACTGCAACTATCCTTTCAAAAGAATTTTCTATTTTTATTTTATTTATTTTAATTTTTTGCTGTTATTTTATGTTTTGTTGTTAAAACATATAAGTTTTTACATCTAGCTGTAAATATTTTACTTCACGGGGCTAGTTCTATTCCTGACATTTTTCAGTATAATACTAATGATTTATCTATATTTCTGTCATTTATTGCTACTGAGTAGTTAGCACTTATTATAAATTTAAATTTTTGGTATATGAGGTTACCTTTTACTGCACTTATTATACTTTTTTCTATGGGTTGTAT
>NW_006239020.1:1735868-1764879 GCF_000226075.1 Solanum tuberosum
TAGGTCATCGTCGTTTATTTCATCAATTCTTATTTCGGGTAGATTATCTTGGCTATTTTCTCCTTTTTCTTCTATTTCGTCTTCTAATTTAATTTTTCTTTAAGTTTAATTATCTCATTTGCTAATTTTGTTTTTTGTTCTTTTTCTTTTTGTTTAATTTCATACATTTCTTTTAATATTGCCAGCTCTTTTTTTAGTTCTATTATTTTAGTATTTTTTACTTCTTCTAATTGTTGTACTTCCTTTTTTGCTTGTTGTTTTATTTTTTCAATTTCCGTTTTTCTATCTATTTCTTCATTTTCTTTTGTTATTCTTATCATAGCAATTAAACTATCTTCTAGTTTTACCAAATTTTTTTCTATCATTAAATTTAGATTGTCAACTATTTTCTTATATCTTCTTCCTAGATTAGAAAATATTATCTTTATTTTTAATCCGTCATAGTTTTCATATGTTTTTTCATCTATTGCATATTCTTCTTTATTCATTTATGAGTTGTGTTGTAGTGTATATTCTAAGCTTTGTATTTGTATTTGTAGATATAAAATAGTTTTTCTTTGTGCTATTATAAATTTTTTACAAATTCCTGCAAATATATTACTATTAAGTCTATTTTGCCTATGTCTCAATTCTTGTCTTTTTGCTATAATTATTTCGTTAAGTTTTTGTCTATATTCTTCATTCTCGTTATTCATTGTTTCTTTAAGTATTGAATATATTTATATTCTATTTTAGATATATTATCTATTAATTGATCTAATTTGTCTTTATCAGTTTTCGTGATATTGAGTTTTTTATATTCCGGATATAATTTGCTTAACTTTCTTCTTATTTTCTTAACTTTCTACTAGTATGTTTCTTACTATGTTTCTTATTATTTATAGAAAAGCAAATTTTAGAAGATGCCACTGCCAACTTAATTTATAGTATAGCTAAACACTTTATAGGTGAACCTCAATTCTTTCAAGATAGAAGTTTAGAAATATTATCTAATCTATCTTGTCCAAAGTTAGATGATTTTAGGTGGTATAGAGATGTTTGCATGAACAAAGTTATGATTCGCAAAGTCTGCAATCATGACTATTGGAAAGAAAAGTTTATTAGTGGTTTACCATTACTATTTGTTGAAAAGGTTAGAATAAAATTAAAAGATAGGTTTGTGAATGCGGTAGTGCAATTTGCGCCTACAAAAATCATTCCATAAATGTCATCACTAGTAGTAATAAAGAAACATTCTTTGATATGATAGATCATATTGAAGATCCTGATTTAAAGAAAAAATACTTAATTTCCTTAAGAGATTTAGTTCTTGATAAACAATATTATAATAGAACCATTAAACCCTTTGGTATAACAAGTGTTTTAAATAAATTTAAACAACCCATTAAATCAGAAATAACCTTACAAAGTATTCAGGCAGAATTATTACAAATAAAAGATGAAATAAATGAAATTAAGCAGAGATTCAACACTCTAGAAGTTAAAACAATTTCTAATAAAATATTAAATAATTTACCACCTAATGAAGAACCAAAAAATTATAATTCCGAACCTGAAGAAACATCAAAAGAAGTAGAGTCTCTCGAAGAACCTCTTTCTAAATTAGGAATTAATACAATTACGGTCGTTAGACCGCAAAGCTACCACATACCTATCACATTAATCATGAATAAAAATTATGTAATTCATAAAATTACTTTATTTGATACAGGCGCAGATCAAAACTGCATTATTGAGGGATTAATTCCTAATAAGTATCTAGATAAAGGGACTATCCGATTATTTTCCGCAATCGGGGAAAAGCTTAAAATAAATTATAAACTCCGGAAGGCACACATATGCAATGATGGAATTAGTTTCATGAATGATTTCATGATAACCAAAGATATAAATGAAGAAATAATATTAGGTATTCCTTTCATCACCCAAATAAAGACTTATACTGCCCAGTTAGATGGCATCCTTACCAGTGTGCTAGGAAAAAATCTTATATTCTCCTACTTAAATTGTATGTCAAAAGGTGAGAGTAATTTCATAAAAGATAAAAACATCTTTAAAATAAATTTACTTTCACACCAAGAAAATTACACAATAAAAATTATTAAACCTTCTCCTCCTCCTAGATTTTGCTTAGCCTTCTTTATAGCATTAGGAGTTACTCAATTTCAAAATAATTTAAATAATGACTGCAACACAGCTCAATATATTTTTCATAAAAAATAAATGTTTTCTAGATGGAAATTTATTATCCAGCTTTGTTTTTCAAATAAAGGGAGGAAATCTCCCAAAAAATTTACTAAAAGAATTTTTTAGGGAATTAATGAGACCAGGAATAAGACCTTTGAGGCCCCCATTCCCGACATTCAAACCAGAAGAAAAATGAAAAGACCATTTTATGAAGAAGATCAAACAAAATCAGAAGATATATACATGTATTCCCTTCTACCAAAATATACTATACCTTCACCATTAAAAGAACCTATAACCAGCTCAACCAAGCTACAACCACTTCATTTAGTTTTTGAGAATATTCATCCTCCTCGATCAATAAAAATATTTCAATTCAAACAAAAGATAGTTACAAGATGAAAACCGCAGAGATATACCCACAACCGGATCTCGCTGCCACTTCTCAAAAGAAAAGGAAAAAGTTACTCCAAATAAAAAACAATTTGAGTTAACAGTGTCACAGGTACTGCCAATTACTGCACTTGATAAAAAAATATGGAAATTATGGAATTCAGGACTTACTCAAGCCCTGCTACACCAATCAAAATTATGTGGAGGCGGAAGATCCCCTCAAGACTCGGAGGTATTATGAGTTTATCTTGACGGATACCGTTTCGATAGAAATTGAGCATATATTTGAGGAAAGTAATCCAGATAGTATACAATATTCAAAGTTCACGATCAAAAGAATTTTGAGTCCATTTGAATGGTTTGTAGATCATCGACATACCCCTATTCACTTATCAAAAGCTCATTGATCCCAGACATATAATTGGTATGATTATAAAACAACTTGGTATAACTTTATTTTTGTTAGACCCAATACCCACACTTGGTTTGTAAAGTATTCAGAAGAAATGAAGAATTCAGTAATTCCCCGATGGTTTTACTAATGGTGGAGTCAGTTCGGAGGAAATAAACAGGTATTATCGACTCAACATCAAATACAGTTTGAGAAGTTTCAGGTAGAAAGGAATATATCTACCTTATCAGAAAATATTAATTTATGCAAGTTCTTTAATGACAAAAGGATCTCTTATATTATTAGTTGGTCCTTCGACATTCATGAATTTGAGAGGATCAAATATTTAAGGAAAACAGTTAAAATTAAAGGATGGGCGCCAGCTGTCCGCAATGACAAGTTAATTTCAAGTTCATTCCCGGAGGGATTCCAACAACTCCAAAGAAAAAATTAAACGAAGGCTCAAAGAAGCCTTATTAAACCTCAACACTGATACAAAATCAAAATTTGAATTATTAGATACTACTACCTCACATGACGATTCTAGCAATGGAGATATATTAGATCTACAAGGAATATCACAAGCATACCTCCTTAATTAAAAAGAAGTGTCAGCACACTTTGGTGATAAACAAAGGAGATATCAATAAAAGAAATATCAGGAAGTGGACCCCACATCCAAAGTCATGCCATACAAATCAATGGTGAAGAAATAACAAATTTCAAGGCCATTTTTCAGCATAGGAAATGGCAAGCCCATGTTAACATTTAATATGTCAACAAATAAACAAACATGTGGACCCCACAGGAACAAAAGTTCATGCCACAAAGTGACAAGGGACCAAACAACAAGATACATATTTTAAGATCAATTTTCAGCAAATACATCTTCAAAAAAGATAGACATGTAGAAAATTCAAAAGCTACGTGTAAGTAGTTCCAGCTACGTGGAGTATATTCCCAGCCACGTATAGTGGTCATCAACTATGTGTAATAGTTAGTAGTTACGTGTAAAAAGAAGGATGTGTATTAGTGTATCTACACATGTAAAATAGATACCATAATAAGTTAGATTAGTCAGCACTTTTGAGGCCTATTTAAGGCTTTCAACTTGTATCAGTAGAGGGCATTCAAAATCTTACGACTTTGAAACCTCTCTACATTTTTCTCCATTTTCCCATCTTTTTCCATCTTCCATGTTCTCTCTCCTTTCCCTAAATCAATAAAAAGCTTTTGTAAGTATAATTTTCTTGTACTGTTATTTTTATTAAATGTTTTAAAATTTAAGTTTTGTTTACGACAATTTTTGTTCTTCTCTTTTCTTAAGTTTTGTTTTGAGTTTTTGGTTGTTCTTGCTCCCTTCCGTTACTCTGCCCAATTTTTTAGGATTCCGTCCCGGAACTCGGTCCGTCCCCTCCATTGGTATCAGAGCAAACTGAATTCGTACATGTAAAGAAAGCAATTAATGAAGTTAAACAAAGACTTAACACTTTTAAAGAAACACCAACCTAAAACACAAGTTTACAATCAGAATTAGACCCGTTAGAAATAACTCAAACGGTAAAATTAGGAGTGAATACTATCACAGTAGTTAAAGCCCATAGCTATCATATACCCATTACTTTAGTTATAAATAAAAAATACTCTGTCCAAAAAAATGTTTTATTAGATACTGGTGCAGATCAAAATTGTCTTATTGAAGGAATTATCCCTACTAAGTATCTTGAAAAAATTAATACTCGATTATTCTCCGCAATAGGAGAAAGACTTAAAATAAATTATGAACTCCACAAGGGACATACATGTAACGATGAAATTTGTTTCATAAATGACTTTGTAATAACTAAAGCTGAAGTTGTAACAACCATCTAGCTGAAAGTCGTCGATTCAAGGCATGGTTTCTGGATCAATTTGGTGTGCTTCATGATGGGAAACAACCCTATCCTGGTGCCATTTCGGCCTTGGAAAATTTGGCAACTTGTGGTGCGAAGATGGTAATCATTAGTAGTTCTTCAAGAAAAGCATCTACAACCCTGGAAAAATCGAGGAGCCTTGGATTTGACCCGTCGATCTTTATTGGTGCCATCCGAGTGGTGAATTAACACATCAGTATCTTCGAATGAGAGAAGACGTTTATATGATCTATCATATCAAAGAATGTTTCTTTATTACTACTAGTGATGACATTTGTGGTATGATTTTTTTAGGTGGAAATTGCACTGCCGCATGCACACGTGTCTGATGACTTACTATCTTCAGAACTATAGGCTATATTTAGCTGATCGTCATCGCTAAGATTTTCATTGGAGGAGGAATTGTTTTCATATTCTTCTAGAATAGACTACAATTTAGTTTTAACTTCTTTTTCTAATTCTAACATATTAATTTTGTCTTTCTTTTTATTAGTGGCTGGGCAGTCTTTGGCTCGATGTCTCCTTTTTCCACAGCCCTAACACTTATCAGTGTTGTTTGTGTTGAATATAATTTTACTAGGGTTATGGTTAGATTTTTTGAACCTCTTTTTGTAATGACGGGGTTTTTCTAATTTCTGGTCATTCTTATGGCTCCTTTTAATTCTTTTAGAAGCCTCTTTCGATGGGGTGGATAGTTTATTATAACCGAAGTCTTCACAAAAAATTTCCAGTTCATTTTGTGATAATTTGCTATCCTTTTAGTTGATTTTTATGTTTCATATTTGTACATAGTTCTAATCCAGTAATAATTATAAAACCTATGAGGTCACCATAGGTTAATTGATTGTAAGGAATTTTTCCTTCAAACCTATCTTTTAATTTTATTCTAACCTTTTCAGCAAATAGTATTGGTAAACTACTAACAAATTTTTCTTTCCAATAGTCATGATTGCAGTCTTTGCGAATCATAACTTTGTTCATGAAAACATCTTTATACCACCTAAAATCATCTAATTTTGGACAAGATATATTAGATAATATTTTTAAACTTCTATCTTGAAAGAGTTGAGGTTCACATATAAAGTGTTTAGCTATCCTATAAATTAAGCTGGCAGTGGCATCTTCTAGAATTTGATTTTCTATAGTTTGCCCTCCGGACTCAGTTTAAGGAAATAATGTTTCAGGATGCGGTTTCGATCAACGACACTGACCTACAGACCGTGGATTGATCTACGGTCCGTAGGTCCTGAATGTGAAGTGTAGCATGTGTGTGATCTAAATTAATGAATGATGACCATTATTGGAGGATAATTTGTGTTAGGATTGAATGTTATCTCTCTATTAACACTTGTAAATGATGGTGATTATGTGAAAGGCTATTCTCACATACGCACACACACATGAATGAACGAACGAATGAGTTTAATGAAAATGTTATGAATGTGGAGTCTATTGAAAGGCCATTTCTCAATTGTACTCTAATGAATGAAAATACTTGTTGTGAAATGACTTTCTCATAATAAGGGGATTCATAGGTTAAAGGTTATTCTCATCTTTGAATCTATGAGCTTTCCAATGAATGAATGAATGTTGGTTCGGGATGGATGCTCATCTGAGTTGAGGCGGGGTATCTAGTAGTAATCCCTTATCCCATAACAAACTAATGTAAAGAATGTAATGTACTCCGTGGGGAGTAGTGCCAAGCACCGAGTGGATATGGATTGGGATGGATGTTCATCTGAGTTGAGACGAGGCACCTAGTAGCAATCTCTTGAGAAGGATGCTCATCTGAGTAGAGGCGGGGCATCTAGTAGCAATTTCCCTATCCCTTAAACTATGTTCACACATAGGTCTAGCTATTGGATCCACTTAAGGATAAACAAACGATGGTCGTACCTTAGGCAAGTAGGAATCCCTTTATTCGGTGGGGGTGACACCGAGATTCCATGTCAAGCTCACATGGTCTATGTCGGTTAAGGCTTACCCCCACAAAGAATGTTAATGAACTATGTCTTCTTAAGCATGTACTACTTAGCGTGGGTGGTGGAATGGGACGCCATTTATGCATTGCAGAAGTAGGTATTTGAGAGAGGTCATGGTGTGTTTCCTTATAATTCTAATGAAATGAACGGGCTCTTATAATGCTAATAAGAATGTTGGCTTAATGTCTAATGAATGAAGGTGTTCTAAATGAAGCTAATGTGAAGAATGGGTGACTCAAATGCTTATATATTTAATGTGAAGATGCATGCTATACTTGGATTGTATTATGAGTTACTTCATTGTTGTGACTTGTTGGGTATGAATGTGCCTTGTCTATGGTGACTTCAAAGGAGTACTTAGTGTGAGTAGTAGTATGGGATGCTACTTGCACATTGCACAAGTATGACTTAGAGTTATCTTAGTTGTTGGTTTTTAATGTAATGATGTGACTTATGTAATGTTTATGTCTCTTATATGCTTTATTGTGAAAAGGTGGAAAGGAGGAATGGTAAGTTCACTTTTGGTGACCTTAAGGTGGTACCTTAGTGTGGGCGGTGGTATGGGACGCTACCCATACATTGCACAAGGTATAGCTTGAGGGTTGCTTGAGGTGAAGGCTAATATGAAGGTAATGGTTTTATGTTGATTATGTTCAAATGTGAAGTATGACTTGAATGTTGGTTGTGGTTGAATATTATGCCTCTTATGTTTATGTTCATGAAGGTTTTTATCAAAATGGCATATATCATGACTATCAAAGAAAATGTTTGTTTAAGCATGGTTCTTGCATGGCTTCCATACTTAGTACATCTAATGTGCTAACCCCATTCGTCCCCTTTTCTTACATAAGTGTAGGGTTTGGAGATATTGGTGTCCTATGCTTGAAGGATAGGTTTCTAAGGTGTTTGAAGATGAAGACTAGGTGAGTCCTCATAGTTTCGAGGACAAAATCCATTATGTCTTGTAGTTTATATTAAAGCTTTTGTATGGGCTAAGTCCCAATGTTGTATTCAAAGTATTAGATGGTTTAAGACATAGTGTATAAAGTCTAGAAGTCTGAGGCTTGTATAAGACCCCTTCGGGGTCGAGTATGCCGTGTTACGACTAGGAGGTGCTATCGGGTCGTGACAGACTGTGAACCTGAGAATCTTTGATAATGGTGAGTCACAACTTGATTCTTTGAGTGCACAATTGATCGTTGAATGAGTAATTTGAGTCTTTTTGTGTTCATTCATGATTGAGTCTTGTGTAGAACTATTTGAGACATCCTTTTTGAACTGCTGAACTAGAGTTTTACTTGAGGACAAGTAAACGTTTAAGTTGGGGCTGTTGATGAGTCCACATTTTGGACTCATTTAGGGCTTTATTTGGATAGATTTAGTGTCATCAAATGCTTATTTTGTGTCAATAACTGATGAAAGTCATTGATTTCCAGGTATTTTGATTGAGGAACAAAGCATGGACACTAATGAGCAAAAAGGAACAAGGAAGTTGAAAGAACGAAGAAAAGAAGGCTTGATGATCGCCTAATCCATTAGGCGAGTCGTCGAGTGGCCATTTTCTCGCCTAAAGTTCCAGTGTGCCAAGCCTTGAGGGATAAAATCAAGTAGGTGATAGAAATGAGCAGTCAGTGTGTCGCTGAACGGTTCCGCGATGTAGTGTTAGATCTCCCAATGTTACAGAACTTGAGGATGCTGAAGGCCAAAGTTTGAAGAATTGAAGTTTTCAATTTTTTAGAAATTTGAAGTGGGTCTTTGAGATTCTTCAATTTTGACCTTTGTTAAGACGAAATTAAACTTACCTAGTTGATGGAAACACAATTTGGTAACGATTTCTATCTTTTTATGATGTCTAGCTAAAACCCCAATTCTTGGGGTGTGATTATGTGATTATTGGTTAATTTAGCTTATGGGTATTGTTAATTGATAGTCCAAATGCTGTTTAAAAGTGATTTCAATCAGTAGTTGTGGTTAATTTAAAGAGTTGTAGTTGCAAATGTAATTCTACCTTCGTGGTTTTGGCCTGCTCGAGAGAGAGGTTTTAAAACCAAGATTACTGATTTGATGGTTTGTGGGTGTTAGGTTGTCATGGGTTCAGCTCGAGAGAGTGAATCATAAACCCTTTTCCACACGTTCAACTCGAGATATTGAATGGACTAAAGCGTATGCTGTTCTTAATTTCTACTTGTTGGTGTTCGAGAGAAACCAACTTGATTCGGGGTAAATTGTTTGAGAGAAATTTTATCCCCATTAAAGTCTAGTTTATTCACTGATTTACAACTATTTACTATCAGTTGCAATTACTCATTTGTCTACCTTAGCCTATAATCCAATCAAATCCCAAGAACCCGTCTCATTGCTTGTTAATTAGTATTATTTGCTTTTGTTGTAGTTGATAACTACAATAAAAAAATCTCTGTTATTTGACACTTGTGTCACCCTTTATTTTGAACTATGCTTTTATTCGTAAATGTCTTTACCTCAATACTTGAACATATTTGTACTTGGCTCTTGAATCTTAAGCACGTACCACTACCTGTGGGATTCAACCCCAACTCACTTAGTTGGGTTATATTACTGACTAACGATCGTTGGCACTTGGTTTTTGATGAAGTGTCCTAATATGTGAAATCAGTTATATACTGACTAGCGATTGTTGACACTTAGAATTGGATGAAGTGTCATTGAAACGTTAAATCAAAATGGCACCGCTGTCGGGGAGTGCTGTTGGTTAAGATTCTTTCGATAAGTTGAATTTTGTTCTTATTGGTCATAGTTGAATCTACTTACTTTTAGTTTTGGTTTGTGTGTTGTTGTTTGAAACAGAGGAAATGCGTGTGAAAGAAAGCAATGGTAGCCAAGTGGGCCACCAATATGACATTGGCAACCTCAACGATGTCAATGACCCTAATGTTAATGGCCCTCATCTAATGGGTGGAATCGGTGGCATTCACTTGCCTCCGGCTAAAGGGAATGTTGTGTTCCATATTACAAGTACGATGTTACAGCTCTTTCAATTGAAAGGGTTGTTTGGTGGGTTGGCTCATGAGGATCCCCATGAGCATATTAGAAACTTTGTTGATGTTTGCGGGTCGTTCTCCTTCAAAGAACATATCCCAAGAGTCGGTCTGGTTGAGGTTGTTCATATATTCTTTAATGGGAAAAGCATGTAAGTGGTTGGATGAATTTCCAAGAAACTCCATAACTTCGTCGGAAGAGCTTGTCACCGCATTTCAAGTGCGATTCTTCCCTCCTTCAAAGATGATGACACTTAGGGACAGCATCCAAAGCTTCAAGCATTAGGAGGGTAAGCCCATTCATGAGACTTGGCTACATTTCAAGAAGTTGGTGCTGCAATGCCAGACTCATGGTTTGCCCAACAACGTTTTGTTGTAATATTTTTACCTAAGCCTTGATTCAGTGAACAAGGGCATATCTGAGCAACTTTCTCCAAGAGGTTTGATGCAACAACCTTACTTTATAGCAGCCCAACTTTTAGATGGTATGACCATAATTAATCGGGCTTGGTACACCCGCAAAGATCAGGTCTCCCCTCACACGTTTAAATTGATCAAGAAGTAGCTTGAGAAAAACCAAAAGAGGGACCAAAACATGGCAAAGATCATGACCCAACTTGACATTTTGTCCAAAAATGTCATGGGAGCGGGTGCTAGGAGTGTCAATGTTGTGGGTGTTAATCCCAATGAGGCCAAGTTTGAAGCGTTTTACAATGAAGAGGTGAACTTTCTAGACAACCAAGGAGGTGGTTATCGTTGAAACTATGCGAGGTAAGGTGGTAAACAAGGTTGGAACAGGGATGAAGGCTAGAAAGATCTTGATAGAGAGTGGAGGGATCGTAAGCCCACATGGAAGTAAAGGGATGGGGAGAATGATAGGTACATTCCTCCCCACGAGCGTCAAAAGCAAAAGGATTCAGAGGGTGGTCGTTCTGAGGATATGCTCTCTCGTATCCTCAACAAAATTGAGGGGTTCGATAAAATCTTGAAAGAGATGAAGGACGATGTATCGACCCTTAGCTAGACGGTCACCTCTCACTCCATCTCAATCAAACAGTTGGAGACCCAAATGGGCCAGATTTTGTCTCATTTAAACCCGAGACAACAAGGGGGGTTGCCTAGTGGCACTATGGCCAACCCTAAGAATGAGGTTTGAGTGAGGACTTGCATCGTTCCATGACGTTAATTAAGGCGTTGCTTGAGAGGCAACCCAAGTTTTATTTGCTTTCTTTTTGTTTCAGCAATAATCGTGTGTTAATTTTGCAGGTTGAAGTGTAGAATGTGTTTGAAAAGTGCAGGTTGGCCAGAAAAAGGCCCAGTCAGCGACTCGCAGAAGAGGTCGGTGAGCCTGACTTGTACCGCCATTGGAATCAATAAATTCTAAGGTTGGAGTCTGTAAAACTCGGCGAGCCCAAGAGCAAATCGGTGTGACGCCGAATGGGTCGGCGATCACGACTTTGTCCGCCGTTTGGACTCCCATATTAACTGGAGGTCTTGTAAAACTCGGTGAGGTAAGTTTCCACTGGGCATGTCGGCTAGTGAGTCGGCGAGCAAGACTAATTTCACCAAAAGGGCGAGAATTAGATGGTTTTTAAGGTCAAAGGTTTCAAAGGTTCAAACTCTTTTACATTCCCTCACTTTTTAACTTCCCAAAATCACACCCTCACTATATTTTCCTGTATTTTCATGTTTTTACCACTTCTTAGTCATAGATTGTGTGCTAAGAATTGGAATTCTTTGCCGCCTAGGTTTTGAAACTATTTATTCGGCATTAAAGGTTGGTTTTCCGAACCCTGAACTTGTATGTAGCGGGTTTTACTCATTTGCAATTGATTTGATCGTAATGATATGTGTTGGGCCTCTCTGATTCCATGTTTTTTTGCTTGTGTCCATGTGTGCCTGTTTTAATTTGAATATCTTGCCTAAAATGCCAATATTGTTGATTTCCCAAATTTTAGTGCTGTAAAATTGAACTAAATTGTTGGGTTTTGTGTAATTAATGATTGGTTCTAGTCGGGTGAAGTCTGAGTAACCCCGAATTGTGATAAATGACATACTTTACCTGATCATGGAGCGTTTGACATCATTCTTAGGGCTTATAAGGTCATCAAATGGCCAATTTTCGCCAAACCGAGAGAAATCTGAGTACCCCAGGGGCATGGGTCTTATGGGTTTGAGTCTAATTGAACTAGTGTATGCTTTGATTTTGTTTTCGGTGGCTGTGGGGTTGATTTTTGAAGTCGGGGTAGAAAGTAGGCACGTTGGGCAATTTCGTGAGCTGGGTCGAGCTCGCCGAACCACTCGGTGGATTGCCGAATTCCCCTTGATTGCCTTTAATTTCATGCTAGTCTTGAGTTTTGGTTCTGTATCTTTCGGCAAGAAGCTTGAGTTTGCCGAGTGAACTGGGAAACTCGCCGAACGTCTTCTTTGATCGCCCTTTTTCCCCCCTAACCCTTAAAATGCACTGTAACTTTCAGCGGGCTTTCATTTGCTCAGCAAATGCTATCAGCAATCCGCCGAACGGCCCCTCCCATCGGTGACATGCCAATTCTTTTGGGAATTTTTGAGCCAATCCTGTCGGCGAGCCTTTTCTGGCTCGCTAAAGTGATTTGGCGCCTCGTCGATCAGTTCAGCAAGTTTGTCTGCAGCTGTTTTCTGCAACTTTTTTTGAACTATTCCTAACTTTCTATAATGTGTTTGCTGATATGGCTTGACCAAAATTGGTTGGTAGAGACATGCCTCCCCGCAAGAGGGCCAAAGGAATCACAATCAACAAGGATGCAGTTGCATCAAGGGCAAAGGCTACCAAACTTCCCACCACATGTGGGAAGGGAAAAGGGAAAGGCAAAGCACATGCTCCTGTGTCATAAGAGGCGATCTTTGATAGTGACCGGATATATGCCACTTACCTCACAACTTCTGAGAGTGAGGGTGAGCACCAGGATCTTCGGGCTACCACTTCTGAGCGTGATGATGATGAGTTATTGTCATCCCTGAGAGCCGAGCTATGTTCCAAGAGGCTGGATGATCAGTCTAGGATAAGGACTACCCAGACCACTACCTCTCCTCCTGCTCCAGCACAGGCTATTGTCTTAGCACCACCGGTACAGGGTCTTCCTCCCCAGTTTATGAACATACTAAAGGCTGAGGTATTGAGGACAATTATTGAGGAAAAGAGGTTGTGTACTAATGGTGTCATAGATAGACACCCGGAGATAATGAGCTACCTGAAGTCCCACAAGTTCCAGTTGTACACTAAACCCCGTTGCCCATATGTTCCCAATTGGGTCCGGGAATTCTACATTACTTAGGAAGCCCTAGGGCCACAAGAGAAGAAGCCGACAGCCAAATTCAAGCCGGTAGACTATGTGGTTGTCAGGGGAAGAAAAATGATGTGTGATGTTAATGATATCAATGCAGTCATGGAATGTTTAACGAGAATTAAAGATGACTATCAATACAAGATCAAGACAAAAACATTAGAAAATATGAAGAAGTGGTTGGCTCCTCTTATATATAATGGTACTCCCAAGTGGCTCATTGTTGGAGCACCCATTGAAAAGAAGGACCTAAATATGGCAACAAGGTTTCGGTTTGGCTTCATCAGCATAACTATCATTTCATCCCAGAACGAGTCGCTACTCCACCATGCAAAAGCAACCTGTGTTGGTTGCATCATTGTTGATACAAGGCTAACTTTGGGGATGATCATTGCATAGAAGATAGTCATGATGGCCAAGTAGCGCTAGACTTCTCTCCCTTTTCTAGTGTTGATCACCGAGTTGTGCAGACAAGCTCGGGTGCCTCGAGATGAGAAAAAGGATGTGTAAGTGATTCCTGCATCTTCTACCGACATCCGGAGGATTGAGGTAGAGTACTTGAGGGATGAGGCTGAGAATATGAAGGCAGCCACGGTGGATAGATCCCTAGTTGTGGACACTGATGAATTACCTGCAGAGGCACGTTTGCCTACTCCGCCCCTGGGACTTCAGGTATATCTAGTACTGCTTCTTCTATGACACTTAATACCTCTACTGCTCCCTTGCCTCCCAGATCTGGTACTGTTGTTGCTGCTGTCTCCCGACCCCCGCTCAATCAGGCTGCATTACTACGGATGGGGCAGCTAGCCCATTCTCCAGATAGAAGAGCCTCCAGACTTGAGGCCACCATTTCTGGCATGATCGAGAGGGCCCTTGTCGATTGTGTGACACCTCTGAGTTCTACTATTGATGCCATTGCTAAAAGAATAGCGGTGTGCGAGCATGGCTAAGGGGATACTGAGGAGGTGATGGCTCTAAAGGCCAATATTGCTGAGCTAAGGAGAGATGTGGACCAGGTGAAGTCCACCGACATATCGATGATTTTCGGAACAGTGGAGATCCCTGATATGCCAGTTGATCCAGTTATGCCTCTGGCTACCACCGAAGATGAGGTTCGAACTGAGAAGGTAGCGGTTACAAAGTCTGAGGCTGAAACAGATGAGGAGCAAATGGGTGTTGTTGAAGAGGCCTCTTACTAGCGTCGTACAGATATTGAAGAGGCCTCTTACGAGCGTCGGACAGATATTGAAGAGGCTATGGTATAGTCAATTGTGCAGATCTCATCGGCAGACACTCCATTGGCTGAACCTAGTGTTGCTAGTGTTGCAGATGTGACACCAGGCACTGATGCCCGATAGATGGAGTGACTGCGTAAACATGTTCTTCTTTATCTCTTTCTCTGTCATTTCTATTGTTTTTAGTGTTTGTATTGCATTTGAGGACAAATTGCTTTTTGTTTGTGGTGGGGTGAGGTATTTCCATACCTACCTCTTGTGACTATTACTTTTGTTTATATATTGGGTTTTGTGCTGTAAATTTTGTTTTGGCACTGTTTTTTGGATGTTTGAACTTATGGCTCCTTGTTTTAATTGCAAATGATTTTTGGACCCTTCTGAAATTTTTTGCCACCTCTTGACTGTGTCTGAATGTGGTTGTTCTTGTGCAAATTTGAGTGTCGGTCATTATCATTACCGATGACTTGAGTAGTGCTCTCAATCGAACAGAAATGAATTTGCAGCTACGATGAGGCCAAATGAATATATATAGGAAATATGTGAACTTTTTGCTTCTTGTTGTGAATAGCCGATTATCGAATTGAGTCTCTTGTGATGAACATTGCACACTAGCGAAAGTGTGGAGTCTTGTTTGATATTTGTGCCAATGCCTTGTGTGATGAGCTTACCATGAACCATGTGTGATGACACCTAGAATCTGTCCCGTTGGTTTGGTTGACTAAGTGATGCAAGCTCTTGAAATGATCTTAGGCAACAATTTTAAGGAGTGAAACAATTTGACATTATACCTCTTTTGTGGCTTACCTAGTGAGTGCATGAAATTTGCTTATACACCCTTTGAGCCTTACCTTCTTTTCCTTGGAAGAAACTTTATGCAATTGTGACCTTTCTTTATCCCTTCACCCATAATCCTTATGAAATGTGGTTTGTTTGAATAGGCAACTTATGCCAAAAGCCTAAGTTGGGGGTATGGTGAAAAGAAAAGGTATATCAAGAAGTGTGAAGAAATCCCCCTTTACACATGGTTTTGAGAAAAAATGGAACCCCTCCATACAAAAAAAAAAGAGAAAAAGAAAAAGAACGAAAAGAGTTGAGAAATAAAGTTGTGAACGTTGCGAAAGAAATAGGGTGTCCGGTATCCCATGGAAAGTGAATAATGGGGTGACTTTTGAGCATGGGTGAAAATGTTGAAGAAAAGGGAAGAAAGTGTTATTCATACCACATTTCATGAAAAGAAGCTTTGAAAAGACCTTTTGAGATGAAACAAGTGTTGATTGGATAATAAGGGCAATCCTATGGGTAAAGTCATGCATGTGTTCATCTTTGTGAGTGTGAGAGTTGCATGTTATTCCAGAACTATAAAGTGTTGAACCATTTTGTGTGAGCGCATTTGAGTACCTTTGTTGAGCTTGAACTTGCATTTGAAACAAGTATTGTGAACTTGAGAATCTTTGGTAATTGTGAGTCACAACATCAATATTTGAGTGCACAATTGATCCTTGCATGAGTAAGTTGAGTCTTGTTGTGTGCAATCATGATTGAGTCTTGTGTAGCACTGTTGGAGACATCCTTTTTGAATTGTTGAGCTTGAGTTTTACTTGAGGACAAACAAAAGTTTAAGTTGGGGGTGTTGATGAGTCTGAGATTTGGACATTTACGGCTTTATTTACAATTATTTAGTGTCCTTAAATGCTTATTTCGTGCCAATAGCTGATGTAAAACCCTTGATTTTCAGGTACATGGATTGAGGAACAAGGCAAGGACACTAATTTGCAAAAAGGAACAAGGGGAGCTGAAAGAGTGAAGAAAAGTAAGCCTGGTGATCACCAAGTCTACTTGGCGAGTTGCCGAATGGCTATTTGACTTCCTAAAGTTCCAGTGTGCCAAGCCTTGGAGGAGAAAATCAAGTTGCCGAGAGAAAGAAGCAGTCGGCGGATCACTGAGTGGTTCCGCGCTGCAGTGTTGGATCGCCCAAAGTTACAGACCTTGAGGATGCTGAAGTCCAAGGAAGGAGGGAGATGAAATTGGTTAAAGGGAGGATCAGTCAGCCCGACTTACTGCGCCGAATGGCTCTTTGCAGCACATTTTTGGCGATTATAAATACATTTTTGAACATTTAGTTTAGTATCAATTATTATCATATTTTAATTACATCTAATTTTAACATTGAATTCTGAGTATTAAGAAAAGTTTTCCATAGCTTTTGAAGAATTGAATTTTTTCATTTTTGAGAAATTGAAAGTGGGTCTTTGAGATTCTTCAATTTGGAACTTTGTAAAGACGAAATCAATCTTACCCAGCTCAATACACAACAAGAATGTAGGAACTACATCTACAAACTCATTATGCATCAAAACTTTAAAATTCTTCATTTTTGTTGGAGGAACTTCCTTCTCCAAATCACATCATGCTCCTCACAACATCATTAAGCACAATATGAAATTTTCTCATAAAAGCACATTATGCAACTTTTCAATAAAGCACATTTAAGAAATTTTCTCATAAAAACACATTATGCAACTTTTTCATAAAAAACACATTTAGGCATGGTCAACATTTAACCTCACGAAGGATATAGACAACTCTCATCAAATGCACATCAACATGAGGAACATAAAACATGAAAACTCATTTTCTCATTTAAACAAGAATTCAACTAGAACATGCATAATATAAGGAGACCATGGAAACTCATTTTCACACATAACTCCAAAAACATGAAACAAGCCAAAAAGGAACTCTTTGTCTTACGCTTGAATAGGCACACATAAAGGAAGAGGTAAGGATATCAGAACTCTCAACAACCTTACTAATCAACATACTATCCCCCACTTAGGAGAAAACCCAAATAAGGCTTATCAGGAACACAACATAAAAACTTTAATCAACACATCGACATCTTACAAGAAACCATCGACATACCAGTGCTTTTAAATTAGGAAGGTTCTCATTAAGCAATTCTTGCTCACAGTCAACCTTACCAACACCACTCAAGGTCTCCCATGAGTCTACCACACCGGGTCTAAACTCCTCAAACTCACTACACCTCTTAAGGTGAGAACATTAATCAAGCCTAACTCATGAACATTAAGGACACTCAAAGATCTTACCATTTAGGCAGATTATCCCCCACTTGGGAGAAAGCTTATACTAGCTCTTTCAAACTTTACTTCTTTCCATTCTAAGGTCGGAGCAAAACCTCACTAAAACTTCATACTCATCACACCTAGGCATTTCTAAAACACCACATTTCATCAAATCTTTCAACATACCTCAAAACTCATCATAACCTTCTACCAACAATCCACATCACCATAAAGCAACCCATTTATACTAAAGTCAACATCACAGTCTTCTATCTCACATCTATCAAGTAACATAGCCATAGTTGGCATCACAACCAACCTTTCTCCTTAACACTTTCTAACAAACTCCTTTCAAGTGGTCACACACTAAAGACCATCGGATAAGGAGCAAGAGAGAGACATTATACATGTAAACTCTATGGCACGACTTGAAGAATGAAGAAGTGAAACTTTCTTAACACCCAATAGCCTCCTATTCATAATGTGGCGCGCTTCATATTATGAACAAGACTCTACTAGATGTGGTTTGAGACAACCTAAGACCAGTCCATAATCTTGTGCTCTGATACAATGTTTGTCATGACTGAGGGCAGCCCCTAGTCGTAACACGGCGTACTCGATCCCGAAGGTGTCTTATACAAGCCTCATAGCATTATTGAACATAGGAACATGGGAAAATAGAGAATAATTAAAAATATTCGTTTACAATCAAAGACATTTTCATTTAAAAAGCAAGCGGAAGACTTCTAGACTTTATACACTATGTCTCAAACCATCTAATACTTTGAATACAACATTGGGACTTAGCCCATACATTTAGAACCCCTATATAAACCTTTTTACCCTCAAATTCACCCCATTTATTTCATTATTACAAATTCCCAAAAGAAAACCAACTCCACTCCAAATATTCTCTCTCTAGAAAATTGAAAAAGAAGAAGAAGGACTCACCTAGGGTTTCAAGCTATGGTTCTGATTACTCCATTGAAGGCTAGAATTTAGACTCAAGGGATGAAAATTTTCATCCATGGATCCCTTTCATCCATGGAGTTCCTAAATCCTTCTATTTCAAAAGGTAAAATTCCACAATTGAGTTAGAGTTTCCATCCTTTATCATGGGTTCTCCTTATTATTGATTTAAATGAGTTATTTATGATCTTCTATGCAGGAATTGATGAATTTCCCTATGAACCCATGTAATCCTTATGTTTTCATATTATGAACCATATGTTGAGGGATTTTGATTTTCAAGGAAGAGTTTTATAAAATTGAGCATGTATTACTAGTTTTACATGAATTTATGATGAAATCCATATCTAACCCATGCATTCTAAGAGTTGATGATTGAAATTAGGTTTTTACCTCAATAAGATGAATTATGGACTTATGCATTATTTTATGAAATCTATGCAAATGTAGTAAGGGTGCTTTGTGAGTAAAGTACCAATGATGACGTTGTGTTGTGAAAGGATATTCTCACTAAAACACATACTAGCATCATGTGAAAGGTTTTATCACATAGAAATGATTCTTAGGTTGAAAGGATTTCTCACTAATTGAAACAAAGACTAGGAGCTATCTTAATGAAAATAACTTGAATCAGTAGGCCAAGGGCACCCTTTCAGGAGTAATAAAGTCAAGTAAGAAAAAACTATTCCCTGGGAATTTATTCTTAGCACCCAGTGGTACTAAAATGGAATCTCTTCTGTAGTAGAGGCCATGTTTTCAAAGTAATCTCATGAGATTGAAGCTCCACCGTACTAGAGGTTGAATTTCTAGTAACAATTTCCTTATCCCTTGAACTACGTGCCCTCGTAGGATATTTAGCTAGTGGATCCACCTAAGCTAAGAGTTAATGGTAGGACCACTATTTTCAGTGTGGGAGACACCGGGGGATCATGTTATAGCTCACATGGTCTCTAGTTTGTTAAGGCTATTTCCCCACCAGTATTAATGAATTAAGGTTTCTCAAGGAGTATCAAGTATGAGTTTCAAAGGTTTTAAAGACGAAGTAATCTTGCATTGATCATGATTTATGACATGTTTTATAACTCTTATATATGATGTTTATCTTGGACAAATGCATGTTTTGAAATGACATGTCCCATTTAGCATGATTTTAAAGGTTTTTACGCATGGCTATCATACTTGGTACATTGTTTTGTACTGACGCATACTCTTGCCTACATTTTTTCCAAATGTAAGGTCCGATAGACAGGTTTTTGAGTCTCGTGGCTAGTTGTTGAGTTGGTGATTTCCCCAGCTTTGGTGAGTCCTCATGCATCGAGAGCAGAGTTACTCTTTTGGTTTTTCCCTTCTATTTTGCTTTTGGACATGATAGATGGGCTAGGCCGAATTTCATTCTATTGTATTAGATGGCTATGATGAGACAAGATTATATACTTCCGCTCTTCGTTTTATAAAATATTTTGGACTTGCACTAATGTTTTACTCTTATTGTTCTATTTCTTATGTTATTAGAGCTAAGTGGCTTATATGATATCCTTCTGGGTTCTCTATGCCATGTTACATCTAGGGGGTGTAACACTCGAGAACTAATAGGCTAAGCTAGAGTTTAAAGTGAGGGTTAGAGTCATGAATTTAGCTTGTTGTACTTAGAGTGAATGTTTTTAGGGTAGAACGTCAAAGTACGACTCCCCAAGGACCAACAAAGGGTCCTTGGAAAGGACCCCAAAAAAACTACCCTAGAATCTTCTGGATAGTAGTGTACCCACCCCTTATACGGGGTCCACTCCTCTTGGATGACCTCGAGGGTTAAGGCCCCAATAACACTACCTCAGACCACAACCCATCATTGACTAGCATGGCCTGTGGGTCCACTCACGGCCCGTGGGCGTGGTATCGCTGGTGAGGCAGTGAGGGTCATTAAGTCGGTTAATTTTTTATTTTTTTTATTTGAACGACCCTTGAGGGGCTCAGGGGCTGAGAAACACCCCCAGGCCTTATCATATATGAAAAAAATTATGCAAGGAGGGGGACATATACCTTACCTCCAACCTAAGGTGGGACAAGAGGCAACCTACCTACTAAGGTTAGTCAACTCCACCCTATACAATAAGATGTAATATTAAAACTAAGCACCTAGAGAGGATCCTCTCTTAATACAAAGTTACTAATAAAACATAAATAAGGGAGACTCTCCCCTTACAAGAATTAATAAAACTAAGACTAAACAAACTGCTATACCTAAAAAGGCCATAGTAAATCGAATAGGTTATAACATGTCAAAATGTAATGTTATTGTCCTTGAAATGTTTGACATTATATAGAGAGTCTTGAAACTGAAGGCCTTCTCTGTAAGGATTTTGAAGTATGTTCAAGGTGGTTGTTTAATCCTTTTAAGCTTCTTGCGTTTGAAGTTTTGAACTCCCAATTTCTCTAATAGATAGCTTCCTTTAACTGGTAGAGGTAATTGATGATGAGTGTAGTAATTTTGTATAATGTCTTGTTGATGACTATGTTTGGCCAGTAGATCAACAGTACCATTCGCCTCCCTGTAAATGTGCACACACTGAAAACACACACATTGGTTAGCAAGAATTTGTAATTCCTGTATATACCTCTGTATCTTCTAAGGGGGAATAGCAGCCTGCAAGAACCACTTGTTTAATAATTCAGAATCAACCTCTAATATAATATTAGTGTAACCATGTTGTATACACCAATTTAAACCAAAACTGGCAGCCTGAACCTTTGCTTGGTTGTTTGTTCCTTCACCAAAAGGTACAACAAAAGCATATACTATATTCCCTTGATAATCTCTTAAAATGCCCTCACCCTCCTATTTTTCCGGGATTATGTAAAGCACTACCATCTTTATTTAACTTGTATCTAGTACGATGAGGAGTTTTCCACATCACTAAGGTGACTCGTATCTCCTGTTTGCATTTTTCAATGCATGCCACCAGTTCTATCCAACTTACAGGCAAGTGAACATATAGGGAAAACAGAATTAAGCATTAAAATCATGTCTTTAATAATCAAGTATTTAACTTTGTGGATACTGGATGTTTTTCCTCCATACTTGGCTGAACACCTGTTCTTCCATAGATTCCAGCAGATGACTATAGGGAGTATGTGAATGATCATCGTATGTGTTGTGTTCTTCCCTGTAACACCACTCCAACACAATATCTAGTTATGTAATGAATGTTGTTGCAGTTGGAGTCCCATGCTGCCAGCAAAGAATTTCCAGATATGACCTGCGAAATGTCCTTGAAGGAAGATGTGTTCAACATCATCCCATCCTTGCTGAAAACAACAATAACATTTCACAGGTTCCACTCCAAAATTTGCTAAGGATTAATTTGTTGGTAATTTATAACGAATAGCTCTCCATAGAAGAAAGGACATTTTAAAAGGTATATGTCTATGCCAAATTTGGGAATTAAGGACTGCAGTAGCCTTTTTCTTCCTACATATTTCCCAGGCTTATTTACAAGTAAACTCTCCAGCTTCAGTGAGTCTCCAAACTGCAATGTCTTTAACTCCCTGCACAAAGTGAAAGTTAGTATTTAGAATAGATGGAATAAGAAGAGGAGGAACCTGTTGTCTTAGTTTCCTTTCATTCCATTTTCCATTTACTAAAAAGTGTGTAATGGTAGCATTGTTAAGGCTTGATATAGAGGTATTATATGTAGCTAGAGCCCCTTTCTAGCCAATCATCCACAAAGACACTTCCAGATTGGATTTTCCAGCCTATATTCTCCTCGACCTGCAGCTTGTTTTTCATCATGTATTTCCACATCAATGAGTCTGCTCTATCAAACTTTTTTGCCACTGGATGAGCTCTTTGACAGTATTTGTCTTTAAGAAATTGACTCCATAAAGAAACTTTAGACCTGAAATTCCATCATTGTTTGTATTGTAAAGAAGTGCAAATATCTGACAGCCTTCTGATCCCTACCCCACCTTCAGTGTATGGTAAGCTCATTGTGTCTAGAGATGCCCAGTGATATTTCCTTTTATTTCGATTGCATCCCCAGTAAAAATCAGCAATGATAGTCTCAATATATTTAATAGTAGTACTGGGGGGAGAAAGGGCTGCCATAGTATGAATAGGTATAGATTGCAAGGCATGTTTGATCAATGTAATTCTGCCACCAAAACTAAGTACTCTTGCCTGCAAACCACACACTTTTTTGGAAACCTTCTCCACTAAATGAGAATAATAAATGATCCTTTGTCTACCAATATAAAGAGGAAATCCTAGATACGTAATTGGACTGTTTTTTTGTGAAAAAGTAGTCACTTGTTTAATGGTATGGATGATGTCTTGTGCTGTATTATCAGGAACCATAAACTGACTCTTTGCTTTGTTAATAAGCTGTCCAGAGGTACTTTCATATTCCCCTAACCTATCCATAATAAGCATCAGGGAATGTCTATCTGTAAATGCAAAAATAATAACATCGTCTGCAAAACTCAAGTGATTAATCTGTGGTCCTCTAGGTTTCATGAAGAAACCTCTGTAATTAATATTCTGATGTAGAGAATTAAGTAACCTAGTCAATACTTCTGCTCCTAAAATAAATAGGGCAGGGGATAAAGGGTCTCCTTTCTTAAGTCCTCTAGTGGAATGAAAGAAACCATGACGATGTCCATTAATGATTATAGAATAGCAGTTGTTACTCATTATTCTCCACACTAAATCAATGAATAACTCCCCAAAGCCAAATCTCCTAAGTGTCAAACATGTAAATGACCAAGACACTCTATCATATGCCTTTGTCATGTCGAGTTTGACTACCACATTATTTACTATATATGGTTTTTAATACCATGAGTAATCTCTTGAGCAAGCATTATACTTTCTGTAATACTTCTACCTCTTACAAACCCGGACTGATTGTCTGTAATAATAGGGGCAGAATAGTAGCCAATCTCATGCTCAAGATCGTAGAAATTATCTTGTTAGAGAAATTACTAAGGCTGATAGGTCGAAGATCAGTGAATTTTGTAGGCTGTTCTATTTTTGGCAATAAAACCAAACATGCATGAGACATGAACTTAGGGATAATGTTACCACAAAAGAAAGATTGTACAGCTGCCAGTAAATCTTCTTTAATGATACTCCAACAAACTTGATAAAATTTACCCCCGATACCATCTGGACCTGCTGCTGAATTGGGATTCATTGAAAACACAACTTGTCTGAGTTCCTCCATAGTAGGAATTGCTTGAAACAACTCATTTTGCTCAGGAGTGACTACTGTAGGAATATTCTGAAGAATTCTGTCATCTATTCTATCATTCTGGCCCTGAAAAATTTACTGATAATACTCACATGCTGCCTGTGCTATTTGCTCCTCACCTTGTATCCACTCCTCATTATCAATTATAAATCTTATGCAAAAATAACCTCCTTCTTCGACCTCTCATCAAAGCATGAAAATATTTGGGGTTGGCATCTCCCTCCTTAAACCATTGTAATTGAGTCTTTTGTTTAAAGATGGACTCCTCCATTTTCAAATACCTAATATACTTTGCATTCATCTGATGAAGTTTCTGTCTACTATCTTCATTGTTGTTTGTCATAAGTTCCTCATCTGATTGTCTGATACTTTCCTCAAATTCCTTAACCTTAGTAAAAATATCCCCATACTCTTTCTTGGACCAATTGCTAAGAGTAGCTGTTATTCTCTTCATTTTCTGATGCAGTTTCCACATTGGATTGCCATTGACACCCTTTTCCCAGCACTGTTGTACTGTTTTAAAAAAAGTGACATTGTCAACCCAAAAATGTAAGAACTTGAAATATTTAATATGACTCTCAATAACCTTAGTCATTTCCATCAACAGGAGACTATGGTCAGAACCAACAGAGGATAATTTCTCAATAGTAGTTTGAGGCATAACCTCTAACCATTTATCATGAACCATAGACCTATCTAATCTCTTCCAAACTCTAGCTTCTGCATCCCTCTGATTACACCAAGTGAATGGAAGTCTTGTGTATCCTAAATCAGTTAATCCACAAGCCTCTATTACTCCAATAAATTCAAAGCTCTTATTCATATTGTAAGGTATTCCCCTAAGCTTCTCCTCTATAGATGTGATAACATTGAAATCACCAATAGTGTACCAAGGTAATTCCATATTAGCATAAAACAAGAGCCTATCCCATAAGGATCTCCTCATGTATTCATTATATTTAGCATATATAAAGGACATCATGAATTTTTTAGACATATCTGTGTGATGAAATGTTATTGTAATATGTTGATCATGTGTTTCCATAATACTACCAGTGACCTCATTAGTCCAAAATAGCCAGATTTTCCCATTATCATTACTAACTGCATGATCCATCTGTAATTGACTTCTCCCTATATCTATATGAGAGTTATTAGCAAATGGTTCCAGAATTGCAATAATAGATAGCTGATGAAGTTTCTTGAGAGTTTGAAGCCTTTCCAAGGATCCTTTGGTATTGATACTCCTAGCATTCCAACAAATGACCTTAATCATTAAAAACCTTTTGATTTGGACCTAGTCATGTGCCTGCTAGAGTTGTCAGACATGCTGGTAACAGGGTGATTAGGTTGATGTCTAGTTTGTTTCCTTCCTCTAGGGCATAAACCATGTTGTTCAGTCATTCTTTGAACATCAGAATACTTATCCCGAAAAGTAGAACCAACAACCTGATCAGTATGTGTCATGGTGTCCTCTGCATCTTCATCAGAATCATCCATATATTGGTTATCAGGATCAAGATCATCCTCAGAATTAAGAACCCCATAATCATCAGGAGTCACCTTAACCTTCTTACCTTTATTACCTTTATTAACAACCTATTCATCATCATTCTATCTTATATTTGTCATATGCTGATCCTGATGAGAGAACTGTTTGTCTGCAACTATAACATCTGATTCCTTACCCATAGTCTGTTGCGGTCTCTTTTTGGTAGCCTCTCTTTTCTTTTTACTCAATCTGTCACCAGATTTATTATTAAATCTGCCCTATTGTTACCCTGTATCTGTTACCTGTTGAGTGACTGTTTGTTGTTGATTATTGATAGGGGTAGCAGGGGCTCTAGAGTCTCCACTAGGGTCACTATCCACATCCTCATGCCTAGCATGAGTCAGTTCCCCCCTCCCTTTGGAAACCCCTTCCTGCAAGTTATTAGGTGTCTCCTGTCCCTTCCCATCCAAACCTCCAACAGCTACCTCAGCAATAATATCAACATTAGTAATGGGGTTAGGGGTTAGGAGCATTAAGTCAATACCTGTAACAGCTTGTCCTGTAGACACTTCCTGTCATTTATTAATCTGTGTTACCTGTGTAGAACTTTTATCCTTCTGTACAAGCCTATTAATGTTGTCCTGTCCAGTGTTTGCTGACTTTCTATTATACTCATCCTGAACTTGCCCTTGAGTTGCTGCTGTCTGAGGTCTGCTATCATCTTTAATGCCTTTGTATTTGTCCAGAACCTCTAAACTAGGTGATGACTCCTGCATATCAAGATTAATATATGTATTTTGAGTAGGAATAGTAATTATACCTGCCTGTTTGGTGGACTGATCTGCTTGGCTGGTATTGTCTCTAGGAGCTTGTGTTTGATTATTGTTCTTTCTCCTTTGTGTTTGCCACTGATCATTTTGTGGATACTGCACGTGCTCCGCATCTCTTGGCTGCTTATAAGGTTGATTATTATCTTCCTTCTGCTCACTTTCTTTATAACCCTTAGATTGTTGCGGATTATTATCCTTATATTTAGTATGCTTGTTCCTCACATTCTCCAACTCCTTTTTCTTTTTGTCCTCATCTCTTTGCCTTATGGTACAGTCACTTTCCAAATGTCCTTGGTGTTTACAATAGAAACAATAATCTGGAATATTATCATACTCTATTTTCTGCCATCTCCCATCAGTGATATCCTCCCCTACATAACCCATCCAAATGTAAGGGGAACTCTTTTAAGTAAGATCAACTTGGACCTTCACCCTTGCTTGACTACCCCTAGTCTTTTTAATAGATGCAGAATCCAAGTATAAAACCTTGCCAATAGGTGAAAGCAATCCAGAAACAAAGTCCTTATTATAGCAGTGCCAGGGTAACTCAGGTAAGGAAATCCAAATAGGGACTATAGGAGTTTCTTCAACCGGTTTAAAATTGGGAGTCCACACTTAAATTCTCATTACCTGCCCTGTTATACTCATCCTTTGCTTAGTCCAAACCATATTATAATTAAGCTCATTATCAAGATCAATGTATGGATTTCTAGAATTAAAATGGGCAATTTTAACTCCCCCGGACAATTGAGTTTGTAAGATGAAATTATTCCTAATGAGCTCGAGTTTAGGCATAGTATTACAAAATTACCCAATGAGGGTATATTTGTAGGTGGCTGCTAAATCTTTCATGACCTCTTCTTTCACATACAACACTGCAGGTAGACCCTGTTTAGTCATAATTTCAGGTGCTGTCAATATAATGGAAACATCACATTTGGCCTGATTATACCTAAGTCTATCAGCATAAGTCTGTACAATAGTATAAGGTGCAGGAGCAGCTAATGGATCAGTTTTGAGAAGATTAGGAATATTACCAGTAGGCCGATCATATCTAACATTAGTTGCATTAACTTTATGAACTGATTTATCAAAATTAGTAGAAATTCTAGGAAAATTCTCTTGATAAACCTGTTGTTGATTTTTCTTTTGTTTTTTAGCAACCCAAATTTGCTCATTCTCTTTTCTACGCTGCTCATTACTAGCAGTCACATGAATTTGACTCGCAGAAATCACAGGTGTATGAGATTTATCAATATGAGGTATACTTGTGTTCTTGCTTTGATTCTTGATAAGTTGTTCATCCATATGAGAAGTTCTCGATTGTCGCAAAGCTTGAACATGATGCTTTCCTTCTCTATGTTGAATTTCCATTTCCTCTTCGTTTTGCAGATTTCCCAAATTCGTCGCCGGAATCCTTGCAGAATCACCTGCTCCGACCATTCCACCTTGAGATGAACTTGCAGCTTCAACATTATGACCTCCATGACCCATATTACAATCCCCAATAACATAATCATCACGAATCACCTCGATATTACTTCGATTTTGGAGGCGCCTTTGGGACGAATCGCCTGTCACCATTGCCTGTGTATTTTGCTCAACTGGAACGGTGAAATTATGTGGGTTATTATGTCGATCTTGGAACTGAGAATCTTTTTCGCCTGCCCCTTTTCCTGGAATTTGACACGAATCTTCCATGGATATATGAGTATGAGTGCCATCCAACTATCTTTCCTCCATAGCAGTGTGAATCGCCTCTTCTCTCACCTGCGAGGAGTTGTAGGATGAAGCTGAAGACGATTCTGGTAACAGAGGATGTATATTTGGCATGTGCATCACTGTAGAAGGATCTGGTGGCCTAAATCGATCATCTGGCAATGTTTTTTCCATTCTATTGATGCTGAAACTTTGTGAATTTAGCTGAGATAGCTAATTTGTTGAAGAATTCTAGAGAGAGAAAAATTTTAGAGAGAGAAAAAATTCTTGAAATGATGAGGCTGTCGTCGGTTAATTAAGTGAGGGCTTTGTGGTACTTTCCAAAATTAATTAATGGTTAAGTTGATTAGACCCTTAGTTAAGTGATTACAAATCATTATTTCAACTCAGCCAAAAAAAATCCAGTTCTGTCCAAGAAATTCCCTCTCTAGAAAGTAAAGAAGAAAAAGAAGAAGAAGAGAATCAATCTAGGTTAAATTTCTCCATTTGTTGCAATCTTTGTGAGGGATTTATAATCAAGGTATGATAGCTTATTCATCCATGGATTCTTCCATCCATGGAGGCCTTTAGAATTCCACTAATTGTGAAGATGAACCCCAATTCTAGTTAGGGTTTCTTCCTATATTGGGGGTGTTGTTGTATGTTGATCCAATTGAGTGGATAATGATCAATTATGATAGAATAAGTAGTTAATTATGATATTAAGATGAAATTATATGTTTTCTATGCCTAAACCCAGTCTTATTGATGAAATTGAAGTAATGTGGGTTTATGCCACGAAAGGTGAAATTGAGAATTTAGAACTAATCTTCTAGGGTTGATGACATGTATAGGAATTTTTCAAGAATAAAAGCACGAAGATATGAATTGAACTAGAATAAGGCATATGTGATGGATCTTGACTAGTAAAGCTGGAGATTGAACCTTTATGAGGATTTATGACTAGTGTAGACACGTATTTTTGACCGAGCTTAAAATTTTATACCATTTTTAGAGCTAAAATATTTTTATAAATATAAATTAAATATTTTGACTGTTATCTTATTTTATTAAGCTTATTTTTAAAAGATTTGCAAACAACAAAATAGAATCACTTTTTAAGGTAAGTTTTATTGTCAATTGTTTAAAAAGAAACAAAAGATGAAAAGTTATAAAGAGCAAAAACTAAAGAAAAGGTAAAAATAAAAAAGGGGAAAACAAAACTTAGCCAAAAAATTATTTAAATAAAAAA
>NW_006239020.1:1765475-1766945 GCF_000226075.1 Solanum tuberosum
CGAACTTAAAATTTTACACCATTTTTAGAGCTGAAATATTTTTATAAATATAAATTAAATATTTTGACTGTTATCTTATTTTATTAAGCTTATTTTTAAAAGATTTGCAAACAACAAAATAGAATCACTTTTTAAGGTAAGTTTTATTGTCAATTGTTTAAAAAGAAATGAAAGATTACAAAAAAAAAAACTATATTTGAAATGAAGTTTTTATAAATAAGCTAGTATTATTTAATTGATCTTATCTTATAGCTAGTTGACTTTTTCTTAGATTTTTATTAATTTTAAATAATTAGTTGATATGCTATTCTTTTAAGATTAAAATAAAACTAAAACTAAAAAGTAAAAATAACCTAATTAATCTAACAAACCTACCCCACTCCTATACCTACCCAAAAACATACTACACGTAAGGAAAAGAAGAGCAAAAACAGTTTGCTGCTTTTTAAAATAAATAAATAAATAAACAACAACAATACCATACACCCCCACACTCCCACTTTCCCCACAATTCTCTACACTCCCACTTCACATGACTAAAGGAAGAAAAAGTCAATAACAAAAGGAGACCCACACACACACGTACCAAGGAGATCTGCAAAAAAGCAAAAAAACCTATCATATATATATAAGAACACAAACGTACAAAAGGGGAGATCACCATCATCAGTTATATGGAATAGAGTGCACACAAAAAAAAGCATATACACTTTAAGTCAGATAGATTTTTGTTCGTGGATTCAAGTTCGTGGCTCCTTAAAGTTAATTATAATTAACTTTGGAAATCAGTAGATTGTAGCGGTTTCTTTTGTTGGAATTAAGTTTTACGAAAAGGTAATTCTAATTCCTTATATAGTTCAATGAAATAATTGTTCTGAATTCGATTATGATGTTATGTAGTCCTTAAAATTACATGTATTGTTATATGTCACTATTTTATGACGCATATCATATTATTGATTGCATGAATTGCTACTGTTTAAATTTGCTCATCGAATTATTTTTACACCTGATGTTAATTTAATCAACTAATTTGATCCAAAGATGGTTGTTGTTTACTCCTAGTTTTATTTCAACATGTTTATGTACATTTATTTGATGGTACAAATTGACAACTTCGTTTATGATTTTATTTTAATTACATGTAAATTGGTTGGAGATTCTGTATTAGTTATCATTTAGAGTTTCTGGAGTTTAATAAATAAATAATATTGCCATACTTATGGAGACAATTAATTATTAGAATAATTTTATTGTATCCGAAATATTAAAAATGGAGGAGATGAACATTAGTTCATTTGAGTGAGTCATTAATTCATCAACGTGAGATAGTTCTTTTATTAGTAATTTCACACTATCATCATTTGGTGAAGGAATATTATTATATCAATTTTCTCTCAATTAGTTTAAAGGGAAAAATTAATTAAAAATAATATATAGAATTAAAAACTAAAACGTGAGCAGAAAAAA
>NW_006239020.1:1767070-1773654 GCF_000226075.1 Solanum tuberosum
AAAAAAGAAGAGAAACATTTTGTTAGACAAAAACAAAAAAAATAACAGTAAGAAGAAGAAGAAACAGAATGTTTTTTTTATAAAAAAAAAAAAAATAAATAAAAAAATAAAAACTACAAAAATAACGTACAAAAATAAAAATAAAATATAGAATAAAAAATACAAGAAATTTCCAAGAAATTGGTCTTGACCTCTTTAACATTTTCTTTTTCTAAAATTAATCCTAAATCCCGTAGAAGTTTACCTCCTATTATAATTCAAATATCGACTCCCACTAAAACGACAATACTAAAATTCTCCGGACTCTAAAAATCTAAACAAGACAGTTACAATAAATCAAAGAAGGTGGACATAAGTAAATGTATAGCTAATAAGTATATTATATCCAAAAACTAAGTCAAGCCAAGATATAAGTTAATGAAGCAACTGTGCTAGAAACACGGGACTCGAGGGGTGCCTTACACCTTCCCCTTGGTCAATAGAATTTCTTATCCAGACTTCTAGTTCGCAGACCATTTAAAATTAGAGTCAACTTCCTTTTGATTAGGGGTAAAAATTAGGTGACTTGGAACACCAAAACTCAATTCCAAGTGGCGACTCTGAAATAAAATAATCCCTTTTCAAGATGTCACTTTAATTGGAGAAACTCTATTTTTCGAACACTTCGTTTGGGAAAATTGGGGTGTGACAACTAGAATAACCTAATAATGAAGCATGTGATTAGAATGCCTTAAAATCTAGGTATGTAAGATGATTGTAAGAAGTCAATCTTTGATATTAAGGCTTTTAGTGAGGAATGTTGATCCCTTGGGCTTTGATAGTAAAGCTAATATGTTGAATTATATATGCTTAAGAATACTTTGAGAGTGAAGTATCTATGACATGATATGTTGTTGTGTTGTTTAAAGGTCAATCTCACAGGCACACACCTATGTATGAATTTGATGTGATGTGAAAGGTTTTCTCACAAATAATGATTCTAGGTTGAAAGGCTTTCTCGGCTAATAGGAATCAAAGCATGTTTAGTCATGTTAGCTTGACTTGGAAAGAAAAGAACATTTCATGGTAGCTTGATTATGAGACCTCATGGTAGCCTTGGGTAGGGAAATCATACCTTTCCTAAGGGTAGCTTGCACTAGCATCATAGAATTTTTGCATGGTAGCATGACTTGGTTAGGCCAAACTATTTCATTGGTAGCTTGGATGATGAAATAATACCCTTCGTTTTATAGCTTGGACTTGCATGATATTAGGTTCTTCTATGGTAGTTTGGTCTAGCCTAGTATGGTGCTATTCCTTGGTAACTTGGTCTATCCTAATAGGGTGCTATTCCTTGGTAGTTTAGAATGATAAATAGTGATCATTAATGTATGATAGCCTAAAGTGGTACTTAGCATGGGTAGGGTTATGAAGTCTTATTCATGCATTGCACATGTATAACTTAAAGCTACTTATGAAGCAATTCTCTTATATGTCGTATCCATAGCTTGGATTGAGTAATAGTACTTTTCCATGGTAGCTTGGACTAGCATAAGGTAGTGTTTTCCTCGGTAGCCTTGCATAGGTAAATTATAACCATTCATGAGTAATGACTTTTCTTGGACCAGTGAAGAGGTACTCTTCCATGGCTATTATGAATATGAGGGACAAGTCCCTAGTATAAACAACATGTATATGATGAAACTAGATTACTTCAAGGAAGTATTGTAAGCATGTTCTAATATTAGATTTGCCTACATGATATATGTTTAGCTTGGATTGTTGCTATAGTTGCCTTCCTTGATATGTTGGACTAAAGTGGGAGATTCCCTTGTCTATGAGAAATAAGCTAAGGATGAGATGCAAAGATGGTTAGTATGATTATGATGACCTAAAAGTGATACTTACCGTGGGTGGGTTTATGGGGTCTCATCCATGCATTGCACAAGTATGCTTTGAGGTTACTAGAGAAGTAAGTTCTCTTATGATATGAAGGACTAAGGGTTGACTAATGCTTATATGATGCCTATGTTGGAGATTATGCCTATGACAATGTTATTGTCTCTTATGCTAATAGTTTATGTTTAATGAAGTATCTCTTATGATTATGGTATATGACTTATGTTGACTAACCCTTATGTTATGCTCTTATGATGTTATGCTAGCTATCATATTTAGTAATTTTGTACTAACTCATACTCTTGCTTACATTCTCATCTAATGTAGGGTCCGGCGATTTTGAATTCCATTCTTGTGGCTAGGTTTCTAGAAGAGCAAGAAGTTGAAGACTTGGTGAGTCCTCATATCTTTGAGGATTTGATCACCTTTCCTTTATGTCTTTCTTGTTTGTTTTAGACTATTGTATGGGATGCGTCCCAAGGATATTCAAGTTATAGATGGTTTGAGACAAGTGTAATAAGACTTCCGCTTTGCTTTTATAAGGACTTTGATTGTATGGAAAATGTTTTAAAATCTCCACACTTTTCTATTATCTTATGCTATGATATGCTAAGTGGCTTACATGGATTCCAATGGGGTTCTTTCAGCCATGTTATGTCTAGGGTGTACCCCTGGGTTGTGACAGGGGGTTCCCCTAGGTCGTGACAAACTTGGTAATTAGAGCACAAGGTTTAGAATGGTCCTAGGATGTCTTATAAGCCACGTTTAATAGAATCTTGTTCATGAGTGTGAAGCGCGTCACATTTATGAATGAGAGGCTACAAGATGATTAGAAAACTATACTTCTTTCATTAATCTAAAGTAGTGCAATAGAGTTTACCTCTGTAGGTTCTCTCTCCTAATCCCTATCCTATGTTCTTCAAGATATGGCTACTAAAAGAGCTTTCACTAGAGGGAATAAGGGAGACAATTTGGATCAAGAAGATCCTCCTCAAGCTCCTCAAGCTCTGCTCGAACCTTTGGCCGAGAGTGTGACTAATGCGGAGTCTAGAATGGCTTTACAAGTGTTGGCTCAAGTAGGGACGGCCCAAGACAATAGAGAGGTAGCAGTCCCCGTGAATCCAAATGTGGGTACTCCGGCTTTCAAAATGAGGGATTTCACAACGATGAACCCTCCAGAATTTTATGGTTCTAAGGTTGAGGAAGATCCTCAAGAATTTATAGATGAGATTTATAAGATTTTGTTCGTTATGGGAGTGACTCCGGTGGAGAAGGAGGAAGTAGCCGTTTTTCAACTAAAGGGGGTTGGTAAAAAAAAATTTAACTAATGGAAAGAAGCATGGCCAGTAGAAGTGGGTCACATAGAGTGGGAGAGGCTTAAAAATACTTTTCTTGATAGGTTCTTCCCTTTAGAGATGAGACAAGCTAACGTTCTTGGGTTCATTAACCTTCGGCAAGGTAATATGAATGTTAAGGATTATGCTTTGAGGTTCACTCGGTTATCGAATTATGCTCCTTCTATAATGGCCGATCCTAGGTTGTGAATGAGGAAGTTTGTGTCGGGTGTATCCGATTTAGTAGTGAAAGAACCCCATACGGCTATGTTTGTTCATGACATGGATATCTCTTACCTTATGGTTCATGCCTAGTAATTTCAAGGAGAGAAAATTAAAGGGAGACCTATGGAGGAAAATAAGTCTAGAATTGATAATGGTAATTCCTTTTATGTTAGGTCCAAAGGACATGGTCATCTTAGGAATCGACAAAGGTTTTCCAAAAAATCATCCTTCAATATTCCTAGGTATAACGAAGAAAGGGTGCCTAACTCTAAACCGCAAGGAATTAGTAGTGGATCCCTATTGCCTACTTCTACTAGATGTGGAAAGAGACATGAGGGTAAATGCTTCGCCGGCATGGATGGTTGTTATGGATGTGGTAAAAGTGGTCACAAAATGATGGATTGCACATTGCTTACGGCTAAAGGAATTGAGAGAAAGCAAGTTCCTCCTAGTGGTTCGAGTTCCAATGCTCCTATGTTCAACCAGGAGAGAGTGTCTAACCCTAAACTTCAAGGAAATTATAGTGGGATTTTATTGCTAGATTGTGGTAAATGTGGAAGAAAGAATGCTAGTGCATGCCTTGTGGGTTCCAATGTTTGTTTTGGTTGTGGTAAGATGGACCACAAAATAAGGCATTGTCTTTTAGTTCCTAGTAAAAAGGGAGATAGTCCTTAAATTGCTCAACCCTATCCTTCATCCGGTCCAAGTGGTTTTGGTATTAGCACTCCCAAGTAAGATATATTCTATGCACTCCAGACTAGAGGTGAACAAGAGTCTTCTCCCGATGTGGCTACCGGTATGTGGAAAGCCTTTCAATTAGATGATTATGTCTTACTAGATCCTGGTACTACCTTATCTTTTGTGACGCCATATGTGGCTATGAAATAAGATGTGCATGTTGATGTGTTATTAGATCCCTTCTGTTGTATCTACTCATGTTGGTGATTCTATGGTGGCCAAGAGGGTCTATAGAAAGTGTCCCATTTCCGTATCCCATAGAGTTACTTCAGTGATTCGGTAGAGCTTGAGATGCGAGATGTTAATGTTATTATGGGTATGGATTGTCTGCATTCATTCTATGCTTCTATTGTTTGTAAAACCCCTATAGTCAAACTTTTAGTTCCCGAATGAGCCTATCCGAGAGTGGAATGGAGAAAATCTATGCCAAAAAAAATTGGTTATTTATTTTCTTAAGGATAAGAAGATGACTTTTAAGGGTTGCATGTATCACCTATTAAGGGCGAGGGAAATAGATTCTAGTGTTAACCAACTACAAGAATCTAGTTACCTTTCTAAGATTGGCCTTAGGTGGGGTTGGTACCAAATGATAGTGAAAGATAATAATATTCCTAAACTAGATTTAAGAACTCGGTGTGGTCATTACGAGTTTTAGTGATGTCGTTTGGTTTGACTAATGTCCCAACAACATTTATGGATTGGATGAATAAGGTTTTAAGACAATACCTTAATATGCTCAGTAGTAGACCCTGCCAAGGGTAGTGTTATGGTTTAAGATGGTTCTTAATCATCTTTTGTGACATATGCGAAAGTAAAGAAAGGACTTGATTCGACCTTAGTAGAATTGAAAGAAGCGGTACTTGGAGAGTCCATTTAGGCTTTCTCCCTGATGAGTTATGGTGTACTTAGATATGTTAAGAGCTTGTGATTAATTTTAAGGGTAATTAGGATGACCCTTGTCATCGATTGAGTTTGCTTTTAATGATGGGTAGCACTCAAGTATTGATATGGCTCAGTCCGAGGCCTTATATGGTCGGAGGCGTAGATCTCCCATGGGTTTGTTTGAGCTGGGTGAAGTTGCCCTAATAGGTTACGAGCTAGTTCATGAGCCTAATGAGAAAGTTCAACTCATTAGAGAGAGGTTGAGAATGGCTCAAAGTTGGCAAAAGTCTTACGCTGATGTGATATGAACGTATCTAGAGTTTGAAGTTAACAATTGGGTTTATTTTAAAATCTCACCCATGAAGGGTGTAATGAGGTTTGGTAAAAAGGTTAAGATTAGTCCCCGATATGTAGGCCCATACCAAATTTTGAGTCGTGTGGGTAAGGGTTCTTATGAGGTAGATTTGCCAAATAAGTTGGCACCGGTGCATACGATTTTCCATGTCTCCATGTTGAAGAAGTGTGTTTGAGATTGAACATCGATAGTTCTCCTAGAAGGGTTGAGAGTTGATGGAAGTCTCTCTTATGAAGAAGTTCCGGTAGAGATTCTTGAACAACAAGTCAAGAAATTTAGAAATAGGGAAATAGCTTCCGTGAAAGATTTGTGGAGGAATCACTTAGTTGAATGTGCTACTTGGAAGGCCGAGACCGATATGAAGTCCAGATATCCTCATCTTTTTCCTTCTACTCCTATTCTAGAGTAACGACCCTAAAAACAAACTAGTGAACCTAGAGCCTAACGTGTGTGCATTTGTCTTCGTCATGAGTTTTGATGTGGTTTAATATTGTCCGGAGCCATGGTTGAGGTGTTTAGGGGTTAGATGTGAAGGTACAACCCCCCAAGGACCACCCAAAGGGTCCTTAAGGAGGACCCTAAGTCTAAACCCCAAGACCCTAAGGAAACCATCAAATTGGCCAAAACATGGTGACCTACGGACCAGCAGCACGGTCTGTGAATGGACTCATGGTCCGTGAGTCCAGGGCGTGAATGGACACTGTTTTGTTGCAGTCATGATAACGTTCAAATATACCTCTTGAAAATAAATATAAACGATCGTATGGAATATATTTACCCAACTATGAGTCGGGGTCAATCCCACAGAGAATATGGAAGAATATTGTCAATAACAAATATTTAACTCGATAGTCGTTATATAAAAAATGGGGGGATTTAAATTGAAATAAAAACAATAAAAAGATAGCTTTGAACTAAGTATTTATTTATATTCAGATTATTAAAAGTAACTAGGAATGTGTTCCCCATAAGCTTATAATGCGGTAATCCTAATAATAGTAATCATTTTCTAGTGTATTACATGCAAAGTGATAAGTTATGTATCTCTAAATCCTTGATCCGGCATCTAGAGAATTTCACCCCGCACCTTGATCCGGCTACGTGTGTATAATTTACTAACCCTTACCTTTACCTCATATTAGACATCATAATCAATGTTTGGCTTAGTTATT
>NW_006239020.1:1774371-1775001 GCF_000226075.1 Solanum tuberosum
TGCCCTATTTATAGATATAGAAATCCTAAATAAAATAATTGAGTCCAAATTAAATTAGGTATCCAAACCCAAAAGGAATTGGATTCCCCTTTTTTTTCGCCGCGTGAACGGTGTTGCTGCCTCAATATATTTTTGTACCATTCACTTATTGCCACGTGGCAGCAGCAAGCAGCAAATTTGAATTTCCTCAATTGCAGCTGCCTTTTTCCATATATAAAAATATATTATTTTATTCACTTTAATCGATTCAGCTACCTGCTTGATTTCCTTCTTCAACTTTCCATTTTTAATTCGTTTTAGCTCCAAACTTCTTCATTTTTTCATCAATTTAATCCTACAAATAAAATACACAATTTAGCACAATTCATAAAATTTATGCTCATAAAGGATAAATATAAATACAAAATGTGAGGCAAATAATGATTAAAAATATGTATTTTGACCTCAAATCAACACCCCACACTTAAACTTTTGATCGTCCTCGAACAAACATTAAATCTCATCCCAAGAAAAAATCATACTAGCAATGTCATTACTTTGGTTAATACAAACAATTAGGCCATATACCAATTTCTAAACATGACGTAGATTTCTCAATCATTATGCAAGACATCCAAATAAACAACAAAC
>NW_006239020.1:1775098-1775663 GCF_000226075.1 Solanum tuberosum
TTGCTCACTTACTCTCATCAAAGAAAGTTAATAAAATCACCTATCTATCATGAAACAAGTGCCCTCACAAAAAGAAATAGGCCATACGCTCAATTCAAAATATTGAATATAAATTAAGGACTTCATATCAAGAACAACTCTCACACTCTCAAATAAATTCACATGTATGCACAAAGTACTATAGACTTGCCCATTATGTACATCTCCACAAATTAAGCATGCTTGAATAGAATCAAATAGGACTTTAACGGGTTGTAATGTAGGCTAGGGGACGGGTAGGAAAACTATATAATAGTGACTTACACTTCCTTAATCATTTTATTAAGACTTCATCACCCATTATTTTCTTCTTTATTTTCAGCCCTCTATACAATAATTATTTCACAAGTAATTCTCATCATCTCAAGAATGCTTCAATCTTCTTCTTCTTCTTCTTCTTCTTCTTTTTTGTTTTTTGTTTTGCTAAGTTTTTCTTCATAATAGCCACCCTCAACTTACATAATTTACATACGTTAAGGTGCACGATGTCCTTGGAAGGACCAGGGCCATCATCAAGGTAACTTCT
>NW_006239020.1:1776163-1776565 GCF_000226075.1 Solanum tuberosum
AAATAAGCTATATACAAAGTCACAACCATGAACCTAGATGTCAAAAAGTTTACAATTTCACTAGCAATCAAGCATTCACAAGAAAGTACTACTCAAAAATTAGGCCCAAATAGTAAGTATCACATAACTCAAAAGGATCATTTTCTTTTCTCTCCAAAAAAAAAAAAAAAATTTTTTAAAAAAAAATTTTAAAAAAAATTTATTCCTAAAAAATAAAAGACACTCGGTTCAAAGGGACTATCCTCAGGAAAAGAATCAAAAACAAAAGCCAAGAAACCCATCCTAATAAAAAAAACTCAATAAAGTAGTAAAAACTAGGCATTTATTTTTCCACCCCACACTTAAAAAGATGCTATGTCCCCAAAGCATTAGATAAAATTTAAAACAAGGGTTAGGAAAACT
>NW_006239020.1:1777656-1800776 GCF_000226075.1 Solanum tuberosum
CTATTATATAGTATCACACTAAATCTATGTTGATAATTCTTTTCTTGTTGATTACCTCCTTGGTCCGGTAAGTAGCAACAAGGCGAGTTCTAACGCGTGCACTCGTTAAAAAGACTTTTGAACGAAAGAATTATCAATGCATGCAAAACACTATTCAAGAATTGCTTAGTTATTATTCATACTTTGTTAATCGGTTATGGTTCTCACAACCCTAGTTATGAAAGTTAGCTACTCATTATCTCAAAAACACAATCAAAATTTATTAAAATAAATATGTTTGTGTTAATCATAAAAAGTTAAAAATAATAACTAAACTATATTTTATTAATCACGAATACAAATAAATAATAAAGGAGAAGAAAGAATAAACCACAATTCTCCGGCCTCCACGGCGGCTCTTCCAAAGTTCCTAAGCTAGAAGAAAATTTATATTGTGTCTTGTATCTTGGTTCTTGGCCTCCTCTCAAGAATAACTTTTCATGCCCTATTTATATATATAGAAACCCTAAATAAAATAATTGAGTCCAAATTAAATTAGGAATCCAAAACGAAAAGGAATTGGATTCCCCTTTTTTTTCGCTGCGTGAACAGTGTTGCCGCCTCAATATATTTTTGTACCATTCACTTACTGCCACGTGGCAGCAGCAAGCAGCAAATTTGAATTTCCTCAATTGAAGCCGCCTTTTTCCATATATAAAAATATATTATTTTATTCACTTTAATCCATTCAACTACCTGCTTGATTTCCTTCTTCAACTTTCCATTTTTAATTCGTTTTAGCTCCAAACTTCTTCATTTTTTCATCAATTTAATCCTACAAATAAAATACACAATTTAGCACAATTCATAAAATTTATGCTCATAAAGGATAAATATAAATACTAAATGTGGGGCAAATAATGATTAAAAATATGTATTTTAACCTCACATCAAGTCATGGCAAAGCTAGGGGTGAGATGGTAAATTCACCCCAAGTCCTAATTAACATATAGACGATTATTTTAAGTGTTTTAAGGTATTTTAAGAGTATTAAAACATTAAAATGGTATTTTAGATTTCATTATTCACTTTTCCCCAAATCAAAACCCTTCCCTCCTAAAAAGTTCTCTCTAGAAACTCCATTGGAGATCAAGGTCAAGATCAACCTAGGGTTGGGGACTTCAAGGTGTTTCTTCTTCAATTTCGTGGGATTTTTGAAGTATAAGGTATGGTGATCCTTTATCAAGGGTTAGCTTTCACCCTAGAGTCAATTTCAAAGAAGTTTTTAAATTCTTCAAGTTTCTCAAAAACATAGATTTCACTCAATCTCATGGGTTCTTGCATCAAATGTTTTCAAATGATAAACTATGATTATATTGATGTTTAATTGATGATTTAAGATGATTTTACTCCATGAACCCATGATTTTTCTCAATTCCTAAATTGTGACTTATGATGTGGGTTGGTTGATTATGAATGAATGTTGATGGATTTATGCCTAGATTGATTTAGATTGTTGAATTGTTTCATCATCTATGCCTAATTATGGTGAATTGTTGATGAATTGAGGATTTGTGATGATAGCCTTGAAAGGGCAAGTTTGACCTAATTTCATATTAAAGTAGAATTGTCTTGAATTGTTGATCCACATGAAAGGTGGAGGTGTTTGCTTACTATGTACATTGTGATCATGGACTTGAAGGCATACTGTGAGGAATTGAAGTATTATCATAATGTTGTAATTGTGAATGTATAATGTAAATAATATACCTGTGATTTCAATGATGGAATGATGATCTTGTATAGAATGTGAACGTGTTGTGATTGATAGTATGTTCTCTCTTAACACTCATGAATGAAGATGATGGAATGTGAAGTGTTCTATAATGATGAATGTGATATATTGAATTGGTAGCCTAATGCATCCTTTTCTTGTATTGATGAAACTGATCATGAATGAAGTATCTTGAATAGGTAAGCTTAGATGCCCTCTTCTTGACTAATGAAAACTATATTGAATGTGATCTCTTGACTTGGTAGGCTTAGGCATCCTACTCTTTAATAATGAATGTATCTTGACTTAATGTCTTATTGTCTTAGATTGGTAGACCTATTGTTGGTAGCCTTTCATAAATGAATGAATGAATGTCTATAATTGGTAGACCAAATGTTAGTTGCCTTTCTATAAATGTCTAATGAAGTATTCTAGGCTAAACCTTGGATTAGTAGACTTAATGTTAGTGGCCTTTCATGAGGAGTCTAGGTGCTAATGTGAATGTAACACCTTGGGTTGGTAGACCTAATGTTGGTGGCCTTTCCTTGTGTGTGTGTTAAACCTTGAAGCGGTAGACCTAATGGTTGTGCCCTCCTTCTTGTGTGAAATGATGGACTAAGAGATGGTAGACCTAAAGGTGATAGCTCTCTCTAAGGAAGTCAAGAGCTATCCTTAAAGTACCTTGAAACATTAGGCCTATTGGTGGTGGCCCTTTCTTGGGAAAGTACTTTGGGACGGTAGGCCTAATGTTGGTGGCCCTCTTTAGTACACTAATGCAATGAAACTACACTATGGGAATGTAGGCCAAGCACCGAAAGGTTATGGTTAGATGGAAGTCTCCCAACGTTAGGTCGGATCTCAATGAACATCTTTGATATCCCATAACTATGTTCCCACATAGGTCCTAGCTAATGGATCCACCTAAGTTAGATGAACCGGTCTTCCTTCGGCAAGGAGATCAACCCTTACGATGTGGGACAGTATATCGGATTCCATGATCTGGCTCTCATGTTCTATGTCAGTAAAACGCTTATTCCCATCATGTGAGATGTGCATTATAGTTTCTTGAGGAGCTCTATAAGGTGTGGGTAGTAGTATGGGATGCTATCCATACATGGCACAAGTAGGCTTCAAGAGGGCTATAGTGAGTTTTCTAAGTCTTAATGACTATTGTTTGAAAGTCTTCTAAATGATGTTATTGAGTGATGTTGACTCTTATTTGTTTAAATGTAAATGATGGATGCTATACTTGTATTTTATTATGAGTTACTTCCTTGTCATGACTTATTGTATACAAATGTGCTGTCTATGGTGACTTCAATGGAGTACTTAGTGTGAGTAGTAGTATGGGATGCTACTTGTACATTGCACAAGTATGACTTAGAGTTGTCTTAGATGATGGCCTTAATGTGATGATGTGGTTCATGTAATGTCTATGTGTCTTATATGCTCTTTTCTGTAAAGGTGAGAAGGATGAATGGTAAGTTCAATTTTCGTGACCTTAAGGTGGTACCTTAGTGTGGGTGGTGGTATGGGACGCTATCCATACATTGCACAAGTTATAGCTTGAGGGTTACTTGAGGTGAAGGTTCAAGTTGAAGGTAAAGGTTTATATATGTGATTTTGACTAAATGTGAATTATGTGAGTTTGTATGTTGGTTGTGACTTATATTATGCCGCTTGTATCATTGTTCATGAAGTTTTACAAAAATAGCATAAAAGCATGGCTCTCAAATCAAATGTCCTCTTTAAGCTTGTTTTTCCATGGTCATCATACTTAGTACATCTAATGTGTTAACCCCATTCTTTTCCCTTTTTACCAAAGTTTAGGCTTTGGAGATGTTGGTGTTATATGCTTGATGGATAGGTTTCTAAGGTATTTGGGGATGAAGACTTGGTGAGTCCTCATAGTTTCGAGGACAAAACCCATTGTGTTTCCTTTTATGTCTTTAGTTTATGTTAAAGATTTTGTATGGGCTAAGTCCCTATGTTGTATTCAAAGTATTAGATGGTTTGAGACATAGTATAGAAAATCTAGAAAGTCTTTCACTTGGTTTTAATGAAAATGTCTTCTATTGTAAAGAATTTTTTTAATTCCTATCTATTTTCCGATGTTCTTATGTTCAAGAATGCTATGAGGCTTGTATTAGACCCCTTCGGGGTCGAGTACGCCGTGTTTCGACTAGGGTGTGCTCTTGGGTCGTGACATCTAGCTTGAGGTAATGAGTTCCTCTTGAGTTGTATTTTGTTTTGGGAGTCAGTTGTTTTTATGTGTTTCCTTGATTTCCTTATGATTATCCATGTTCATGACAACTTGTGTTTTGAAAAAAAAATAGTTTGTATGATTGATTTTCCTCATGTTGTTGTGCATTGAGTATGAGTTGCCTATAGACATCATGTGATTAATTTATGAACATGCTTTAGATATGCATTTTGAGAGTGAATTGCATATGAGCTCCATGAGATTGTGTTTAGCATGGTGTTAGCTTGGAGAAGGTAGTTCTTCCTTCAACATGAGAAATGGTGCGGTTCTTAGAAGTCATGCATTTTGGGTTGCTAGATGTAGTTCCTATTTCATTACCATGCATTTGAGTATGTTGAGGTTGGAGCTGATGTTTCCTCCTTATTAATGTGCATTGCATGCATGATAGGCTGATAGAGTTAGTTTCAGCCTTCTTATGATGTTTTGAGAACGTCCTAGTTGGGAGTCGATAGTTCCTCCTTGGTTGTATGCATTGTAGGTTGGGTTGTTAGTTCCTCTCCTACTATTTTAGAACCAGTTTAAATCTCATTCGAGGACGAATGGTTCCAAGGGGGGGATATTGTAACACCCCAAATCCAAAAGAGGGCTCCATCTTTGATTTTAAATCTTACAGGTGCAATCTACGAGGACCCAACCACAGGTTGTCGGTCGAGCCACGAGCTGTAGGTGGGTCCGTGGAGAGGGCCACCCAAATTTTTGTCCAGGCCATGGACCATAGTGGGACCTGCAAACCGTAGGTGGATCCATGCCCTGTAGTCCAGGAGATGTGGGTCCAGGCAAAAGACTTTGACCATGGACTACGACTATGCAGGACGGACAATAGGTCTATCCACGGTTCGTCGGTGGGAGTTTTGTGGGTCAGAACTAACAGTTAATTTTCAGGGGCAGTTGGGTCTTTTCCTAATTAATTAATTCCTATATTATGTCATTTTTTGTACATTTAGAACCCCTATATAGATCTTTTTACCCCCAAATTCACCCCATTTATTTCATTCTTCCAAATTCCCAAAAGAAAACCAACTCCTCTACAAATATTCTCTCTTTAGAAACTTGAAGAGGAGGAAGAAGATGGATTCACTTAGGGTTTCAACCTAAGGTTCCAATTCCTCTGTTGAAGGCTAGCTTTTGGACTCAAGGTATGATAGTTTTCATCCATGTATCCCTTTCATCCATGGAGTTCCTAAATATATCAATTTCGAAAGGTAGAATTGCCCAATTAAGTTAGGGTGTTCATCTATTATCATTGGTTGTCCTTATTATTGATTTAAATAAGTTAATTATGATCTTCTATGCATGAATTTATTAATTGCAATGTTTTAATGAAGAATTCCCCTAAGAATCAATGTGATCCCTATGTTTTCAAGTTATGAACCATATGTTGAGGGATTTTGATCTTCAAGGTAGCGCTTTATGAAATTGAGCATATATTACTAATTTTATATGAATTTATGATGAAATCCATATCTAACCCATGTTTTCTAAGAGTTGATGATTGAAATTGGGTTTTGACCTCAAGAAGGTGAATTATGGACTTATGCATTGTTTTATGAAATCTATGCAAATGAAGTAAGGGTGCTTTGATAGTAAAGTACCAATGAGGATGTTGTGTTCTCAAAGGATATTTGCACTAGAACACATACTAGCATGATGTGAAAGGTTTTCTCACATAGGAAAGGTTCTTAGGTTGAAAGGCTTTCTCACCTACTTGAATAAAAGACTAGGAGCTATCATAATGAAACTAACTTGAATCGGTAGGCCAAGGGCTTCCTTTCATGAGTAATGAAGTCAAGTAAGAAATAAATATTTCGTGGGAATTTATGCTTAGCACCGAGTGGATAATGATTGTGAGATGAAAGCTGTCCCATAGTAGAGGTCGGGTTCCCAAAGTAATCTCATGAGATGGAAGCTCCCCTATACTAGAGGTCGGGTTTCTAGTAACAATCTCCTTATTCCATAAACTACGTGCCCCCGTAGGAAGTTTAGCTAGTGATTCCACCTAAGCTAAGAGTTAATGGTTCTACCATAGGCAAGTAGGACCACCCTTTACGGTGTGGGAGACACCGGGGGATCATGTTATAGCTCATATGGTCTCTTGTCGGTTAAAGCTATTTTCCTATAAGTAATAATGACCTAAGGTTTCTCAAGGAGTATCAACTATGAGTTTCAAAGGTTTTAAAGATGAAGTTAACTTGCATTGATCATGATTTATGACATATGTCTTATAACTCTTTCAGATGATGTTTAACTTTGAGAAATGCATGTTTTGAAATGAAATGCCTATTTTAGCATGATTTTAAATGTTTTTATGCATGGCTAACATACTTGGTACATTGTTTGATACTAACGCATACTCTTGCCTACATTTTTCCCAAATGTAGGGTCCGACACATAGGTATCCGAGTCTCTTGGCTAGTTGTTGAGTTCGTGATTTCCCGAGCTTTGGTCAGGAGGATGTATCGAGAACGGAGTTATTGTTTTGGTTTTTCACTTCTATTTCCATTTTGGACATGATGTATGGGCTAGGCCTAATTTCATTCTATTGTATTAGATTGCAATGATGAGACAATAGTCTAGACTTCTGCTTTTCATTTTGTAAAATGTTTTGGACTTGGACTATTATTTTACTCTTATTGTTCTATTTCTTATGTTATGAGAACTAAGTGGTTTGTATGGAGTCCTTTTGGGTTCTATATGACATGTTACATCTAGGGGGTACCCCTGGTCCTAAAAGATACTCAGTCGGATGATACCCTAACCCAACAAGTCCCTGAATTGTTCTTTCAACACCTTAAGTTCTGCCGGAGCCATTTGGTAAGGAGTAATATAAATAGGTTGCGTATCTGGGTGAAGGTCAGTACTGAATTTTATTTGCCTTTCGGGAGGAATACCGGATAAGTCGTCTGGGAACACTTTCGGAAACTCACTTACAACGGAGACCGACTCAAGAGTAGGGGTTTTAGAATCTACATTTGTAATGACCCGTTACATTATTTTGAGAACTAGTCCTCTCTCTTACCTATACGACTCTTTTCGTAAATTTGAAATGAGAATTTTGAACTATTACTCTACTCTGATTATTTAATTCTTTTTTAAAAAATAATTAATTCACTTGGTGGTTAATGGGTCAAGTCCATATATAACATAATTTAGGTTAATACCCTAAGCCACTTTATATCTATTTTTTGTTAAATAAAATAAAATAAAGAGGTAACCTCTAACTTAAAATATCACAGCTTCGCCACACCAAAGTAATGGCGATATGAATCATGTAAAAGTTAAATCTATTCTTTATGTATATATACATAGAGGTTATATTATTATTATTATTATTTTTGTTTGAGTTGTAAAAGATCATATATGAGAGGATTTTAATTGCAATTTATTATATTTGTAGTGTTGTTTTTTCTTTTTCATGGGAAATAAGGTTTTGTGGCTAATTTTGATAGACCAATGATTGTTTCAATCAATAGGATGGATATTTGAATTGAAACAGGGTTAACCCAGTTGCACTCGATCGGTCAAAATTACTAATGTGAATAGTCTCTAATTTAGATATTTGTTTTTGGTTATCATATTATAAATAAAGTTTTAACATATTAAGGCACGTAATTAAATATTAGGTTTATTGTATTATTTAAATACCATTAAAGTTGTGATAATAGGAGGTAGTGAGACTTACCCTTAGACTTGAACTTTAGGAAATTAATTATAAATTTGGGTGTTTATTGGTTCTAGGCTAGACATATAGTAATATCGGTGTCTATTGACTCGTTCCCTTATGAATTATGTATACTTGATAGATTGAAAATCATCTGAGGCATTGAAGAAGGGAAAAATATTAATTAATTAGCTTGCTTGGATTCGACTCTTCGGTGGAGGTAGGTTATGGTTTATTTTATGTGATAGATAGACTCTTAATAATGATTGATAGTCATCGAGTGATATTGTCAATTTATCTATGTACTTGGTTGTGTGGTTTGAATGATCTATGTGGTGTTTGTGATTGGTCTAAAATCCTGAGACTGTAAAATTTATAATCTTGAACCTTCTCTATCGAAGTGATTCCTTAAATAAAGAAGGTTTGACAAAATATAGTTAATGAAGTCAAAAGTGGTGATAATAAATAATAAATTAACAGTATTATTAGATCGGGTGTCTCTTTCTGACACGGTATTATTGAATTGGGTGTCACGTTCTAACACTGTATTATTTGATCGGGTGTCATGTTCCGACACAATATTATTGGATTACGTTCCACATTCCGACATGGTATTATTGGATGGGATGTAACATTCCAACACAATATTATCGGATCGGGTGTCACGTTTCGACATGATATTATTGGATCGGGTGTCATGTTCCAACACGATATATTAGATCGATTGCCACGAGCCGACACAATGTTATTTGATCTGGTGTCACGTTCCACATGATAACATTAATGGAAAACATATTGAATTAACTGAATGTACTCAATCTCAAAGAACCCATTTCCCAAATAAGCGTGGTGTGGAGGCATGAGTTCTGGTGTGTGTACTTGATATTGTGATTGATCTTGCTGCCATTGTCACTTGTTCATGTTGTTTGTTTTTTATCACATTCTAAGTGCTATAGTTGATTTTACACTATTACTTTATGCATATTAGTTACTATTTTTAGTCGGCGAATGATATCTACTCAGTACATGTTGCCTTGTACTGAGCCCTACTTCTGTTTTTCTTTGTTTTCCTTTTGTGGAGTGCAACGAGTGTACCAACAACTTCGACTTGCCCTCAGATCTTGCCAGTCTTTAGCACCTCAAGTTCAAGGGTGAGCTATTCTTTCTAGCTTGTGTTGGATTCTCTCGGTCATGACATGATGTCCAAAATTTTCAGACACAGACTACTTTACTCTTTTATTTTGGTGTATTTGACACTCTTAGACTTAGTATTTGGAGATTAGATGTCCTTGATGTGATGACTTTCAGGTTTTGGGAATGACATATAGTAGACTTTAGTGGATTTGTGTTTCTTACCTTAATAAGATTGAGCTTTCGCAGTATTGTTGTATTTCGTAAGTTTAACAATTTGTATATGTTAGGGTTTGAATTCCTTGGTTTGCCTTCCTAGGATTTTAAGTGTAGGTGGAGCTCATTACACGTTTTGGGTAAATACAAACTTGGTATCAAAGCTTTAGCTTCAGTGATCTCATCACACAAGGACACGCCTAGTAGAGTCTCGCAGAACGGTATGAGGACTCCTTTACTTTTCTTCGAGAGTCTATAGGACTTTGAATAATCTCCATTCCTTCTTTCTTTCGTGCTATTACTTCAATCAAATTGGTGTCTAGGTGATACAAATTGGTATATGACATTCTACACTCTATTTCACATATGGTCAGTACTAGAACAATAGAAGTGGCAAAACCAGTACTAGCAAGAAAGGATGCTTCCTTGAAAATAGGCATGTTTTCTCTATTCAGTGTTGGAATCTAAGGACTACTCACCAATATGATTTATTAAGTTTTTAAAGTTGAAACCCTCATGCTTCATGGGTACTCAATATAAAGATACTTATAATTTCCTTATTGATTTTCATTAGTTGCTTCATAGGATGGATATAGTTGATATGTTTAGTGTTGAATTAATGGCATACTAGTTCTAGAGATACGCCAAAATGTGTTGGTGGTATCCTGTTGATTGTTGACCAGGAAAGGCACTACCTATGACCTAGGCAACATTTTCTAACTTTATCATGGGTACGTATATCCCTTATATTTTGAGGAATATGAGGAGAGATGAGTTTTTAATAAAGATCAGGGAAATATGTATGTTCTTTCTTATGGGGCCAAATTTTGTGTTTTATCTAGATTGGTCTTTAACTTTGCTTCAGTTTGAAAGAGAGAATTCACCGTTTTGTGAAGGGATTGAGGTCAATTTGCATATTTCAACTTAATAGATGGTTGCTTTTGCAAAATATTTTTAGGAAGTAGTTGATTTTGTGATGAGGTAAGGGTGAAGCCAGATGACTTTGCCAATGTGACAACATACAAGAAGTTTCGTACGGGACGGCTAGATAATGAACATCATCACTTGGAAAAACATAGTTAGTAAAGTTTTCATAACATGTATGGGTTGCTTAGTGAATAATGAAATTATGTTATGCCAATTGAGTTAGAATCTCTATTACGATTTCATTGATTGAGTGTATATCAAAGAGGGTCATGATACAACAACTACAACAGTATCGATGCATACTTGGTTAGATTTATGAAGTGTGTTACTTTTGTTATCGACCTAATCTAAGAAAGAATGGAAATTTCTTGGTCTAGAGATACAACAAATTTGATAATGTTTTACAACTATTTAATAAGTAGTAATGTGCGGGTTATTTGGGTACGATCTTCTAGATAGATATGTTGTGTTTTATTGATAGATCTAACAGAATTTCATGGTGTGGTACTAGTTTTAAGTGGAAAGGAATACGCCGATTATTATGTGTGAATATGAACTACTTAAGGAGTTATAAGTTGTATGACATGTTCATATAATAAGATCGATGTTACAATCACATTTTAGAAACCAACTAGTTTGTTACGACGGGCGCTTGGGTTAAGCCTTGTTTTAAGGAAGATCTTAGTGGTGGGTAATTGTTACGGTATTAATGCAATTAGGTTGTGAAGTGTATCTTGAGAACTAAGAATATGGACTGGTGATTTCTATCTTAAACTCCAAACTAGTGGATTGATACTGAAATTACAAGCTTATGGGCAAAGAAAGTCATAGTGAGTATACTTCGGTGGAGGAAATTGAAGATTTTAATAAGAAAATGCGTATAAAATTAGGTTAGTCCTTTTAATTTGATTGATTTAACTGGGTTCGAGATGTCACGTGGATGAAAATGTTGACTTCGTGGTGATAACAAGGGCTAACTGAGAATTATGGAAATAAGGGTTTGTATTGGATTGTGATCGGGATGCAACCTTGACTTCGACTCTTTGGTGGAGGTAGGTTATTGTTTATTCTATGTGATTGATAGACTCTTAATAGTGATTGATAGTCACTGAGTGATATTGTGATTTTATCTATGTACTTCATTGTGTGGTTTAAATGATCTATGTGTTGTTTGTGATTTGTCTGAAATCCTCAGACATTAAAATTTATAATCTTGAACCTTCTCTATCAAGTGATGCCTTGAATAAAGAAGGTTTGATAAAATATTATTAATCAAGTGAAAAGTGGTGATAATAAATAATAAATTAATGGTATTATTGGATCGGGTGTCACGTTCCGACACGGTATTATTGGATCGGGTGTCACGTTCCGACACGGTATTATTGGATCGGGTGTCACGTTCCGACACGGTATTATTGGATCGGGTGTCACGTTCCGACACGGTATTATTGGATCGGGTGTCAATTATTGGATCGGGTGTCACGTTCTAACACGGTATTATTGGATCGGGTATCACGTTCCGGCACGATATTATTGAATTGGGTGTCACATTCCGACACGGTATTATTGGATCGGGTGTCACGTTCCAACGCGATATTGTTGGATTGGGTATCGCGTTCTGACACAGAATTATTGGATCGGGTGTCACGTTCCAACACGGTATTATTGGATCAAGTGTCACATTTCGACACAATATTATTGGATCGGGTGTCACGTTCCGACACGATATATTAGATCGGGTACCACGAGCTAGGACAATGTTATTGGATCAAGTGTCACGTTTCAGCATGATAACATTAATGGAAAACTATTGAATTAACTAAATGTACTCAATCTCAATGAACCTATTTCCAAAATGAGTGTGGTGTGGAGGAATGAGTCCTCATGTGTGTGCTTGATATTCTGATTTATTATGTTCTTGGTTCCATTGTCACTTTTTCATGTTGTTTATTTCTTATCACCTGCTAAGTGCTATAGTTAATTTTATACTATTATTTTATGCATATTAGTTATTATTTTGAGTCGGCCGATGATTTCTGCTCAGCTCATGTTGCCTTGTACTGAGCCCTACTTGTGTTTTTTCTTTGTTTTCCTTTTGTGGAGTGCAGCGAGTGTACAACGACTTCGACTTCAGTCTCTAGCACCTCAGGTTCCAGGGTGAGCTATTCATTCTAGCTTGTCTTGGATTCTCTCGGTCATGGCATGATTTCCTAAGTTTTCAGACACAGACTACATTATTATTTTATATTGGTGTATTTGATACTCTTAGACTTAGTATTTGGAAATTAGATGTCCTTGATGTGATGACTTTCAGGTTTTGGGAATGACATATAGTAGACTTTAGTGGTTTTGTGTTTCTTACCTTAATTAGATTGAGCTTCCGCATTCTGGTTTGTATTTTGTAAGGTTAACAATTAATATATGATGGGGTTTGGATTCCTTGGTTCGCCCATCTAGGAGATTAAGTGTGGTACCACTCATGACTCGTTTATGGTCGTGACAACATCCCTCACCCTAACTAGATCGTAAATGCAACTCTTAGAGATCATCTTCCTATCTTTAAGATAAGAGATAAACTAACCCTTAGGCATAGAATTTCCCCCTTTCCACATTAGGATAGTCTCATTCAGGAACTGAAACTAGACTACACGAGTTCTACACTCAATAGAAGCATAACATGAGTGCAACAAATCCATACCAAAGATAATATCAAAATCTAGCATATCAAGCTCTACCAAGTCAACATGAGTAACTTTGGCACAAGGAAACAAGAGGCTCTCTATAGACCCTCATAGCCACAATAGAATCACGACTAGGAGTAGAGACGAAAAAAGGTTCTAAAGAAACATCGGGGACACATAGAACCTCATAACAACATATGGCATCATAAAAGACATGGTAGCACCGGGATTAAGTAAAGCATAAACATTAAGTTGGAAAACTTTCAGCATACTGATAACCACATCAAGAGAACCCTCTTGTTCATTAGGAGGCTGAATTGCATAGAATAAGTTTTGCTTAGTAGAATTGGGACCCAAACCACTAGTAGTAGCTTTCTTACCATCTCTTCGTTTAGTAGTAAGCATTGGTAAATCTCTCATTTTGTGATAACTTTTACCACAACCAAAGTAACAATTTGTGCCGATTAGGCACTTACCCTCGTGCTTTCTTCCACACTTAGTACAAGTAAACCTAGGAAATGAAGATCCACTACCATTACCTCCTTAAGGCTTAGGGTTAGCCACCCTATATTTGTTGAACTTAGGAGGAGCATTGAATGAACCTCAACCGGAAAACCTTTGTCGCAATCTAAAAAAACATGTCCATCAGACCTTGCATGTGAACAATTACCATCACCGGTCTTAGACTCTTTTTCCTGTCTAGACTTTTCCTTAAGTTTCTCCTCCTCAATTTTTTGTGCATGAACCATGAGACGAGAGATGTCCATGTCATTAATGAGCATGACGGTACGACACTCTATAACCACCATTTCGGACACACCCGAAACGAACTTAGTCATCCTTGCCCTTGAATCGACAACTGTTGTTGTAGTATATTTAGACAATTGAGTGAACTCTAGAGCATATTCCCTCACATTCATACTTCCATGTAGAAGGTTGATAAACTCAAGCACCTTAGCTTCCCTCATCTCAAGGGGAAAGAACCTATCAAGAAAAGCAGCAATAAACTTCTCCCAATCAAAAGGACCCGCATCTTCCAGCCTTCCTTCTTTCCATTAGTGGAACTAGGTTTGAGTTACACCCTTTAGTTGATAAGCAGCCAATTCCGCCTTTTCCACCGGCGTCACTCCCATGATCATCAAAACCTTGTAGACCTCATCTATATACTCTTGAGGATCTTCCTTAACCTTAGAACTATGAAACTTCAGAGGATTCATCTTAGTGAAGTCCCTTACTCTCGAAGCCGCCGTACCCACATTTGGGTTCATAGGAACCACTACCTCCCTATCATCTTGGGCTGTCATGGATAGAGCCAACATTTGAAAACCAGACCTAAACTCCGCATTAGACACTTATTCGGCCAAAGGATAGCCCGGAACTTGAGGAGCTTGGGCAGGAGCTTCTTGTTCCGCATTCTCCCTCACATTTCTTCTAGTATAATCTCTTCGAGTAGCCATATCATGTAAATCATCAGATAAGGATTAGGGGAGAGACCTTACAGAGTTAAACTTTATCGCACAACTTAAGAGTAATGAAAGAAGTGGAGTTTTGCTAATCATCATTTAGTCTCTCATTCATAAATGTGGCACCCTACACATTCATGAAGAATAATCTAGTAGGTGTGGCTTATGAAACATCCTAGGACCATTCTAAACCTTGTGCTCTGATTACCAAGTTTGTCACGACCCAAGATACCCCATAGATGTAACATCGCATATAGAACCCTGAACGACTCCATACAAGCAGCATCGCTCTCATAACATAAGAAATAGAACAATAAGAGTAACATAATAGTCCAAAACATTTTATATAGGTAAGGCGGAAGTCTAATACACTACTCTCATCATAGACATCTAATACAATAGAATGAAATTGGGCCTAGCCCATACACCATGTGCAAATGTGAAATACAAGAAAAGGAACTAATACTAAAAAAGTCCATCCTCGAAGCATGAGGACTCACCAAAGCTCGGGAATCTCGAACTCAACCACTAGCCAGAAAACCGATGACCCTGACTGTCAAACCTTACATTTGGGGAAATGTCGGCAAGTGTATGCGTTACTACAAAACAATTTACCATATTTGATAGCTATGCATAAAACATTTAAATCATGCTAAAAATGGATATTTCATTTCATGACATGCAATTGAACAAGCTAAAACATGATAGAAGAGAATTAGAATACATAAGTCATAAAATCATGGTCAATGCAAGCTAACAACATCTTTAAAACCTTTGAAATCATATGCAATACTTCTTGAAGTAACCTTAGTTCATTATTAATGTGGGGGATTAGCCTTAACCAACATATAGACCATGTGAGCTATAACATGATCCCTCGATGTCTCCTACACCAAAAAGGGTAGTCCTACTCGCCAAAGTAGAACCATGAACTTCTAGCTTAAGTGGATCCACTAGTTAATGTCTACTTTAGACAATCATCCTATATGGGTACATAGGTAAGGGATAAGGAGATTGCTACTAGAAACTCGAGCTCTACTAATGGGAGATCGTCCATCTCAATATCCTCTCAGTGCTAAGCATAAATCCCATGGAATAGTCATCTCTTACTTGACCTTATTATTCATGGAAAGGTATCCTAGGATAACCAATCAAATCTAGTTTCATTAGGATGGCTCTTACTCTTTGATTCAAATAGATAAGAAAACCTTTCAACCTAAGAATCCTTTCTATGTGAGAAAACCTTTCACATCTAGATTTTATGTGTGCATGAAAAAATCTTTTCAATAACACATCATGATCATTATTGGTACTTTACTCTCAAAGCACCCTTAAAACATTTGGATAGATTTCATAAGAAGATGCATTAGTCCATAATTTACCTTTTGAGGTTCAAAACACACTTTCAATCATAAACATTTAGAAAACATGGGTTAGATATGGATTTCATTATAAATTCATGTAAAGCTAGCAGTACATGATTGATTTCATAAAACTCTTCCTTCAAGATCAAAATCCCAAATCATATGATTGATAACTTGAAAACATGGTGATTACATGGGTTCACAGGGAAATCATCATAAAATCATAGTATTTCATCAGTTCATGCATAAGAGATCATAATTCAATCATTTAAATCATTAATGAAAAGAACCCATTATAATTGAAGAATACCATGATTAAATTGGGAATTCTACATTTAGAAATAGCGGAATTTGGGAACTCCATGAATGGAATGAATCCATGGATGAAAACAATCCTACCTTAAATCCAAATGCTAGCCTTTAATGGAGGAATTGAGACCTTGACTTAAAACCCTAGGTTGAATCCTTCTTCTTCTTCAAGTTTCTAGAGAGAAAAATATTTTGGAGAGGAGAATTGATCTTCTTTTGTAAATTTGGAGGAATGAAATGAATGGGCTAATTTGGGGGTCGAAAATACTTATATAGGGGTCTTAATGAAGGGTAAAACAATGTTACTACAAAACAATTTACCATATTTGATAGCTATGCATAAAACATTTAAATCATGCTAAAAATGGATATTTCATTTCATGACATGCAATTGAACAAGCTAAAACATGATAGAAGAGAATTAGAATACATAAGTCATAAAATCATGGTCAATGCAAGCTAACAACATCTTTAAAACCTTTGAAATCATATGCAATACTTCTTGAAGTAACCTTAGTTCATTATTAATGTGGGGGATTAGCCTTAACCAACATATAGACCATGTGAGCTATAACATGATCCCTCGATGTCTCCTACACCAAAAAGGGTAGTCCTACTCGCCAAAGTAGAACCATGAACTTCTAGCTTAAGTGGATCCACTAGTTAATGTCTACTTTAGACAATCATCCTATATGGGTACATAGGTAAGGGATAAGGAGATTGCTACTAGAAACTCGAGCTCTACTAATGGGAGATCGTCCATCTCAATATCCTCTCAGTGCTAAGCATAAATCCCATGGAATAGTCATCTCTTACTTGACCTTATTATTCATGGAAAGGTATCCTAGGATAACCAATCAAATCTAGTTTCATTAGGATGGCTCTTACTCTTTGATTCAAATAGATAAGAAAACCTTTCAACCTAAGAATCCTTTCTATGTGAGAAAACCTTTCACATCTAGATTTTATGTGTGCATGAAAAAATCTTTTCAATAACACATCATGATCATTATTGGTACTTTACTCTCAAAGCACCCTTAAAACATTTGGATAGATTTCATAAGAAGATGCATTAGTCCATAATTTACCTTTTGAGGTTCAAAACACACTTTCAATCATAAACATTTAGAAAACATGGGTTAGATATGGATTTCATTATAAATTCATGTAAAGCTAGCAGTACATGATTGATTTCATAAAACTCTTCCTTCAAGATCAAAATCCCAAATCATATGATTGATAACTTGAAAACATGGTGATTACATGGGTTCACAGGGAAATCATCATAAAATCATAGTATTTCATCAGTTCATGCATAAGAGATCATAATTCAATCATTTAAATCATTAATGAAAAGAACCCATTATAATTGAAGAATACCATGATTAAATTGGGAATTCTACATTTAGAAATAGCGGAATTTGGGAACTCCATGAATGGAATGAATCCATGGATGAAAACAATCCTACCTTAAATCCAAATGCTAGCCTTTAATGGAGGAATTGAGACCTTGACTTAAAACCCTAGGTTGAATCCTTCTTCTTCTTCAAGTTTCTAGAGAGAAAAATATTTTGGAGAGGAGAATTGATCTTCTTTTGTAAATTTGGAGGAATGAAATGAATGGGCTAATTTGGGGGTCGAAAATACTTATATAGGGGTCTTAATGAAGGGTAAAACAATGTAGTATATGAACTAATTAATTAGGAAAAGACCCAACTACCCCTGAACTTATCTACCAATAGTCATCCACGAGACCCCACTGACAAAAAGTGGACAGGACGACGAACCATCCTTCACAGCCATTGATCGTGGTCACAAACATAATGTTTTGCTAGTGAACCACATACCTCCACCATGGACCATTGTCTGTCCTACGGTCCTTAGGTCAGGCCATGGTCCTGAGCCTCTGCGGACTTGGCACGGTGGCCAATCCATGGACCACACTACGATCTGTGGTCCTACCCACGGGCCGTGGTTGGCCCCCGTCGCTGGCACCTGGTACTTCCTAAAATTTGAATTAATTTCCCTTTTTTGATAAGGGGAGCTACAGAAAACCCAAGCCTACTACCATAATGTTGGAATTGGCAGACCATTCTATAGCAAGGTTGGACGGTGTTATTGAGGATGTCTTATTCCAAGTGGGAACTATAATTTTCCCTAAAGACTTTGTCATCCTTGATTTTGAAGTTGCCAACGATTTATGAGGAGTTGTTAGCAATCACAATTATTGACGAAGAAACGATAGCCAAGTATGTTGAAGCACAAGACCCTCTCGAGAGAGTATTAATTGGGCAAGATATAGATAGAGATGTAGAAGCCCAGGAGTTGGCCAGTATTCTTGATGTCCCCAATGTGAGTATGTTACGTAAGGATGTTGAACCATTAAATATAGTCTTAGGACCCCTCCAAAGCCGTCAACTGAGGAAGCCCTGAAGTTGGAGTTAAAAGCTTTTCCATGTCATCACAAATATGCATTCTTAGGTTCCAATGAAACGTTACCCGTAATTCTTTCTGATGCTTTGTCTGTAGTGCAGGATGAAGCCTCTTTGGATGTATTGAATAGAAGAAAAAATTTGACAGGCTGGCAGATAGCTAAAATACATGGCATCAGACCAGCCTTGTGCATGCACATGATATTCATGGAGGAGGGCGACATGTCAAGTGCGTAACCTCAGCGTAGATTAAATCCACTGATGAAAGATGTGGTGAGCAAAGAGGCTATTAAATGGTTAGATGCAGGAATAGTATACCCCTTTTCTGATAGCAAGTGGGTCTGCCCGGTTCAGTGTGTGGAGAAAAAGGAGGCATGACCGTAATTACAAATGTAAAGAATAAGTTGATTCCAACTAGGACAGTGATACGGTGGAACATATGCATGGATTACAACAAACTAAATGAGGCCACTAGAAAGGACCATCACCTAGTTCCTTTCATTGATCAAACGCTGGATAGGTTAGTTGGGAAAGAGTATTATTGTTTCTTTGATTTCTATTCATGATATAATCAAATTGTGATTGCGCCAGAAGATCAAGAGAAAACTTTATTCACTTGTCCGTATGGGACATATGCTTTCAAACGAATGTCGTTTGGGTTGTGCTATGCCCCAGCCACATTCCAAAGATGCATAATGGACATTTTTAATGATACGGACAAAGATTTTGTGGAGATACTGATGGATGATTTCTCAGTCTTTAGGGAGTCTTTTGACAGGTCTCTAGCAAAGGATTGTTCATGGAACTACTATCGAGATTCTTCGAACCATATTTCCTAGTATTATGCCTACGCTCATTTCTATATCGTCATTTTCTCTGTTATACTTAATGGATGAGGTAGTAGTAAATCCAACCATTACTATAAAAGATATTGGACATCAATGGTACCGGAGTGCGCTTCTTCACTAGGGTGATTAAAGTACAACGAAATACCTAAAAAATCGTGGTCGGAAAGGTTAGAGTAGCTGAACCAATTGGAATTTTGATTTTATACATTGGAAGTATAAGACCCTTTAGCTATTGTTCTTGAGAAGTGACCCAGTCTCACCCATTCCTCGAAAGAAGTTTTAACGTGACCTTCGAACTTGTTTTTAGGGAAATTTGAGAATTATTAATCCTTTTGAAGAGATGGTTGTTGTTGAGGAAGAAACATAGGATAAATATGCCGAAGGAGACGAGCCTAAGTGTCCTCGTCCTTATCCTCAAAGGGTAATAAAGAAGAAAGCAAATGGACATTTCAAGAAGTTTGTAGACAATCTCAATAAATTGTTCGTGAATATTTCATTAATTGATGCTCTGTTGCAAATATTTGGGTACTAAAAACTTATGAAGGAGATTCTACAAAAGAAGAGGGTGGTTAGTGTACACACAGTTGAAATGTTTCAACATTGCAACACTAAGATGGCTACTCTTTGGCCATAAAGAAAGATAATTTGAGAGATTTTACCATTCCATGTTCCATTGGGTGTATGAATTCGATAAATCCTTGTGTGATTTTGGGATAAGTATCAACTTGATGCCTCTACTAATTTTCAAGAAATTGGGTCTTGAGAATCCCAAGCCTACTCCTATGAGACCACTGATGGTTGATCTCTCTATCAAGATTTCGGTTGGTATACTATCTAATATTGTAGTCAACTTGTAGGTGTATTTTGTAGTGCTTGATTCCGATGTGGATGTAGAGGTGATGAGTCCACAAATTGGACTCATTTAGGGCTTTATTTTGATAGGAATAGTGTCCTCAAATGCTTAGTTTGTCTTAATATCTAATGAAAACTCTTAAGTTTAGGGTATTTGAAGTTATAGTGGAAGCATGGACACTTAGGCACAAAAAGGAACAAAAAGGCTGAAAAGAACGAAAAAGCTGAAGCCTGCGCATCACCAAACACGCTTGGCAATTCGCCAAAGGGACGCACTCCGCCCTTTGTTCCAGTACGCGAAGCCTTGAAGGAGCAGGATAAAAAAGGCGATGAAATGAGCAGTCAGCGTTTCGCCAAATAATACTGCGAAGCAGTACTAGGTCGCCCAATGACACAGAGCACGACGATGCTGAAGGCTAGTGACAGAAGGCGTCGAACTACACCAAAGGGCGAATCTCCGAGTTAAACGACGATTTCGACTAACCTCGCCGAAAGATCCGCCAACACTATTTTCTGAAGTCTATAAATACTAAACTTGTTATTAATTTTTAAGAGTCGAACATTTATTTTAATATCCAGAATAGAATAGTACTTTTTGGGATATTTTCTCTCAAGTTTGGAGAGGGTTTTTGGGAGACTTGAAGAAAGAAGGATTTCATCTGCCTCAAGTTGGAAGTCGGTCTTCTCCATTCTTCTTCCTTTTCTTAAATCAAGGTTTAATTCCTTATACCCATTTGATTTTAGTATCATTTTAGGTGTATTTTGTTATTTCTTGATGTGTGGCTAAAAACCACCATTCTTGGGGTGTGATTTAGCTGAGTTTTAGCCCGAGAGGGTGAGCCCTAGTCCCATATTGTAACACTCAGCTCGAGAGAGTGAGTGGGGTAAGGCGTAGGCTGGCCTTCATGCATCAAATGGGTGTCCGAGAGGAATGCATTTGAGATGAGGTAAGTTGCCCGAGAGGGAACTTATTTCCATCTAAAGTTTAGCCTAGTCACTATTATCTTGCAAATCTCCTATCAAACGCATGTACCCAACGATTTATCTCAACTTGTAGTGCGGTCACACCCCAAGAACTTGTCCCCATACTTGATTTTCTCATTATTTTTGTTACTTTTTTACTACTTGTGACAAAACCCCCATTTTATTTTTGACACCTTTGTTTGACCCCTTTTAATTTACAATGTTTTTAATCGTTAATGTCTTTAGTTACTAGTTTGAACTAAATTTTTTTTTTCTACTAATTCTCAAAACCACTCACTTGGGACCCGACCCCAACCCCTGGTTGGGTTACTATATTATCGACGATCGTAGACACTCGTACTGTAGGTTAGTTTCATTGGTCATGATAAGCATCAAAATGGCGCAGCTGCCAGGGAGTGTTGTTGTTTGAGAATTTTTAGATTAGTAGAATTTTTGTTCTTTTTAGTTGTAGTCTACTTACCTAACTCATAGTTTTTTCTAGCTTGTTTGTGTGTTGAGACAGGATAATGAGTATACATGATGGGGATGGTGAACCAATGGAGCACCTCCCAGTAGAAGTGATGAGATTCAGGTATCACATCTTGAACTTCAAGCATCTAGAAGGAGGACCTTTTCATGAGTCATGGCTGAGGTTTAAAACACTATTGATACAATGCCCAACTCATGAAATCCCCGATTTAGTTCTACTGGAATGCTTCTATAGGAATCTGAATCTCGAAAACAGAGGGTTAATTGACCAACTTATGCTAGGTGGTCGTGAGAAATATCCCTATGAGACCGCAGCCAAATTCCTTGACCTTGTGGCGAAAACCAACAAGGATACTGAGAAAGACCAGCAATTGATCATTTTGTTGGGTCAGATGGATAACTTCACCCAAAAGGTCGAGGAATTGGAGGTGATTTCCAAAGAGAAGAGCAAATGTAGACCACCTATTGAGCAGGGAGGATCTATGGAAATTGAAAATAAACATATCAAAGATATGTTATTAACCATTCTTCAAAAGCTAAATGAGCAAGATAGAGAGTGCTAGAGAGGATTAGAGAAAAAGTAGAAGTGTAAAACTAGATGAGCGGTTCTCACTCTAGATCCATCCAACTAATTGAAACTCTCTTGGGTCATGTAATGCCTCATCTCCATCAAGCCCAAGGCAAGGGGTCGCCAAACGATGTTTTGGCTAACCCCAAAAGTGAAATTTAGGTGCTAACCTGCGTTGTGCCACGACGTTAACTAAAGTCCTGTTTGGGAGGCAACCCAAAGCCCTTAACTACTTTAATTTTGTTATTTTTGAAATAAAGGTGTTTTAATTTTGTAGGATTGGGCATGAAAAGTTTGTGAAAAAGTGCAGGATGAATTACACAAGTCCAACTGGCGAATCGCCGACTAGATCGACGACTGTTACCAAGACCGTCGTTTGGATCCTCACTTTGACTGAGGGTCCTATAAGACTCGGTGAGATAGATGAACACTCAGTGGATCGCCGAGTAGCGAAGCAAATCCAACTAATGTCGCCGAATGGATAAGATCTGGAAGGAATTTATAAAACCACAGGTCTGGACTTTCAACCTTTTTCATATTCTCTCACTCTCGATTTTTGCAAAATTACACCTACTTAGTATTTTCAGTATTTTCCCACATCGTATTTATTTTAGCTGCTTTAGTAGTGCTTGGATCTGTAATAACCTGCCACCTAGCATCACAGTTTTGACCTAATCTTCCCAAAAGGTTGGTTCTCCAAACTCTGCATTTAATTATGATATTTATGCTCTCATTCCAAGTAATTTTATCCTATGTCATGGGTTGTGCCTCTCTGATAAATTTACGATATTCAGCATGCTGAGGCTAGCTCGTCGAATCACTTGGTAGTTCTCCCAAGGGACTCCATGTCGCTTTTAAATTTATACTATTCGTAGTAAGTGTTCTGTAACTCTCGGCCAACAGTCGTGATCGTCAAAAGCAGTCGGTGACTCGTCGAAGGTCTCCTTTCTCACCCATTGTCTGCATTCCCGAACCTTTCAGCACTGCATACTTCGGCGGATAAAGTCGTGATTGCCAAAGCAACTTGGTGACTCGCCGATCTATCCGGCGAGTTTGTCTGTAAGTGCATACCTATGAACTTGATTTAGTTGTTTTAACTTTTTCTAGATTCTTTGCAGAAATAGCTAGATCTAAAGTTACAAGAAGAAGCAAGCCACCTAGAAGTAAAACAAAAGGGATCACAATCAAAGAGGATGCAGACGT